>NC_143489.1:73247596-73564382 GCF_027475165.1 Benincasa hispida
ACTTTTAATTTCATCAAGCAACTTTCTAAACTAATAAATTTGTTGTAATTAAACTCTTAAAGTTTATAGAATGTCCTTTTGCAAGAAAAAAAAAAGAAAAAGGAAAAATAATAGTAGAATGTATAAGCTAATCAAGATAGAATTCTTGATAAATATATAAATTTCAACAATAAATATTATTAAAATTAAATTATTTAACATCGATTTACGAAGTCGGTATTATTTAAGTCAAAGGGACTATTTGAGATTGTTGTAAGAAGGGTGAAAAACAATTATTTTGTTTGTTAATCTTCTAAAACACATTCCAATTTGCAAAATCACACACATTGCAGCATTTGAAATCAACTTTCTTAAAAATATGTCATCTTCTCTAACAAAAATTTTAGGATGTTGGTTGGTAATTCGGCTTCTGTTTTATGTTTTCAAATTTACTGAGTTAAATAAATATGTGTTTAACAGGTATTCCAAATTAGGTTTCTAAACAACAATTTAATGTTTTCATGATATCCATATTTTGAATTTAAAATTTTAAAATGCATAATTATATTAAATAATGAAAAAATATTTACAAATACAATACGTCATGTTATAAACTCAATTCATTTTTTTAAAATTGAAATATATAATATGTAAGGTAAAGTATTCAATTCTTTTAACATAAAACACGTTGATAAATAAATTAATAACGGTTTATTATCAACTATTATTTACTGAGTAACTAACAATTAGTATTATAATTTATAAACTATAGTATATCAAACATATTTTAAACAATTGTTTAAATTAAAATCAAATTTATGAATACTTAACACATATCTGAAAATATGAAAGGCAATTTTTTTTTTTCATATGAAATCCCTTGTTTCCAAATTTTTCATTTTAGATTCAAACACCAAACCTGCCCTAACATTTTCAAATATAACTTTTTCCCTCCCATGAGAAAAAATTGGTCAATTGATTTGTTGGTATAAAACTTGTTATTTCTAATCGTTTACCAAATAATTTAAATTTAACAAAAGAACTTGCCAATTCAAACAACTTTTTAGCATAATTGGGATAAGAAATTCAAACAATAGATCTCATAATTACTAATACATTAGTCAATTGAGCTAGGCTCGATTTGACAGATTTTCAGAAAGTTATCGTATGATAAATTAGATATTAAATTATCATCAACTTAATTATTGATGTTTAAAGATTAATATTAAAAATATTGAAAAAAAGGTTTGAGTTTCATAGGGCATTTTTTTGTCCTGAATTTTCTCCCCAGCCGCTTAGATTTAATAACACATTTTAGCCATTACTTTCAGTTTTTCATTAATTTAGCTAAAAAATGCTGATGTAGAACTTTTTTTTATTTAAAAATATTTTTTTTTGAAAAAAAAAATATATTTATTTCTTTTTCATAAGTATATATAAAAATACACTAATGATTTTATCCAAACGTATAGGCATACAACGGCGTGCATGTCACGATCTCTATAATTTAGTGGATTTTTCCAATTTCCCTCTTTCGTAATATTTTGTTAAATTCAAATCTATAAAATAAAATGCAGATTATAAATAAAATGTATCATAGATAAAAATCTAAACAACACATCTTAAGAAAAATGAAATGAAACCTTATATATATATATACCTTCTTTTTTATAACAAAGCAAACTTCAAATCAGTCGATTGAAATGTATTTTTAAGATTAAGGGATTTCTAACTATCTTCAAGCACTATAAGAATTGAAAATTTTCATCACATTGTCGAAATGTAAAGCTTCTTCAAAAGATTAAGGTTTTAGATAAATTAATGATATAACTTTAAATATGTATATTAACATGTTAATATGAGTATGATTACAAGTCATATAAGTTATAGATAATCGGTGGATGAGTGAATATTGAATAAAAATAATATAGACAATGGTCAAAATGATTATTATTTATTAAAAGTTTAGCCCTAATGTTGATATTTTAAAGTTTAAATACTAAAATAGAACAAATTTAAAAGTTCAAAAATCAAAATAAATATTTTAAAACTGTAAATCTGAAAATACTAAGGGGTTGTTTGACGCACCAACGTGAGTAGAGTTCGTATATTTTACTAACTCACTTAAATTCTTCCTTCTTTCAATGTTTTCGATGGTTTTATCATCGCACCATCGGCGACTACCACTACCACACTCTAGGAACCAACCCCGACAGCCACTTTCACAAAGCTAACTCCGACTATCAATAACTCTCAACTCTGACAACTACTTCCGACAACAACTTCGATAACCAAAGATTAAAGTACTAGGAACATAATAGTTCCAATTCTACCTTTGTCTATTTTATTCTAAAGAAAAAAAAACTATGTTTATATTTTTTAAAACATTAACATTTCATTCGATAACTATTTAATAGAGAAATATACGATCTCGTTTGGATATCTCTATGAAAATAGTAAGTATGATAAAAACAAAAATATGTTTGAAAGTTTTCAAATAATAATTTAAATTGCTTTTTATGAACATCAAAATGACAGAGCATGCGTATATTTTGGAACATCAAAATGATGTTTTCTTTCCTTTGTTTTGTTTTTTTTTTTTTAAAAAAAAAAAATAAGTTTTCCAAGACTTTTGGGAACATTGGTAGTATACGTATTTTCAATTTTGAATTAATTCAATCTCTTTTTTTTTTTCTTTAATAAACACATTCACTAGTCAATTAAGTTTCTTTACTTGTCTTATTCAAAAATAAATAAACAAATATTTGTTTATCAAACATTATGTCTCGTTTTGGTAATTATTTAAAATTTTATTTTTGATTTTTCAAAATCAAGTCCATAAAAACATTTTTTTTCACTAGTTTATATGTGTTTATTTTCTCCTCGAGTGTTTTTGAAATTCAAACCAAAATTGGAAAACTAAAATTTTGAAATTCAAACCAAAATTGGAAAACTAAAAAAAAGTAAGCTTCATTCAATAATTATTTGATTTAATAAAATAATTAATTAAATCTATAAATACTATTTTTATCTATTTATTTCTATGTTCGGTTGTCAAATTTTTTTAATAGTGTTTTCAAAACCCAAACCAACTTTTAAAAACAAAAAAAAAATGTAGTTTTTAAAAGTATGTTTTTGTTTTTAAATTTTGATTAACAATTCAAATGTTAACCTATAAAATTTGAAATCTATGACTAAGAAATTGTATGAAACAAGAACAATTTTTAAAACACAAAAAATAAAAAGCCAAATGTGATTACCAAAGGGAGGCGTAGGTTTTCAATATTTATTTTTATTTTTAGAAACGGACTAAAAATTTAAATGTTTATCTAACAAAGATGAGAAAAATAATTAATAAATTTGAGAAAATAAACATAATTTTCAAAAATAAAAGATAAAAAATCAAATGATTGTGAAACGAGGCTCCATACAAATTTTGGAACTAAAGAAAGTTGTTTGAATTTTATTTTATTTTTTCTTTTTATAGTTTATATTTATCACTTAAATTAAGTTTGGTTGCTTTAATTTATAGTTCATCATACGGCAATTTCAACATCTCTTTCAATATTAATTTGGCTATTCCATTCAAACCTAATTGTTTTTTTCAAGATTTTACTTGTTTAATCCCCATGCTCTTCAAATTGACAATGAATAAATGGTTGATTCTTGTCTTCTCATATTATATATGTATATAAAATATTTTTAAATTAATTCAATAAAATTATTCAACGAGTAGAATGGTACAAAGAATTTTGAATTTGGGGATCAAATTGGATTAAAAAAAAACAATGGGAAAAGATTCATAATTTAAGTTGATCTTAATCCATCTTCCAAAGGGAGAGGAGCATGACTTCACAAAGGTCCACACATCATACATCAAACAAACTAGGTTAAATATGTTATAGTGGCTAATATTTTGGTGTTTTTTCAATTTAGTCCTTATAGTGTTTAGGAATGTACAACTTAGTCCCTATAGTGTTTAGGAATGTACAACTTAGTTCCTTATCCTTTAAATATAGTTTCAATTATATAACATCCCATTTTGGTGAATATGTGAAAATTGGCTAATGATACGTTTATATGATGTGGTATTTATGTTGGCATAATTTTGGTGTAGGAATTAAAATTCCTTAGAGAGAAAAAAAAGTCAAATTTTATGTCAAATTCATAGATATTGAATTTGAAAGCAAAATTAAAAACTTCTCACTCTTTTGGTGGACTAATTCATTTTTTGAAAATTTCAAATTTACTAAGTATCATCACATATAAATTTATTGACCCATTTTAACCTTAAATGTTAGGGAGAGTGTAATTGAAAGTTTTTAAAATATAAGAAATTAAATTTAATCTTTTTAACCATTGAGACTAAATTAATGCTTAAAAAAAAGAAAAGAAAAAGATTTGGACTATATTATATATTAAAAAAAAAAAAAGGGTTAAAATGTAAGCCTCTAAACTTGTTTTACTAGTTAATTATGTTTATGTCCTCTTAATTATGTAAGATTTGTAAGTATGTACTATTGATGTTATATTAGTAGCAATGTAGGAAAGGCTTACCGTGTAGATATGTAAGGGTTAAATGAGGAAAAAAAATACAAGTATTAGGGAATAAGACTCTTAGGTGAGATGGAGAGGAATTAACAGTTGGAAAAATTATTAATAGAGAGCTCAATGCGATGAAGTCGTGTCAAACTATGCGGCCAAAAGTCCAAAAAGGGGACATTACAGCTAAGTAAGGATTCATGAGGTATGATGAAGGCCATAGGAGAGGGTAAGTTGGCTCTCGTGTGAGAAAGAGTGGGTCGAGGCAAGTAAACAGGTGTATGCAACCAATCCTATATGAGATTGGTGAGAATCAATGTAGGCAGTGTGTGAGCGGCCAAGTTACTTAAGCAAGCACTCCAAGAGGATGTGAAGGCATGTGTTAGGAAAGTTGGGAAGTAGTACCAATCGAATGGCTCAGAAGTTGGCAAGCAAGGCGGTCTTGGACCAATGCGACAAAGATGCCATTTAGAGGATGCGATGACCAGGAAAGGGCTTAAGTGGCCGCAAGCCCATGCAATGAAGTTAAGCTGGAGAGTTCAACTTAATCAACTAGTAAGTGAGCTAGGTGGAATTTAATTAATTTAGATGATTCATGCAAGCCCACATATAAATAACAGTTGAAAAGAAGGGGATTGTTTTACCAAAATTTTCTTACGTCTAAGAGGAAGTGTTACTGCCATTTAAAGTTCAAAAGGTGTTGAAGAACCCTCGGACAAGCTTGAGAGAGAGTTGAGGATTTCCAATCGATCCAAAGGATTGATGCTCAAATTCTAAGGTAAGAGAATTGAGATGTTTATGAATAAATTCATTAAGGGAAATCAAGTTAGTTAATGGCTAGAATTAGAGTTACGGAGTCTGGATGACTAAAATCTGAGATGATATTATGGATGAACAAGCAAACAACTGCATCTGATGAATAAGCATCCAAATGACCAGCTGATGATATGCGATGATGCATGTAAGTATTGACAAAAGTGTGCACGAGGCGTGAGGCTACATGGAGAGAGTGCTCACAGCCAAGGTGCATTGAGTATGTTACATAGTTGACGCTCATTGCATAGGCTAGGAAGTGTGTTCTAGTGCCTACCCGAGCATTTTGAGTGAGGGTTGCCATTATTCAACCAAGTTGTAAGGTAAAATGGCTAAATGTAGATGACGCGATGAGATGGATTAAGATGTGATGAACTTAGTCATGATGCGATGAAATTACTGATATGCAATGAAGTTAACTTTATGTATTAAGCTCAAAAGGAAGTTAATTATACTAACCAAAGGATCTTTCCTTATGTTAGGACAAACACAAATAGAAGAGGCTTACAGACCCTTGGATAAGTAGCTTAAAACTGTGAGTGACAGGTTTTATGAATGTTTCCTAATGATCAGTTTTGTGTATGTTTTTCAATGCATAACCAATGCAACATACTGTTTTAAAACCATAATTTCTACAACGCATGATTTACTCATATGTTGGTTGCATGATCCATGTTTTCAAATAAATGAAATTTTCTATATGAATTTAGCATGTGTTTTCAGTAAGCTTATGCCTATGATTTATACTTATTATTTACAAGGCATTATGCGATGATATGAAATTTATGAATTATGATTAACTCACATGAGTATTTTGTTATTACATTTGTAGTATGTCTTAAATTTTTTTGGATAAGCCCTACTCTAATGTTTGTACCGAAGGTATGGTAAATTACCCAGATTTTAGTTATCTTAGGGATCCTTGACATCGAAGTTATAAGTGATCAGGACCCAATCCAATTCTATGTGCACATATGACCCATATTGTCGACGTTAATGAGATCGAACAAAAGGGCTCTCTCTCAAATAAGGGTTATCCCATATGTTCAAATAGAGGAGTAGAGGTGCTTTACAGGAATAATAATGAATTCACCTCAGGATTAACAGATGATGTGATTTCGTGTCCTCATTTTATTTCCAAACCTTGGAAATGATTATGTAAATGTTTCTTGAGAAATCATGTCAATGCTATTTATGTTAAAAGCACGTTTTATTAAAAATAGTCACTCACTGAGCATTTTAAACTCATTATTTTAAATGTTTTCTCACCCCAAGTAGTGATTCTCCAGTGACTAGGAGTTTAGGTGGTCCACTTATCATGTTTTAAACCCTAATTTTATCTGTACACGTTCTGGGATTCAGGGTAGAATTTGGAGTCAAAAGCTCTACATATAAATGTTTGTTATCTGGATGACTGTGATGTAAATGGATGTGAATATTCTGTATGATAGCACCTGTGTAGTTAAGTAATAGAAGAGATTATGTATGTATTTGTTATTAGATTTTTTTTAACTGCTATTAGGTCAATAGGTGCTAAGGAACAAGTTGGTCAATAGTTATCATAAGCGAGTTGTCAACTGTTGTCTTCACATCTTACTCGGGTTAAGGGGGTAATCTGGGAGGGAGTGTGACATAGAACGCGTATTTAACCAAAAATAAAACACACACACTTTTAAATATTAGAACTAAAATAGCATTTTAACCTAATTACTTTTAGAATGTAACTGAACTCGTACCCAAAGATTTCGATTAAAACCATTTTGTAAAAGATATATATTTTAAGAAAAAATAGTTTTTCAAAAAAGTGTTTAAATAAGAAAGTATCAAATTGAACCTTTCACTTGAATCATGTTAAGTCTTTTTTTTCCCTTTTTTTGTAATTCAACCATTATTAACTCGAGATTCGTCGACTTCAAGATAATGAAGTGGTAGTGTCTTTAACACAAAACTATGGTCATATCACTTGTAACACAAAATAGAAAATTAGTACGAAATCTAAAATATTATTGAACCCTGCCCCCAATTAAATGCATAAAACACTCATTTTAAAATTCTAAAAAACAAATTAAATTAGCTTGAGATTCAAAATCTTGATATGGTCAAAAGTCATATTGTCTGAAATTAAAATATAATAAAAGAGTTTTCAAAGAAAAGCACTATAATTTGTAATATTATTTCACTAATTTCTTGTTCATTTTTTCCCCTCTCTCCCATCATATGCTTCTTCATAGGATAATTAAATACTTGTATTCAAATTGTTTCCCAATGCTTGCACGTTATCGTTCACCAAACGAGAGAGAGAGGAAAAAAAAAAAGATTTATTTTCAAATAGATATAATTTTAATATCACTAAGTTTCTTGGATCTTTTATTATTTGTTATTGGCTAATTTATTTTTCATAACGCAATATAGTGTTGGGTAGTAATTATTTAAATATGTTTACATAAGTTTTCAAAATAAGATAATATAATGGTAGTTTTCAATGGATGCAAAAATGCATTCCTAATTGAAACATTGATATTTATTTAAGTTTTTTTGTCCAAGAACTAGGGCACATATTAAATTTTTATCAACTAATTTGCATTTTCTATCTGCATTTTTTATGTCCATAGGTTTAAAAACACACAAAATAATATTAAGAAAATACCAATTAAATGCTAAGGTATTTTTTCTAAAATAGGTAGGATGAGCCATCAAATATTCGACCTCATGATAGTTAGTACACACTTTTATGTCAATCGAACTATGTCCATATTAATAATACTAAGATAAATATTGTATTAATAAGAATAATTTTTGTTCTTTATGAGTCCTAACTTATTTTAAAAAGAAAAAAAACTTTTATTTTTTTATTTAAATCTTTTTCATAATTAGTTAAAATACTATCTTGGTCCTTATACTTTGAGATTTGTTCATTTAGTCCACGTACTTTTAAATATTCAAATCTAATTCTTATACTTTCAATAAATAAAATCTCTTAAATATTCAAATCTAATTCTTATACTTTCAATAAATAAAAATTTTTACCTCTCAAAGTTAATTTTTATCCATTGATAGATGTCTTTCACGGTCTTCACTGATAGATAGTGATATTTTGTTATACTTGAAAATATTTTCAGCAGTTTTACTATTCAAACCAACTATCCTAATAATAATAGTAATTTTCTTATCAGAAAATAACATATGAATATATTTTTAAAATTTATGCCAAAAATATTAACAGATAAATTTTTGTTTAAAAAAATTAAAAAAACAAGCTCAACGATTAAATTTAAGATTTATTGAAAGTAGTACAAAAAGAGACGTTTAAAATTGTGGAGACTACAATTAAATAAATTTCAAACTACAAAGTAGTTGATGAAAATATTTATTGACATTGATAATTTATTTCCATCAACATCTTGAAAAGATTAAGAAGTTGACATTTTTGTCCAAATCAACTTTAAAAATATTTTGAATGACATACTTTTACTATTAATTAAGTTTCTATGTTTAGTAAATTGTGGAGAAAGTGGTGTGGAAATTTTGTTGAATTCTTCAAAACCTAACCATTTTGACTTATGAAGCAACTAAGCAATAATATATTTAATCAATAACAAGACTCAATTTCCTCACACATTCATGTAACTACATTAACATTTTAATTAATTAATGCAATATTATTCATTTCCAACACTCTTCTTCCTCGAATCTTCATGGATTTTTCCTTAGTATATTAAAAAAATGTTTCATGATTTATAAATTTTAAATGGTAGAAAGTAAAACGCATGTTGTGCAAAATAAATTTAAAAAACGTTTAAATTATAAGTCTATTGTGCTTAGAAAATCTAATTTTCCTTTTCTATTCTTGTTGATAATGAAAATGTATATTTAATTTTAATTTATTTTTTTTAAAAAAATTCATACAAGACAAGGAACATATCTCACCCATCAATTTTTTTTTGTTGGATATATATATATAGTAAAAGAAGATTAAAGTATGGTAAATATTTAAAACATAAAAATGGTTTTAATTACGTAGATTAAATTTATTATTTAAAAACTTTTAAATTGGATTGAAATTTCAAATTAAAATAAATTTTAATGTACAAATTTAACATATATAAAAATTAAATTCATAGTTTCTTCCATTTGAATGAGTTCTATTTGATTTTTGTCAAGTAACAATTCAATTGAGTTAAATTTGATAAATGTTTCAATTTTTGTTTACTTGATTTTATTTTATATTTTGGAGAGTTACTAGTTGCTAAAATAGCAACTTGGTTCTTTCTTGCATTCCGTTCCAAATTGAAGAGCTCTCTCATTTCTTTCTTTTTTTTCTTTATTTATTTTGTTCTTGAGTTGAATTGAGAGCAAGTATTCGAGAGTTTTGCTAGATTTGAGTAGTTCAAAATTGTAGTTCTATCAAAATTAATCGTAGTATTTTTTTGAGATGATCGTTATAGTCTGCTTGTAGCCCCATATAGAGTGAATAATTATATTCAGAACAACGCTTATCAGAAGCGTGCTTCAACTACATTTTGAGTCTCTAAAGTTTTTGAAATTCTTTCTAGTATTTTATTATTTCTATATCTAAATCTTGTTACATCATTTGACTTATGTTTGAGTTTAAATATTATACATTAAGTGAACTGTTTTTAGTAGAAGTATAATCCGTGTGCTAACAATAAAAGAAAAATAATAATAATAATTTAAGAAGAGGCGCGTGAAGAATATAGTGTGACGGCGCGTGGAAAAAGAGGGGGAGACTTGGAATGGTAAAATTTTGTGGAAGAGGGACAAGTTAACGTGGTGGGAGTGGGAGTAAAATAAGGTGGGACCGAGAATCGGACACGTGGGGGTCGTGTCGGGCGTAATGTGGAGCGTGGCGAATATTTTGCACGTGACACCCATAGGCTCGTGCCCAACCCTTTTTTCGTTTTGACACTGAAATGAAAAAACGAAAAATGAAATACAAAGGTTAAAAATCCGTGGTACGAGTCAAAATCCTACGTAACTCAATTTACCTATAACATGTATTAATATAACTAAAATATTGATATAGACGAAAATTTTATTAATACGTAAATTTTAAAACGTTATATTTTTAATTCTTAATTTTTGAGCTTGGTTTTAATTTAGTTTTTAAATTTCGAGATTTATATTTTTAATCTTATTTTTTAATAATTTTTTTTAATTTTTGGTATTTATATCTATTAACTAATTTAAAATAATTATAAAGTAAATTTAAAATCAAATTTTAATTGTTAAGAAAAATAAGTTAAACTTAATTAATTGTACTTATTTTAAATTAATTAATAGGTATTAACACTAAAAATAGAAAGTGAATATTTAGTAAAAAAAATTGAGATCAAAATTGTAAATACTTAAAATCTAACTAAATTGAAACAAAATTTAAATCTTAAGAGTAAATTTGTAACTTTTGAAAGTCTATAAACTAAGGTCACGTTTATCAATACATAATAAAATTTGATTGATAAATAAATTGTAATAGGTTAAAATCATAAATATAATTGAATTACTTTTAATTACGTTTATAGAGAATTATAAATTTTTTCACATTTATTGTTACAAATATCTGTGTAACTTTTACTTTCGTGAGTCGAACAAAAATAATAACGCTGACAGTAAATATATAGATATTATGACAGACCATACTAACAATAAGGATACAACCTAATTGGACTGAACATCATTGAGATGTCAATCACTAAGAAAAGAAGTAAATAACAGTAATGATGTGGATATTATGACAGACCAAAGTGGAATAGTCAACAGTAGGAAGAGCAGTAGGCATTGTTAAGTAAAGAAGTACAATTTTGTTTTGGTGCATCAGGGTCCAATTGAAGGGCGTTTTGGGAATAAAAAAATTACTTTCCCATTACTTCACTGCCACGTGTCGGTTCCCAGCACTTTATTTATGTCTTTTCATGACATTGACGCCTTCCCTAATCCTTTTCCTTCTACACGTGGATCTCCCTTCATCCTACCACTCCCCTTTTCTGGAATGTGGATCCTGCCGTTTCCCGTCGTGCCCCTCCCCCTCTATTATCTTCAAATTATTTCTCAGTCTTTCTTTCAATTACATTCTCAAGTTTTTAATTATAAATTTTGACCTCTCAAATTTATATAAATATTTATATTAGACCTTTAAATTTATATTAATCGTTAAATTAGATCTCAAATACTAAAAATTGAATCCTCAAATTTATACAATTGTTACAATAATATAAATTTAAAAGTTCAATTTTAACACTGGTATAAATTTGAAAGTTCCAATTTTATAATTGAAAATGTGAGAGTATGATTATAAATACCACCATATAATGATTTTTTTAATGAGCGTTAGGATTTAATGATTTTTTTAATTAGGGACAAAAAAATGTTTAAGTTGCAAAGTCTAAATCAGTAAATAACCAAAAAAAAAACTTTCATTTAATTGTGATTTTTTTTATGATATGTGTTAAATTATTAGAAATTTTAAATTACACTGATTAAATAACTACAAACTAAAGTTCAAGGGTCAATTTGGATTGATTTGTGGAAAAACGTTTTTCAAAAGACTCATTTTTATTTAAATACTTTTGACAAAAATTGTTGAAAATACTATTCAAAAGTTATTTTGAGTGAGTGTCAAACATTCCATTTTGTTTAAAATGGTTTAGTTTTTAAATTAAACACACTTCAAAATGCATTCCAAACATACCCTAAATTATTACTTTCACAAAAGTTTAGACCAAAACTGTCTTTTTAACATTATTTTCTTTAATGAGTTGTTCAACTTTTTAATTCTTTACGTTCATATGTTTTGTTTATTTAATATTCTTTTGTAGTTTATTGATATATATGAATGATCAAACATTTGACTCATAAAAAGGAAGTTGTGTTTTAATTGGTAAGCTATGATAGATTAGTGTATCAATTAAATGCTTTTTGTATAATTTATGATTACGTATATCGTAAATGTAGGGGCAAAAATAAAGGAGATGAATTTAGAAGAAATTTTCAATTTTCTAAATTATTGAGAGAGATTACCATAATATGACTTACAATTTTAAACGGTTAGATGTATGAAAGAGGCACCCTACAAATATTTCGATCTAAAAAAATTTATTATTATTATTATTATTTTTTGGGTAAAATTTATCATCTAAAATTCTAGATATTAAATGTTGGAAAGGAAAATTTTGCTATTAAAAATTAGTAATTCCTTGACATTAAGGGATGGACCAATTTTGAGAGGAAGTGATGGAGTGAGTCAAAGAGTTTAGAGATGAGGAAAGCAAAGCTTTTTTCACTTTAAACGAAAAAAGAAAGAAAAAAAAAATAAAAGAAAAGTTAGACACTGATTTCCACATATTCCACTCGTCTGATATTTTTCATATAATTTTAAATGATAAATAAGTAAACTTTTTTTAAAAAAAATACAAGGGCATTTTGGTCATTGTGCAGGTAGACATCACACATGGGTCTGATGCAATGTACGAAGTGCCGTAGGACCCGAAAGTATGGGTGTCTGATTGACGGTGGATATTGAATCTCAGGGAGATGGGCAATCCCTGACCGTTGATGTGATTGCTCAATGTCCTTATTTAATTTTGTTTTATTTTTCTATTTCTTTTGTGGGAAAACATTAAAACAACATTTTGTTTTCTATATTCTAAATTTTGTACATTTTAATTTTTGTACAAAAGTTTTAAATTTAATTTTTCTTTGTTATTTTATTGTTGATTTTTAATTTTTTTATTATTTATTAGCATTTTTATTATAAATCTTGAAAACATATTCATATAATTATTATATTATAGTATAATATATTTAATTTCATCAAAATTATTATTGTTATTTAACCCATTTTGATAAAAGTTAACTTTAACGAATTAAAAACATGTTTGGATTGATTAAAGAACTATTTTTTTTAAAAGAACCATTTTTATTTAAACTTTTTTGATAAAAACCCGTTTAAAATACATTTTGAAAGTATTTAAAAAATTATTCTAAGTGGTTGTCAAACATTTTAATTTTTTTTAAAATGACTTATTTTCAAAATTAAACCAAAACACTCTAAATTTAAGCTTGAGAGATTTTAAAAAAAATAGGAAAATAAGGGAAACTACTTACCCAAAATATTAAAATTTCATGAGATTGATAGAAGTTTATCAGTGATAAAAACTAATAAACTATAAGTGTCTATTATTGATACTAAGTGAAGTCTATAAGTGTCTATCGGTGTTTTTTTTTTACTATTTCTGTAAATAGTTTGACATTTTTTCTATATATGAAAATTTTCCTTTAAAATTTATTGAAAGTATAAATTAAAATTGAACAAATTTTAAATTATAAGATGAAAATTTTCAAAAGAAAAGAAAAGAAAAAGAAAATTTATCTCAACTTTTTAAAGTAAACGACGTGGTCAAAAAGGAAATAGCATGGGAGAGTTCTTACAATAGCTTGATTGCTTTAAAAGAAAGTGAAAGAACAAGACGACAAAGACTAGGCTCAAAAGAATATATATATATATATATATATATATTATTTACATTTGAATGAAGGGATAAATAAATGGTCAAAGAAAAGTTTGATATAATTAGACTTTTTTAATGGGATTTTTTTGGTTTGAAGCTTTGGTGGTCATAATTAGTTAAAATAGTGCAAGGAATTGGGTGCTTCAACCAACTTGAGTTCAATTTTCATCATGGGAAAAAATAATTAAGCTTTGAACATTTGCATAGGTATAAAGTTTATTCTTTTGACCAAAACCCAACATAAATACCTCATTTTTTTTAAAAAAAAATATATTGATTTCTTAGGGTTATAAATAGTATTAAATCAAGACATGTTTGGAATATTTTCTAGTTTAAACATTTTATTAAAAAAAATTACATCTCACGTTTTTTTATAATTATTTTAAATAAAAAATTTCTTGTACTAGGTTTGAAAGTGATTATTTTAATTTCGAATGTATTTTATTTTTCTTTCTACCTATTTAGAAGATTTTTCGTTCATCGTCTTAAGGACGTTTTTGGATAATCCGTCTCTCACGTGTTTCTTCATAATCTAAATTTTTAAAAGTTTTTTACTTTATTTTTTGTTTAAAAATATTTTTAATCATCTAAAACCATTTAAGAAGACATACTAAATATATTTTAAATTATTAATTTTTCTAAAGCTGCAGAAGAAAAAATAATTTTATTTTAAAAAATATTAAATTATAAAAAATGTTAAAAGTTGTTGACATTTTAAAAAAATGTTAAAGGTTGTTTGCATCTTTAATTGTATGTTTACAAAGTTTCTAGATTTTTAAAAAGTTATTTAAGTCGATAAACTTTTAATTTTATATCCATTGATCTCTAATAGGTTAAAAAAATTAAAATTAATTAATCTATTAATATAAACTAAATTTTATGTATACTAAGAAGAAAATATATACTCCAAAAGAAAAAAAGGAAGAAAATCTAAAATTTGAACAAAATTGTCTATTAAATTCATAAAATATTAAATAAGTCAAAGACATTAAGAAAATGAAAGTTGAATTTTTTGTTAGATTTTTTTTTTAAATTTTAAAAACTAAATAGATACAAATGTGTGATTTAACTTTTTTTTTTGAAAATTTTTAGTAACTAAATAGATGTAAAGTTTGTAATTATTTTTATTTATTTATTTTATCTAAAATGAGTAATCCATGTTAGGAGTGAGCATGATAGACCAAAAAACGTAGTTGATCGACCAAAACGATATCGGTTGATCGGTGTCGGTTTTGAAATATTCAAAATTAAAAACAATCTAAAGAATAAAATTGACCAAATCGATTGACCGAAGTTTACTTCTTGACAATCGAGATTAGTTTGAACATTTACTAAATCAACCGATCATAATTGATTCGGTGGTGATTTAATCGAAAAACCGACAACCAATTGATACTATTCTCAACCCGTGTAAAGTAAAGTACTCATAGAAAAAGAAAAGAAATTTTGTGTTAAAAAGTAAGAAGGTTTTAATTTTGCAAAAATAAAATAAAACGTAATCTAAAAATGGTAAAAAGAAAATTTGAAAAATGGGAATATTGGGGAAACAAGAAGTCCAATGTTCTTAGCTTTGCAAGCATCCGTGTGATTTGATTAGATATTATTATGCGAACTGTCTCTTATCATATCTTAATGTCCATAAAATTCCACTCTCAAAAAGATAATAAATAATTAAAAAAAAAATTTCCTTTTTTTTTTTTTAAAAAAAATAATAATATACAAATGGTCCAAAAAATTCAACCTTAGACCCACGCCTATTAACCATCACACGTGCAAACAATATTTTTTTTCAAAAAAAAATAAAAAGCTTGAATCTATTATTTTAAAATTAAGTCAAAAGTTCAATCTTTATTGTTCAAGTTAGCACGGTCAGTCCACTAAATTTAAAAGCCTTCAATTTTGTGCAAATTATACCTTTTAGTTTGTTTTTTTTAGTTAATTTCCGTAAACTTTTAAATTTGTATTTAATAAATACAATAACTTTTAAAAAAATTAACTGTCTTAGAGCTTTAATTTTGTTTTTAAGTCAACAAATTTAACGTTTTAAAATTGAAGAGTCTAGTTTATACAAAAAATTAATTTTACGTCTAATAATTCATTAAACTTTTAACTTTGTGTTTAATATATTAGTATTTTCGTTTTCTAAAAAAAATATTAAGTACGTCAATGATTTATTAGATACAAATTGAAAATGTAAAAATTTATTAGAGATAAAATCTAAAATTTAAAAATTTATTAGATTCAAAATTAAAATTTTTAAAACATGTTGGAAACTTTTAAAGTTAAGAGAGACATATTTGATACTAACAACTTTAGTTTTGAAGATTTCTAAATACAGGTGTCCGATGAGACTACTTTTCTACATATTTCTTTTTCTTTTTGTTTTTTTATAAAAATATTCTATGTTTTTTAATGAGTTGGATTCTACCATTTTTATTTATCTACTCTATTTTATTTGGTGGGATTAGAGATTAAATCATAAATTTTTTTTTTTTTATCGAAAATATAAATCTTTTAACTAATTGAATTATATTTAGGTTATTCTCGTCTATAAATATTTTATTGATTGGATTTGGATTTTTCTTACACGATCTTTCTTTTCTTTGATATTGATAATTTATATATGATTTATTAGTTGGTTGAGTTCATGAATAATTTTCAAATTTAGTTAAAGAAGATAATAATTGCTATACTTCTTCAAAATTTAGATTTAGTTAAAAGCTTAAAGTTAAAATAAATTCGACTGGCATAACGTAAATTAATTGATAATTAAATTTTTTCTTAAAAAGAATTGTCGAATTTGTTCAAAAGTGTATTTGATATGTGTTTCTTTGTTATCTTTATCTTGTTATATTTTATTAGATAGCCAGAATGAATATAGTTCAATAATAATTAGCATCTACTTCTTTCTCGAATTAAAAAATTTAGCTCATATAGTATCTTATATAATTTAACAATATATATTTTTCCCAAATGCTTAGACTCCATCTGGTAACTATTTCATTTCTGCTTTTTAGTTCTTGAAAATTTAGCATATAATCACTCATTCCATCTCTAAATTTATTGTTTGTTATTTATTTTTTACCAACATTTTAAAAAACCGAGCCAATTTTTAAAAACTAAATAAAATAGTTTTAAATTTTTTTATTTTTAGAATTTGATAAAGAATTCAAATTCTTATACTTAAGAAAAATACAAACCATTGCAAGAAATTGATAGAAAAAATCTTAACTTTAAAAAAAAAAACAATAAATGGTGCCTTAGTGGGTGATTTTTTTTAAAAGAAAATTTAGGAAACTCTAAATATTTAAGTATAAGGTTACTTCCGGGAAACTTCCAATACCAAACATTATTATATAATAAGATTTTTTATTAAAATTTTCTTAAAGAGAGATGAGGTGAATGAATGGAGAAGAGTGAAACAATTGGATTGAACAAACGAGGAAAATAAGGACGAATTTCAGCAAAGATATCAATAGAAAATAATAATAATAATAAAAATAATAGAGTTATTTTTAAATAAAAAATGAGTCAATTCATTTATATTTATAGTAAAATATTACTGTTTATCAGCAATAGATCGTGATAGACAACTATCGCAGTCTATGAATATTTATCATTGTCAACAATAGATGTCTTTCGCAGTCTATCACTGATAGACAGTGACATTTTGTTATAATTAAAAATACTTCAATAGTTTTACCATTTAGAACAATTACCCAGAAAAATATGAAATTGAATATGGAAACTTGACTAACTTGTTTGGCGTATGTAAAGATAATGAATCTAAGTCATCGCCTTTTTTTTTTTTTAATTTTTATTTTTAAATTCTTTGATTCTTTTAAACTTCTTAGAATTCAACCTACCAATATATTGTATTTTCTAGTAAACTATATTTCTATTACAAGACAGAGAAAAACTAAAAGAGGAAAAAAACAACTTTAAAAAGCTTTAGAAAAAGAGAGACTAAAATCTTTGAAATTCTAGGGATCATCCCTTTTGAATTGGTAGAATTGGGGGAAAAAAAAAGGAAAAACATTTAATTTGTATCCCATAAAATGAATTGGTCAGGTAGTAAGAGCAGAATATTGTATGTATGAAAAATCATGTACAATAAAATTCAACTAATTTTATGGCACCCTTTTTTTTGTTGGAAGATGGAAATGTTCATTCTAATTATAATATAGTAGATAAGAGACTTATTACCCTCCAAATATAAATGATTTAATATTCGTTCTTACAAGTATTTATTCAAATAAAAGAAGATATGGAATACAAGTTTGAATAGTGTTTAGTACACTGAGGAGATTAAATAGACGAAGAAATCAAGTATCTTTAAAATTTTGCATAAATTTTATACCAATTGAATTATGTTTCACTAAAGTTATAACAGATGAGGAATCCATAGTATTCGTTTTTTTTCCTCTTTTTCTAAATTCTTTAGAATTCATTTCTCAAGACCATCTTTGTACAATCAACAAAATGTACTAAAAAGACAAAATGAACAAGCTTTAGGAAAAAAGAAAAAAACATTAAAGTTATATGCTCTAAAAAATTCTAGAATCATGTCTTTGGATATAGTTTGAATTAAAGCGCACTTGTCCAATTATAATGTAGCTAAAATGATCTTGATTGAGTATCGTTTTTAGAAAATCAATTTGATAATCTTTTAACTATTCAAAGATCGTTCTAATTTTATTTTTGGACCGACTTGTGACGCAAATTAAGTAAATTAAAATAAGAAAACAATAAAAGTGATCAAGTGTGGAGATTTTCAATAAAAGTTATTTGAATTATCCTTTCGAAAAAAATATTTTATTTCACTTAACTACTAATTATTAATATCTTGAAACTAGATAATTAAGCAAAGCATTAAGACTCTTCATCAACAATCTCTACAGTTTTCCGACCACTTTTGTGTGTTCAAATGATGTCTAACATACATGATTTAATATAAAACTCTATTATCAAAGCAAGACTTTAAACAAAAAAATTGAAATGTTGATCAAACATTCAAAAGCATTAAGAACAATCATGGTAGAAAGTATTAATGTAAATTGACATTCAAGATCCACAAAAGTGTTTTCCAATAAACCATATAATTCATTTATCCCTAAAAAAAAAAAAAAGAAGAAGAGAAATTCAATCTAACATGGCTTCCATAGATAGAACCAGTATTAGAACGCAAAAATACAGAAAATAATCCAGGATACAAAAGGGAAAGAAGACATTATTTGACATTCCAATCCCGTTTTCTTGTTTGAATTGAACCTCCAACGCTTTCCAATCGACTTCTGAAATTTGCTCATAACTCTCTCTCTAGGCATAAAAAACTCCACAAATAGATATGGTAGCCGACTGTAAACCGTGGATTAAATAGAGAAAACTTTCTAAAAGTGTAGAAAATTTCCTAAAATGGATTGGTGCAGTAATGTTTTCACGCGAAATTTGTTTTTCTTTCATCGTGACGTTGCAGGTAGTGCTACCTCACAACGCCATAGCGCTATCCCCACTTGAGCTCTCAGGTTGGGACGCTTCAACATCTCTTTTTGGGTAAATTAACCTTATTTCTTTTCCTACTTTGGAGATTTAGCCCATTCTTGTCTTTATTGGACAAAATTGATCCATTTTCTCTCCTTTAAACTCTAAATCTCATTCTTTTTCTCAATTCATGGAAATCACTAGCAAACAACATTAAATCTAACAATATGAAGTATAAACAATTATAATAAAAGGAAAATAAAAGTACTTGTCAGGTGCTTTTTTTTTTTTTTTTTTGTTAGAATTAAAAACAAATAGGAAATTTTTAATTTAAATATTGTTAGAGGTAAAATTATCGACAAGGTGATGTTTGAAACCCAAAAAAGGCCTAAAGACTAAAGATGGAGAAAGTAGCTCCAACAAATGAGACTCAAGCCCATCATAGCATAGAGGATCAACCCCATGTGGATGTGGGGTCGGCCATAGCCTAGAAGGTAGAACCCTATGATTTGAGTCAAACCAGTTACACAACTATTTTCTCTTACTTGTAGCATCTTGAGAATCTTGGTTAGATTCTCCATGGATTTTGATGAACTTTATTACATGTTCTCTATAAGTAGAGGGGAAGATGAAATGTTGGAGTTATGTCCAAATACAATACTCTTTTCTACTGTTTAAATTACTCAAATTCAATATTAATTTATACATTTGAGTGTGTGTGACTTAGCACCATAGAGATGCAATATATTTCTCTTTAGCACAAATGCGTACTAACTTGAGTGTTAAAGTGTCTATGGCTTAGCATCACACTGATGCATGGTTCTCTTATTTTGCAAGCATAATTAGATTTATGTTATAAATTTATTGTTAAACTAGACAATGGAATCAATAGTTGACTTTTTTTTTTGAGAATTTTGCTTGCATTCTATTGAGAATTGTACATATGTTATCACGAACAACGAGATGAGTAAAAACAATCAATTAATGAAGGGAGACAAATTAGATCAAGAACGAGTCTTTAGTTGAAGTTCAAGATAAACTAGCTACACCAAGAAAATGACTAAAAGAACAAAAGAAGCATTTGACTTTCTCATGCAAATACCACTTGGTTGAATGTGAGCAACATCCTAGAAGGATGGCCATATTAGGACAATATGTCCAAAATGTGGAGACCAATGAGTAACTGATATTCCTCTCTCTACTAAAATTGGTCATTCTTTCACCCAAAGGGTAGAACCAAAAAATAAATAGACTACACTAGAAAAAGTCTATGGAAAAAAATGAGGAGTTATGTTACTTCCCTTTGATCTTGAGATAAACCATAAAGACAAAAAGGAATAGAAAAAGAATTATTGATGGTGGATCAATACATAGTTGAAGAGGAGAATGAGCCCAATAGAGACTACTCTTTAGCTTGTATTTCTTGCTGATAGTCTAGAATAGTGAGAGATAATGTATTTAGAGGACACTTTTCTGAAGAGTTAACTCTAATTTGAAAAATATCTTTGAAATTTGAGGTACTTTGAAAATTCGCCATTCACTCGATTCTTTTTCCTTCTCTTTGTAGGACAAAGTGAAAAACACTAAAAAAAATGTTTTATTCGGCTTAGGCTTTTGTTAGTTTTTGTAAGTTAAATCTGTTCTATAATGCGTTTTTATATCGATCTTTTATGAACCA
Organism: Benincasa hispida; assembly: GCF_027475165.1. Taxonomy (NCBI): domain Eukaryota; kingdom Viridiplantae; phylum Streptophyta; class Magnoliopsida; order Cucurbitales; family Cucurbitaceae; genus Benincasa; species Benincasa hispida. The sequence goes on from NC_143489.1 coordinate 73,268,615, forward strand.
AGAATTTGAGCAAAATTAGAAGAGTTTTGAAGACTAATTGAACAAAATAGCCTAAAGAAAGGCAAATTGGTCTTTAAGGCATGAAAAGAGGCAAAAGAAGCTAAACAAGACGTGCAAGTGGCTTCAACACTAGGCTCTTCAGAAGCTGAAAAAGACAAGCAAAATGGTCCTTAATGTTAGGCTCGACATTAGAGCATGTAGCTGCAAAATTGTTGGGTTTTATGTCCTAAAACTCGTAGTTTGTAAAATATTAAACATTTTCTATTATCAACATACTTGCTATTGATCTCATAAATTGTATGAAAGTCTAAATCCAATAAACTAAAGACCCATGACTATTGTATGAGTACTTGAACTTTATGTGGAGACATAAGAGTGGATCGGGTTTGAGTAAATAGTCAAAATGATCTATGGTACATGAATGAGGTTGGGTACCTTATTCTGGTAACATCATTGGATGCGGTCTACTTTGTAGTTGTTACAAAGAGTTGTAAAGTGCTACATACGATGTGATCCTAATTCGTATATGTTATGACATGAGGAGTGGGGGCGTCCTATGCAATGAGTTTGTATAAGATCAGGACCAAGAAATAAGTCACTCTTACTTTATAACGTTGTTTACTGTTTAAGACTGGTTATTTCACCTAGATGACCTAGGTAACTCGATCTTAATGTTGAGCTAACTATGAACTTCTGTTTATTTGGGATTGCCCTTAGATTTGCATAGGAGAGGGTTGGCTCAACAACGCCGGTTCAATTAGACTCCCATTTTAGGGGTAAGACTGGATAGATAGCTAGGGACATAGGGTGTAAGACGGACTTCACACCTACCCAATTTAAGGATAGGAGAAAGGTTGTTCTTTCAAGTACTGAATCCAAGTTTTGAACAAGGGGCCACACCCTCTCATTGGGCTGAGAGAGATTGGTTTGGTGATTGGATCACAAACCAGTTGTTCATTAGAGGATCAGTAGGGTCTTGAGAAATAAGACGTAATTCGGGGGTAAAATAGATATTTGACCCAGCCGTTATTACGAACAACCCGTGAAGGGTCAACTTGCTGATTATAGTTAAATCATGTGAACATAATATATCTACATTGAGGGAAGTGTAACTATGGGCTTTAGTGGAATGACCCATTAGTTAACGAATGAAGATTAATTTGGTCTAATGAGATTAGCTAACTAATCTCGGATTGTTGGAGCCCATGATCTATAGGTCCACGAGGTCCCCCTACTAGCTTGTAACGGACTAGCTCTAGAATAGCGTGATAAGTTAATTTGAAACGTTCAAATTATAATTAAGGAAATTTTTAATTAATGAGATATAATTATGATTAATTTTAGAATTAAACGAAATAGGAGAATTTATATATATTTAAATATGATTTAAATATATAAAGATGGATATATGTTAAAATTAATTTAATATTTGATATTAAATTAATTAAGTTTTATTTAATAATTAATTTTTCATTTTTAAAATCAAAATTTTATTTTTAGATAAAATTGAAAAAGGAAAATTGGAAAACTAAAACACTTTAATGGAAAAATGGTTTTTTCCATTATCCATCTTTGAACTAGCTCACTCATGAAGCAACCATTTGCCTTGTCTTCTCCAACCAGTAACTCTAACCTTCCATGTTTTACTATCAATCGACTTTAGAAAGGCAATCATTCGAGCTTTCCAGTATGAATAATTTGTTCCATCGAGAATAGAGATGAGTGGTAGAGCTACCTTCTTTGACCCGCTCATGATCAAATTACCTGAGATAAAGTGACCCACTCTGGTACCAGTGGAAAAAGTTATTAAACAAAAAGCACAGACAAGCACTATAACAACTAACAAAACTAGCTGCAAGAAAGCAAGTAAACGCACACAAAAGTTGGTAATCCCGTTCGGTGAAATCCACTTACATCTAGGGGTAGTATGCCCAGAAAAGATAATCAACTCATATTAAAGAGTCAATCAATTAGAACTTAGTACTTATCTATAATTCAATGACTACGACAGTGACTCACAAAAGCCCAACTCACAGATCACCTAGGCTCCCCATAGATGTGAGACTCCCTCTCTATTGAACTTAGACTCCCCTAAGTGTGTCAATATTAGTGTTGAACACTTTAACTTCCAAAAATGTGTGAGACTTCTCTCCTCTTGATCATCTTCTGTTAGCTCCGAGAACTCCCATCATTGACAAATCTTAGGTCCTTCCTAAGATAGAGAACTCCTTCTCGAGAATGTAGTCTTGGGCTCCCCTTAACATCGAGAATCCTTTCTCACCAACAATACCTTAGGCTCCCCCTAAAGCATAATTATCTTCAAGGTATTGCAATTCTCAATCAATGCAATCCTCAATCAATGCAATCCCATAGCTAAATACAGCGAGTATAGATAAAACGCTTTGATGTTGCACAAATCAACCACCAAGAACAAAAATACTTTCAGATCATAAACAAATGCGACATTCCTAAAAGAACACATTTATTCTACTTTTAAAATTGTGGCCAAGAAAGGTAACAAACTCCTCAATAAAAAATAAACCTCAAATAAGGAAAATAACAGGCAAAATAAATCTATAGAAATTTTCTAGATAAGGAAAGAAAATATATTGCAGGAAATATTATTGTCTGCAACTGATGTAAAGACTACATTTGTGACAAGAACAAAAGACATCACAAACTTCCTTAGAAAAAAACATAGAAACAGTCAACAAATCTCTAACAGTTATAGAAAATTATATATACAAAACATATATAAGAAAAATACATTCAATATGGGATTGATGATAAATCACATTTTTTGTTGTTGATTTGAAAAGATAAAATTATAATTTTTAAAAGATAGTTAGCAAAGCTGCTACTTTTTGGGGGTTTTGATTTCAAAAGCTACCCTAAAATGGTATGATATTATTCACTTTTTGGGAATAAGTGATAATTTGTAGAAAAACTAGCTATTGTCTTTTAAAAGTTGGAACAATTAGGATTCTTAATAAAAACACATTTGTCTTAAGGGAAAATGCATGGAATTCTTCAAACACCACTAGCCCTTACAAAAGGATATTTCTTGGTAAAACTACTTCACTAATGCATCTTATTACAGGATTTCAAGAAAATTCGCCAAGTGTTGCAGGCTAAGCTAACGCAAGGGCATGCGTCTGAAGTTGTCCAATGCAGAGAAGATACATTGGTTCGTGTTGTTCCTGTCAAATCACCACTTGCAAGTATGGATATCTGACTGTCGGCGTCTTTAAAACATCTGAACTGGCAGGCGGCTGATCAGGGCATAGAATTTAATGTTGTCTTATCACAAGTTACTGAGAAAAATGCCTATAAATAAGAAGACTTGCAGCCAAAGAAGAGACGTCATTCTTAGTGAGACCATAGAACTTAGATCATAGTTACTCTACTGTTGCAAGAAGAAGATAGGAGGAAAAGAACCATTGTCATTGTTGATTAAAGAGAATTGTTGAAGACCAAGCTTGGGAGAGAATTCTTCTTCATTTCTTCACCAAGTTGGTTGCACACGCATTTGAATCAAGCCAAAGAGGACAAGAGATTGAACTCTACGGCTTGACTTCTTCCTTTTCTTTCATTTCATTTATGTTTTCCATTTCATGCAATTAAGTGTTATTGTTGTAAAAACAGTTTTGATTTTTAAAATACAATCCTACATTTAATCCATCACTTTTTCCTCTGTTTACATTCTATTGTGTGTGATTGACGCGTTTATGACTTGTTGCATGCTTAATTTCTCAGCTTTAATCATTTTGATCATCTGGTTGAAGTTATTACTCATTTAAAACTATTCGAGAGATTAGGACAGCTAAAAATGCATTGAGTCAGAACGCATAGTAAATTTAGAGGTAAAAATACTTGTGCTTCACTACTTTCTATAAACAACGCATGCACCCTAGAAATAGGAGCATATGTGGCATTCACATTGAGAAATGTTGAATAATATGATCAGAGGAACAGAAACCTAACGCAATGGAAATATGCACAGTCCTTCCCTTGCATATTGGCACACTCAGATGTTTCTACTATGTTTTAACATCATGGTTATTTCTTTGAAAATTATGTATTGAGAGAAACAACTATTTCATGAGTTTCTAGCATGTAAATCCATAGGTGTATACCATCAAGTTTTAGTATAGTGATTAAAATGTAAAAAATGTCGTTTACAAGATTGATATGTTCTAGTTGAAGTGAGTACTATAGATACCTAACACCCTATTTTATCTAAAGAGACTAAAAGTAACAAATGAATAAATAAATCTAATGAGAAACTTCAAGAGGAAAAGAAATACTAGGGAATTGATTTCACCTATTGAATTACTATCTAAATTGAAAATAAAAAACCGATAGATGATCTTGTAATAAACCATAAGCCTAGAAGTTCAAAGTTTATTGAAAAGCACTCAAAAAGTGTTTTCTTGGGCTTAAAATTTAGTTGATTTTAAGCTTAATTTATGATCATTAATGCTTTTTATGTTTAATTTGTAGGAAATCGAGCAATTGGACTGGAACGAGAAAATTTAAGTATAAAAAGACTAAAATATTCCCAAGGTAAGTCAAACTTTTACCTAGGACAATAAAAGTCAAACTTTTACCTTGGGCAAGAAAATAGGTCAAAATGGGGTGAAAATGTAGAATGAAACGTGTACAATGCATTAGGCGTCGCGCTCAGTGCAAAAACTCGAGAAGGTGAAAAACAAGATAGCGTTGCGGTGCTGTCCTGGGGCATCGCGGTGCTACGGAAGATTTTTGAGTGAGTCTGTCTTTTCTTTTTAAGTAGCGCCACAATGATGTGACAATTTTTATAAAAAATAGAATTCTGCCTTCTGAATTGGAGCGGCTATTTTAGGGTTTAATTTTTATGGTTTGTCAAGGCCTCCACTGGAAGTAGGTTTATGGGCAGAGGCAACATCTTGGAGCTTAACAAAGTTGATGATCGAGGAGACCATGGGATGATGATCTCGAGCTTGGGGATGATAGTTAAGAGCCTTCGATACCAATGCTTAGGAGTAGGTTTTATATAGTCGAGTTGTTTTGCCCCTCTTATGGAATTGATAAAGAAAAAGGTAGAGTACAAATGGGAAGAGATCCATCGACAAGCCTTTGCAAAAATCAAGGAGACCTTAGCGAACACCCCAGTGATGATGGCTCTAATAGCATGTAAGGAACGTTAGCTATATCTTGCTTTTAATGATAATGATATTGGAATAGTGCTAGCGCAGGATGATCAAAATGGAAAAAAAAAGGCAATATACTATGCTTACTAGTAGAATTCTCAAAGAAGTTGAAGCATTATACACTAAAACAGAGAAAAATCGTTTAGAGCTTATATATTTATATGCAGCCAAAAAGTTAAGACATTATATGCTGGCGCACAAGATAAAGAAGGTTGTGGGGGCTAATCCAATAAGGTACTTGCTATCAAGGCCAGCCCTATTAGGAAGGACAGCGCATTGGTTATTACAGCTTTCAGAATTTGACATAGAATGTTTCCCTCCTTTTTTTGCGATAAAGGATGCAATAAAGGGGCAACTAAACAGATATGTGAACATCATAAAACATCACACTTATCTGCTTAAATTTATCAGTAAATAGCTCATTTGAATGTTAAGACATGAGTTAAAGCTCAAGTGAAACACATGGAAGTTACAAGTAAAAACAAACTCTTTTAATTCATCAACATGCATTTGACTCCCTTACTAGAAGCATGCGTTAGGATATCAAGACAAAGGTAACTATGGGCTGGAAATTCATACGTAAAAAACTTAGCAAACATTTTGAAAGCTAGTCACTCACTGTCTTAAGCTACTAATCCATGGGTCTGTAAGCCTTTCTTATTTGTGTATGCTTTGAAATAAGTAAAGGTCCCTTCATCAGTATAATCAACTTCCTTTTGAGCTTAACGCATAAACTTAACTTCATCACATACTAATAGTTCATTGGATCATGACTAAGTTCTTCGCATCTTAACCATCTCATCGCATCAACTACATTTAGCCATTTTACCTTATAGCTTAGCTGAAGAATGAAATCCTTCCTCACGATGCTTAGGTAGGCACTGGAACACTTTCTTTAACCTATGCGATGAACATCCACTATGCAACACACCCAATGCGCCTCGACTGTGAATACTATGCCAATGCTCACACACATCAACGCATGTCATCGACTGTCAACTGCTTGCTTATTCTTCAGATGAAGTTACTTGCTTATTCATGCATGCATAATATCATTTCAGATTTCAATTTTCCAGATTCCATAACTCTAGTTCCAACCTTTAACTAACTAAATTTCCTTTAGTGAATTTTCCCATAAACATCTTAACTCTCTTACCTTAGAATTCGGGCATTAAATTCCTCTACATTGGTCGAAAATCCCCTTAATCTCTCAAACCTGTCAAGAACTTCTCCAATTCCTTCCAAGCTTTCAAATGACTATAACACTTCCTCTTAAGTGTTGAATTTGTTTTTGCAAAACAGTTCTTTTCTTTGTAAGGCCTATTTATACTTGGACTTGCAAGTAGGCTTATCTTAATTAAATGCCACCTGGCATGTTAATCCCCAATCCAACATTTCTAAGGCTACCACATAGCCCATTTATTAATTAATTAAGCTAAACTCTCTAGCTTAACTCCTCGCATGGGCTTGTGGCCACTTAAGTCTTTTCCTAGTCGTCTCATACTCCTACTCAGCATTGCACCCTCTGAATGTCACCTTTGACGCATTGGTCCATAGCCACTTCATTTTTCAACTTAGCCCTTACCATTTGCATATGAGGTTGGTCGCATACTTCCCCTAAACTAACCTCGACCCTTCCTCCTTATTTAAAAGCCATCTTTCTTCTTCCATGGCCTTCTATATACCACATAGCTATATTTAGCCATAATGTCCCCTTCTTGGACTTCTGGCCACATAGTTCAACAAAACTAGTCATATAATGTGTCATAGCTCCAACGCATAAAATCCTCTACTTTTCTCTAAGTGTTAGCTTCTCTTTACTTCACCTAAGTGCTTGACATTCCACACTTAGCATATTTTCCTGTCCTCTAAGTACCTGAGAGTATGGCTTCCTAATACTTAGAATATTTTCCCTCATTCAATCATACATACACATATATTGAGCTTCCCACACTATTCAAATAATAAAAACATCATAAGTACATAATTACAAGAGCTTAATTACATAATTAAAAGTACTTAAACGTAATTAGCTAGTAAAACAAGTTTAAGGGTTTACACTCTTAGCCAGAATAATGCCTCCAGTTGTTGCATCTAAGATAGTATTAGTCTTGTGCTTCATCCCATATTAGAAAATGTTGTTGCCATCAGTCAGAATACCCATGTTTGATGCACTTCCTTAATAGCTCCTTGTATTGTAAATATGCTTCAAACAACTACTCATCATTATAGTAGTTGTTTGAAGATATTTATCTTAGTTTTTCTTTTGGTGGTCTTAGCATGTGGAAAACCTTTTCTCAAGAATGCATAAGTCAACCGCCTCCCAAGTATTAATGCTCCCAAGAAATAGAAATCTATGTCAGTTCTTTGCTTTGTGATGATGCGTAAGCACACGCGTCAAATTATAATATAGTAAAAACAACCTTAGTTAAGTATCGTCCTTAGAGAATCAGGTTGATAATTCTTTTAGATATAAGAGAGATCATTCCAATTTTATTAAAGAGATTGAATGTGATGCAATTAAAGTAAACTAATCGTACGAAGGCAATTAAAGTGATAAATATGAATAAGGAGACGTCTTATTAGGGTTGGCAAAAAAATATGCAGGGATGAATTTCTATGGGGCCCAACCTGATCAGGTCGGAGAATCCTCAATTTAACCGAGGATAGAGGTCAAACTAGGAAATGAAGAGGGTATCATTGCCTCGACCCCAACCCGATCATAATTTATTGTTATATATAAAGACACCCACACACAAATACACATTAATTCTTTCATATTAGTAATTGTTTTATTTAATTAAAAATTATAGTAAAATGGAAAAGACTCAATCAACCACTCAATCCCAAGCCCAGACTTGAAACCTAATCTCTTCTCATCCATTTTGATAACTTGTAGAAATAACAAGTTATTATTCTCTCAAAGTTGGAATAATTAGAATTTTTAGTGATGTAAATGTATTCATTGTAAAGGAAAAAACATGAAATTCTACATATGTGAAAAACTTATACAAAAGTATCCTTTTAAGTAAAAGTTGCTTCACTAACGCACCTTAATGCAAGAATAAAAAAAATCTACCAAGTGTTGCAGCCGAAGCTAACGCAAGGGATATGCATCCGAGACTACTCGATATATGAAGGATTCATTTGGCTCGTGCATTTTATGTCAAATCACAACTTGTTGGCATGGACATTTGACTAATGGCATCTGATTGAATCAACGTGGCAGGTGGTTATCTCAAGGTATGGAATTTAATGCAGTCACATCATCAAGTTGCTGAAAGGTTGCCTATATAAGGAGAAGTCACTTGCAAGAAGAAGAGTTAGATAGTTAGAATTTAGAACACATACAACTAGTAGTTAGAACTTTTTCACCTCTGTCGTTAGCAATCAAGGAGTAGGAGGGACGACCACCATTTTCCACCGTTGATAAAGAGGTGCTGCCGAAGAGAAGCTTGAGAGAGATATCTTCTTCAACTCCTCCACCAAGTTGGTCATAACAATCATTGAAACCAATCCAAAGAGGATAAAAGATTGAACTCTACGGTTTGACTTCTTTCTTTCTACTTTGCATTTCCATCCACTATTTCATTCAATCGAACTAAGATTGTTTGTATCAACACTTATATCTTTAATTCAATCTTATTTTTGACCATTCTTCACATCTCTATTTGTTTACTTTCAAAGTTATTTGTATTTGTGAAATTTCTAGCTTGATGAATGCATGAAATTTGCTGCTTGAATCTTCCTGATCAGTAGATAGAAGCAAAATAGTGGTTTAGTCACTTGAGAGAGTAGTTTAACTATTAAACGCATCAAGTCAAGCCATGAAGTTATTTTAGAGATAGCATTGTTCATGCCTTTTGTCTGTTCTTTGTAATTAATGCATGTACTCTAGAGATAGGATTATGTGTGGCATTTACATCGAGAGATGTTGAACATAGCATGAACTAAAGAATAGATTTCCAATGCATAGAAAATACACTTGGATTGTAAACAAACATTTGCACCATTTTCATTCCATTATCATTGTGCTCATATAGGCATGTTGTTCCTACTAGAAAATCATTGCATACCATTTACACCTAAAAGTCATTCATCCACGAATCCCTTATTCCCTCTTAGAACTCCTATTTCCTTTTTGAAAGCGTGCCATTAGCTTAGAGTAAATAACCAACACCTCTCAGTTAATTAGTAAACCTCTGCATTAGGTTCGAAAAGAAACCCTGCGTTAGTATACTTTAAAATCCCTGCGTTCAACCCCAGACTTACCGAGAAACTTAGACTAGATTTATACTTGGGTATAGCTTAAACGAACTTGTACATAATAACAAGGTTTGCATGCATCAAATCTGTCACCAATGCATAATTTATTTCCATACCAAGAGATAGATTAATCACTCATTTATCATAATCATCCATCACCATTTACATTTATCATCATAAGCACCATTAAGAATAAAAAGTGCAGCGAACAAGTTTTTGGCGCCGTTGCTGGGGATTTTAGCAACGTAGCTAATCGAATTTTGGCTTTTTTATGTTTTTGTAGAAACTTTCAATCGAATGAGTATTACAAGTTGAGTTTGAACTTGTGAACGTTTTATGAGAATGGAAAGCATTCCTGAACTCATATACGTCCCTAAAATTGAAAGAACCTTCAGACGAAGAAACGTATCAAATCTACGTCGAAGGTTAATGCGACAAGAACAACAACAAATGGTAAAGATCAAATTAACCAGAACTTTCCTCAACAGCTAGCTAATGCTGCAACAAATCCAATCCTAATGGCAAACAACAGCATACGTCCCATGCGTGAATATGCATCACCAAAGTTATATGATTTTTCATCTGGGATCATCTACCCAACGCTTGATGGGATCAGGTTTGAATTGAAATTTGTCATGCTCCAAATGCTACAGACAACAGGACAGTTTGGAGGTGTTTGTAGTGAAGATCCCCATGGTCACATGAAACACTTCAACCTATAATTCATTCGTGATTCCTAGAGTCATGCCAAAAGGAATCAAATTATCCTTGTTTCCTTATACACTCTATGATGATACCAGGCAATGGGAAAGCTCTTTAGAGCTGGGTGAAATAATAACATGGGACAAGTTAGTGGAGAAATTCATTCAGAAATACTTCTTTCCCATAGTTAAGACAAAGAGGTCTTGGGAGATTATGAATTTCGAACAAAGAGAATTTGAAACACTTAGCGTCGCATGAGAGATTTAAAGGGTTGGTCAAAAACTGTCCTAACCATGGACTATCTCTAACCACACAAATGGAAACCTTTTATGGAGAATTAAAAAGACCTTCCCAAATGATAGCAGATGCAACCGCTGCAGGCCGACATTATGGATAAACCATATAACGAGACCAAGGAAATTTTAGAACTAAATGCCAAACACAACTTAGAATGGGTTGATGACGTTTATAACTCCAAAACAGATAGTAGGAGGTGACCACAGAATGTGATGGACTCTAACATAGTAGCCACTGTTTCAGCATAAGTAGCTGCGATGTTAAACATGCTGAAAAATCTAAGGATAAACAACGCAGCACAAATGCAAAATGTGCAATAGATAGATGCATTTACACAACCCATGGTAAGTTGTGTGGGTTGTGGGGAGCAATGATTGCCCATGAAATCTTCAATCAGTCTATTTCATAAAGAATAACCCATTTTCAAACGCCTATAACCTTGGATGGAAAAGTCATCCTAACTTTTCTTGGGGAGGTCACCAACAGGATCAACACCATTTTGGAACACATCAACAACATAGGCAAGGGTCGTCACCTGGATTCCAGCCCATGCAGTAGCAGAATCAGCATCAATCTTTTAGTAGAGGGGGTAATGCATCAAGCTCATTATCTCAACTTAAAAATCTGTTGAAAGAATATATAGCCTAGAACAACGTGTTGCTGAAAAGTCAAACGTCATTGATAAGAAATCTTGAGATGTAAGTTGGTCGGATTGCTACTGAGCTGAAGAGTCAGCCGCATGGATCAGTGCCTAGCAATACTGAAGCACCAGGAAGTAATAATAGGAAATGAGTAGTGTCACGCGGTGACATTGCGTAGTGGTAGACCATTAGTAGAAGAGAAGAGAAACCCAAGAAAACATCATCCTTCAATGCATGAAGATACATTGCAAACAACTATGGCATTGGAGAGATCAACCAGAAATAACACCTGGCTCTGTCAGTCATTCTCAATTGAGTACATCTAATGCAGGGGAACCAACAGTGCGTCTAAATGCACCATTTTCTCGATGCCTGCAGAAAAAGAATGACGAGAAGTAGTTTAAATGCTTCCTTGAGATTATTAAACAATTACACATAAATATCCATCTCATTGAAGCATTGGAGAAAATGCCAAGTTATGTAAAGTTCTTGAAGGATATTTTGTCAAAGAAAAGAAAGATTAACGAGCTTGAAGTCATGACATTAACACAGGAACGCAAATGGATTGATCAACAGTAAAATTCCTAAAAAAGAAAGAAATCTAGGTAGTTTCACGGTCCCATATTCAATAAGAGGAATAGACGTGGGGTATGTGTTGTCTGATTTGAGAGCCAGTATCAATCTCATGCCCCTATCAACTTTTAAAAAACTTGAGATTAGTAAAGCCAAGTCTATCACAGTAACACTTCAACTCGCTGACAGATCAATCACTTACCCATAAGGGAAAATTGAAGATGTCCTAGTGAAAGTTAACAAGTTCATATTTCCAGTTGATTTTATTATTTTAGATTATAAAGCTGATAGAGACCACCCAATCATTCTTGGACGTCCGTTTCTAGCCACCGGAAAAGTGTTAATTGATGTGCACAAAGGGGAACTAACAATGCGTGTGGATCACCAAAAAGTAAAAGTTAATGTGTTAAACGCATTGAAGTTCCCAGACGATGCATAATCTTATCAACCCATTGACTCAATTCAACTATCTGAGGAAGAGGACCAAGAAGTGGACCAAGTCTGTGGGGTCCATACGTTGAGCGAAAGCACGAGAAAGTTCGAACCGCTAAGTTTGGATGAGCGGCAGTCAAAACCAACGTTCCCATCTTTTGAGAAGCCGCCAACGCTTGAGCTCAAACCTCTTCCAGATTATCTGAAACATGTTTTCCTTGGAAGCAATGATACTTTACCAATGTTGTCCCAGATGACAAGATCTTCATGTTAACAATCACAAAACACTCAGATATAATGGTCGATAACAATTCAGAGTCAGGGGAGATAGAATATTGAAGCTTGAAAATCCTTCTGTCATTTACCAAATGGCTGCACGATTGTGTAGACAATGCACCAAGAACTAAACGATAGTTCAATTAAGTAAACGATTGGAGGGAGTGTTAGACGATCATGTAGACAACAGTAGACTAAAGCTAGACGATCGTGTAGACAACAGCTGAGGAGCTAAACGGTCGTATAAACGATTGAATGCAGAGCTAAACGATCGTGTACACGATACGATAGGAACTATACGATCGTGTAAGCGATAATTTAGAAAAGGCTAAACAATCGTAGATGTAAGAAGAAAAGACACAAAAGTTTAAGCGGTTCGGCCAAAGGTCTACATCTACCTTTGCCAAGCTTGTTTAATGGAACAATTTTGGTTAGCCTATCAACTGTATTATTAGAGGAAATCTTCACTACCTTGACTTCCTCTTTCTTAATCTCTTATATGATGAAATGATATTTAATATCAATATGCTTAGTTCTGCTATGAAACTGCTAATTCTTAGATAGGTATATTGTTATATGATTATCACAATAGATTCTGACTTTTGTTTGTGTTATGCCAAAATTGTTTAGTAAACCTTTTAGCCAAAAATCTTCCTTTACAACCTTAGACAATGCGATGAACTCAGTCTCTGTTGTGGAAAGGGCCACAATATGCTGCAAAGTGGCTTTCCAACTGATCAAATTATTCTTCCCTAGGAAAACATAGTTTGATAGGGAACGTCTTCTGTCCAAGTCCCCTACATAGTCTGCATCTACATAACCATAAACTTCATTGTTGGATGGCTCATGCTATCTATATAAGACTTTTTCCTTCTTGGATGAACACAGATACCTTAGTATCCACTTGATTGCCTCCTAATGCCTTCTACCAGGGTTTGCGACATACCTACTAACCATACTTATTGCATAAGACAGGTCTGATCTTGTAGAAGTCATAAGATACAAAAGAGATCCCACTGCTTGGGAATAAGGGACAACCTTCATCTAGTTCAAATGCTTTTCATCTGTGCTCTTTGGACTATTGGCAGCTGAAAACTTGAAATGAGGTGCAAGAGAAGTTCCTACTGGCTTAACATTCTCCATCTTGAACCTCTGTAATCTCTTTAAACAATATTCAGATTGATTAACTAGCAATCTGCCCTATTATCTGTCTCTTTAGATCTCAATGCCTAGGATCCTCATTGACTCCCCTAGGTCTTTCATATCAAATTCCTTCTTAGGAAGCATTTTCACTTTCCTCAATTCTTCTTTGGATCTCTCGACCAGCAGTATGTTATCTACATAGAGAAGTAAATTGACCGGTTCCTTAAAGCTACTAGAAGTTGTGTAAACACACCAATCATATGAGCTCCTTTTGAACCCCATCTTGGAGACCACCTCATCAAACCTCTCATACCAGCATCTCGGTGACTATTTGAGGCCATATATGGACTTGTTCAATAAATACACTAGGTCTTATTCTCCACTTTTCACATAACCTTGAGGTTTCCTAATGTAAATTATCTCATTCAACAACCTATGTAGGAAGGCTGTCTTTACATCCATCTGGTCAAGCTCCAAATCCTTTTGCACAACTAAGGAAAGGAGCAGCCGAATGGAAGTATGCTTCACAACTGGAGAAAACACCTAATTGTAGTCAATGCCTTCCTTTTGAGTGAATTCCTTAGTAACAAGCCTAGCCTTGAACCTAGACTTTTGCACATTTGGAATCTCTTCTTTAAAATTTTAAATCCATTCTCCCACTTTGCATGCCTTTATACTTTTCTTTTCTTCTTTTGTTTTTTCCTAGGAAAGATCCTTAGTGTCACCCTCGCCTTCGTTCCAGCTTTCCCACATACATGTCATGCGAAACATTTGACTACAAGTAAGGTTCACACTTGAGGCAAACACCCACTTCCCTTATTAACCAATTTGCTACAAAAGAAGGCACGAGTATCATGCTCACTTAGAAAAGAGGAATGTCATCCTAGTCCCTTTTTTCTTTTTCATTTTTTTTTTTGTTTGTTTGTTTGTTTGTTTCTTTTTGCTTTGTTTTCTTCTTTAAGGCCTATCACATTTACATAACATTTAATTGATATCATCTACACAAATGATAATAAAAGTTGAAGCATATAAACTCTCCCCCCAAACTTAAGGGAGACAATGTCCCCATTGACTAAAGTATGAGAAAGGGTACAAAAACAAGGTAGTCACTTTGGATAGACTGCAAAATAAAGGGCCAGGCTCTTTTAGTGTGCTAAATTGTATGAGCATATGGAAGACTGGTCCAAGGAGGTTTTGCACATAAAGATAAATGATGCTCTTGGTTTTGTACACTTTAGGATTGACAACAAGGTATGCTAGAGTGACATATGCTCTAATTATCATCATCAAGCACTACTTTGCAAAACAAAAGACCAACATGCTCATTTGGTTACATGATCATTTATATTTTTTTTTTGTTTGCTTTCCTTTTTCCAGACTTTCAAATTAAAAGCACATCAAATCTACCTACTTCTAATCTAAAAAGCAAAAAATAAAGAGAAAAAAGAATATACTAAAAGCAACAAAATATAGAACTGAGAACTCCTTTATTAACTTTGGAAACTCCATCATCTTCACCAACAGTAGGGTCATGAAGTATATGATTTAGGGAAGGAAGCACGGTTGGGTAAGATCCAAGATGCATCAAACGTCCATTCATCTTGAATGCCATATCACAGACTTCAACATAACTTCAGTAGGTTCTACTGCGACTATGATGCGGTCGCATCACCTACTACTGAATTGGGCTATGGAAGTAATAATTTTTCCCCACCGAAACAGGAACCTTCGAGGGGTTATTTTTCCTTTCTTCTCTTTCATACCTGAAACACTCAGAGTAAATGGTTAAAAAGTTTAGGAATTCCATAAGAAAATTGTTTTCTCTATTTTGAATATCAACTTAGAAATTTAATTGCTTCAACTCCCAGGTAGGCTCCTAGGTTGAGGTGTTCTCATTGGTCAACTTAAAAATCTCTTCCTTAGTCAGAACTAACCTAGACAAAGTTCCCTCACATTATATTGTTGCTCGATATACAAAAACTATTGAGTTCTCTCCTTTTTTCTTTTTCTTTTTCTTTTTTTTTTCGTTATTTATAAGAATGTTAACTTATCAGAATTCTAGTAGCGAGATAGAGGTTTTGTTCTTTCATTTTGCACATAAGTCTTGATAATGGATGTGATTTAACTCTTAGTTGAGGTGCTTTAATCATGGAAGGCTTTGTAGTTCCATATTATATATGCTCATCCTTCATGGCTGTTTCTTCTACTCCTTTCCTGAGTCTTTTCAATGCTTTCTGCAAACCATAAGTAAAAGTACTGATCAGTCCACAAACATAATAATTTCTCCTTCCCTTAAGGTATTTCAATGCTAAGGGCGCATCAAATGTTGTTTTCTGTGAAGTTGCAACCACATGACCACTACAACTTCATTTTTCTTTTTTCTTCTCTTTGCTTGTTTTTTCTGTGAGTTTTCTGAGATCTATTCTCTCTCTTCTAGATCCTTAATGTTTTCTAGTGTTGGAGTGCTTCTTACTTCATCTAAGAGCATTATAGACCATTTTCTAATCCACTTTCAAATGTCATTGCTTCACCTTGTTCTTTTTCTTTTTCACTCAAAGTTTGTATATTGTTGAACAAGGTTTCTTGTGGAGTAATCTCAAATTCATTTGCATAATCTTTCGTCGGGGTCTCCAAATTTTGTTGAGGTGTTGTTTCACTTTCAATCATGATACCCATGTTTGCCTTATATTCCTTAATGAGCTCTTTAATGCTTTTTGACTCTTGCTCTTCCTGTAGGACATGTTTAGGGTCCATGAAGTCTTAGGGTACTCCCTCCATCCTTGCTGATGCTCATTCAGAAAAGGATTCACCAAGCTTTGACTACCTTATGCCCTACATAAAACAAAAGTCGTGATTATAAAGGCAATCGTTCAATACATGTTTCCCTCAACAATAAACACAAGACATAGATAAATACAGACATCTTCCACTAAAATGATCCTCGATACAATAAAAAAAAAGTGTCAGAAAGTTTGTATTTTGGATCAATGGAGGTATTATTTCTCCTATATAGATTTTCAAATGTGTTGGCCAGTTCTGCAAATTGTGTAGTAAATGTTGCAATGAAATGTGGATCCATTCTGTGGGTCATTTTGAACAATAGATCTAATTAAAAAAAATGATAAGTTCTTGTCTTATTCACTAAGTTAAACCTACAAAAGAAAAGCAAACCAAGATTAGATTTTAAGAGAAAGAGACAATGTGGTTGCAATCTAATCACAATTTCTATAAAAAAATTTGGATTTGAAATAGTCCCAATAACGGTGCCAAAAACTTGATCGAACAAATGTGTATGAGTAATGGAAACGAGAATAAATACGATCTAAGTGCAAGCATACATTGTTGATGAAGTAATAAATCTTGAAGTATTTCAAGAGTCGAATCCCATGAGACTATTTATGCAATTCAATCTTTATAAGAAAGAGTTTTTTGATAAACACCAAAAGGTCACCGATAAATAAGTGATTTTGAGGTTTAATAGTGATAAAAATAGTAAAAAAGAATGTTGAATAGGGATACAGTTATGATCCAACCTTTCTGGTTCAATGCTTTAAGTGATGTGGTTGCATCATACCAAGACAGTGAAATATGCATGAATAGAAAAATACTCCTATTCGGTTTGGTGTCTAGTTCTTTTTGGAGGTCTAAGAAGCCACTACCAAATGTTCTCATGGGTATCTGAATCTTAGATTAATTCAAGCTTAAATTCTTTATCCTACGGTGTTCCTTATTCACAAGGCAACTGACCTTCATATTTCTAGACTCCTAGTCTCGTATTCCTTTGTGACGTCAATTTATATCCTAACCTTCTCATTATTAAAGCTCCACTAGATTGCTAAATTAAGTAATCAGTTTAAATTAACAATGTTTATCCATAAACTCAACAAAGGAAATACAAAAGTCAAAGAGGTATGGGACATAAGCATTGCTCAAGTCATAAAACCCTAAGGTATTCACATAGTTGAACCCCTTAGAGAATTTAACTCATGATAAATGATAAAATAATTGTTCGGAAGCTAAATAGATGTTGTTAATTCTACTTGACCTGAAACAAACAAAATTTATAAAGCTCAAACTACAACTAAAACTAACTCATAGTTAACGCAGAAGTAAGAGGTCGATCCAGAGGGAAGGCTTGTTTAATCTTTTCTTAAGCTAAGTTCAACTATGAAAGCAATAAAAACGGGGTTTTGATAAAGCAAGAAACATACTAAAAATCAAGAGACAAAGGATAAATGTAAACAAGTATTGATCAATCTTGCTTCTAATTCAAGTTAGACGTTCAATGCAATTCCTATCATCGAATTCTACAAATTTAATTCACAATCAAATTATGCTCACAACTACTTACTTAACTCGATTAAGCTAGCCTCTACAAAGGCGGACAACTAGTAATAACCTAGTCAAGAAAGTGTTCTAAACATTGATTAAGGTTGGATAGACCTAACCCTAATCAATCTACATGCTTCTACCTCTATTGAGTTTGATAGCGACCATATAAGATAGAAAGTACGTACATTAAGTTCTAGGATTCAATTGCGTCAATTAATTGTCAAGGTAGTAATTAATGCATCCTAGGAGTAGCCATCAAACACAAAATTATTATTGCCTCTTGTAGATCTTAGCTAGAAATTTTATCAAACACATTGAAAGCAACGCATTTAATCATGATTGTGACAAAACCAAGCATCTAGACTATACATGTTCAAGATATAGATCATTCAAAATGCTTCAAGAACTATAAAATAGATTCAAGAATGCTCAATTCAGATTGCAAATGATAAATAAAAAGAGAAAACTCAAAAGAATTACAAGAACCCTTGAAACTAGAAACAAGATTCAATAACTACTTCATAATCTCATAGACAAATTTATGAAGAATTACAAAAATTTTGCTTACAATCCAAAAAGGAAATCAAAATCTAACCTAAATGGGAAACAAAATTATCAAAGAGACAAAATGATATAGAGAGAAATCCCAGCCTTCATGAGAATTGTGCTTCATTTTTTGCAAAAATGAAAGAAAAAGTATTTATATTCGCAGGATAACGTCGCGATGCTCGGGCTAGCGTTACAACGCTAAATCGTAAAAAGGCCAAGAAGTGTTGGGCTTGAGTTGTGATGCTGCCCTTGACGCTGGGTTATGCAATGCGCGCAGGTGCAAACAACCCCGTCAAAATCTGAAGGGTTGCAACGCTGCCTTGTTTTGCAGCAGATGAGTGCTTTTTGTCTTCAAGTGATGCTCGATGCTTCTGGGAGGGTCATGACGCTGGGTCTGATGGCATTTTGGTAATTACTCCAATTTCCTTAAATTTTGTTGATTTCTTGGTAATTTCTTTAATCTTTTTAACCCAATTTCTTGGAATGATTCCTAATTGTTCCCAGGACTGTTTAACCTACAAAATGAGCATTAAAAGAAATCAAACAATCAATTTTGAGGGAATTAACATAGAAAATATACCTATCTTAAAGACCTATCAATAATGAACTTCATTAAATCAGACATCATAACTATAATATGATGTTCAAGGGGTAAAGAAAGAAATGAGAGGATTACAAGAAAATAAATTAAATAAATGCAACTCAAATATGCCTTGGGCCCATTCCTCAAATTCTTTGTCTTTCGATAGATTGATTCCTCTCACCACACACTTCCACGGGATGAGATGACTTAGAACCTCTACGTCTTAGAGGAACTTCCATTCTTAAGTCTACTGCTTGAGAATTTGAGAAGAAGCCTAAGGGAAATGATGAAAGTGACAAAAAATAAGAGTAAATTGTGACCAATTTGTGGATGGAGAGTTTAGTGATGGCATGGGAGGCTTCCCATCCTTTTTATAGGCCAAAGTTGGTTGAGGGTTAGCTTAAAATCTTCTATCATTTTAGGCATGGAATAACAGCTTTGATTGAGGAAATAGCAATTAGAATTGATTGGACACAAATTTAGAAAATTAGGGCTCAATGATGCGGTCGCATCACCTAGATGCATCAAACACTATGGGCGCATCACCCAAGTCACTACGGTCTCATTAAGGTAAATTTTTGCAAAACAACCAAAAACCTTAATAAAAGCTTTTAAAGTTAGTCTAAATCACTCTAAATCAACTATAGGCAATTCAAATAGACAATTCAAACGTACGTATTGACTCATTTTATCTAATTTAGAGCATCCCAAGATCAAAATATCACAAAAATTATCTTTTATTATTAAAAAAGTACTAAAATAGACGGTAAAAACATGCACTTTTTGACATCAATCAAGGATGCTCCTTCGTCATATACAAACAAATATGGAGTTCAATTTCGAGGTTTTCCTATTTCGAATAAGGAATTTGGGGTCCTACCTCCTAGGGCTAAACGAAGGCGATCCGATGCCAGACTCATTATTGAGGTGAAAGGGAAGGAAAAGGTCAATATTTATGCCCTAACAATGACTGACATTTTAGGATCCAAGGTAGAAATTTATTCAGACAAAGAAAAATCCACTTCAAGTGACTCATCGAATCACATGCTTGATTATATTGCTCTACATAGAAACCCTAAGGATAATGTCGAGTCATTCTCTGGTGTTCAGGAGGAAGTTAGAGTTACAGAGAGTAGGTTAGTTACTCATGAGAATCCTACTTCTATCTTTGGTAATGTTGGGTCAAATTTGCCTAAATCTAATGTAACTGAGAAAGAAAATGTTAGTATTTATGAAATTAAATAAAAAAAAGATGTTATTGTGTTTGATGAGAATAAAAAACTATTGAGTTACATTCAATGAAGAATGATGATACTCCCCTTGCATTGTTGATGAAGATGTTGATGATGATACTCCCTTATCTGAATTACATTCAAAGAAGAATGAAAATGTTGAAGTTGAAGTTGATGTTTTTGATAAGACGTCAGAAAATATATTTGAAAAAATTCCTTTAGGCTTCTAATTGGGGCTTGAGAAGCAGTTCTGATAATGAAGACTCAAGTCATGTTCGTATCACTTGTACCTTTGTAAAAGGCAAAGGTAAACAGACAGCCAATTCCAATGTTTCTCTTGTGCCCTTAGATGAGATGTCTTTTCACGATGAAGAAGGTGCAAGCTTATGGAAGTATGTTGTTAAATGGAACATTGTTGATGAAAAGGAGTCGTTAGAGTGCACTCAAGAATGTCTTAAGCTTATGAAGCTACTTCTTGATGCGGGTCTGGAAAAAATAGTTTTGAATTTGGGGTCTTATAATCTCCAGCTTGTGCAAGAATTCATTGTGAATTTGAATTTAGATTTTGTTGACCTAGGTATCCAAATTTTCAAAAAGTACATGTTAAAAGACATGTGTTTGTTTTTTCTTCTACCTTAATCAACCAATTCCTAAGTAGAAATGTGTAAGCAAACGTGATTGCGCAGTGCCCTTCCTTGAGGGATTTAGCGTTTGAGCTAACTGGAGGAGCCAGTGGTTGGGTTGATGCCCTAAATCTCGTAGGGTTCTGCAGTTTGTAAATACTTGTATGAACAAACATTTTGTGATTTATAATATATGATATTTTATTCACTCCAGTCTATGAAATATGAGATATTTTAGTTGAATTAACTATAAACCAATAAACTAAGATCCATGGTTATTATTGTAACTAAAGCATGTATGTGGATACATACAAATGGATCGTGCTTAAAGTGATAACCTAAATGGTCTGTAATATATGGATAAGGAGGGATACCTTATTATGGTGACACTACGAGTGTGGCCCGCTTTGTAGTTGTTATAAATGTTGTAAAATGCTACAAATGATCTGATTCTGATCATTCATATATTAGACATGCGAGCGGGGATATTCTATACAAAGAAGTTGGTATAAGACTGGGCCACAGAATTTTTAGTCTTGTTATATAACACCATTCATAATTGAGACTTTCATTTCACTAGGATGACCAAAGGTAACATGACCTTAATCCAGACTGAGTTGTGAACTCCTACCTATGAAAGCGATCTTTTGATTTGCATAGGTGAGAGTGGTCAAATCGCCGACTCAACAAACGTACCATTTTCGGGATTCGTCTAATTGAGGAGTTGGGAACTTAGCTACACAAGATGGAATTCACTCATTTCCAGAAGCAGGGGTAAGTAGATAAATTGTTCCCTTAAGGACTAATTCTGGGGCTTGAACAATGTGGTGCCATATCTTCTCTTGGCCCAAGAAGGGTTTAGTCATTGTAGGACTATGATCTATTGTTCATTAGAAGAATCAGTGGTACTTAAGAAGTTAGATGTAACTACTAGAGTAAAACGATAAATTGGCCCAATTGTACTTACGAGCGATTTGTGAAGGGTCATCATATTGTTGATTGATTTATCCAATGGACACAGAAATATATCTATAGTGCGAAGATTTCAATTGTCGGTATTTAGTGGAGTGCTCGACAGTTAACGAATGGTGGATAATGTGATTGAGTTTAGTAAATTATTCACGTACCATTGGAGCTTTAAGCTACAAGTCCATAAGGTCTCCTTGGTAGCTCAATGGATTCAAGTTGAGAATAAGTTTTTGGGTTAGTTTGAAATGTTCAAATTAACAAGAGGGAATTTGATTATATATATGATATAATTCAATTAATTCAATTATATATGATATAATTGATATCATGTATTTGATACATTATTATTTGATTGGAGGAATTAATATAAATATGATTTATATTAAATGCCATAAAAAGAGGAAAAGAGCTATGGATTATATGTTGCATATGATGCAATATTAAAACTATAAGTTGTAAATATAATATGATAAGTTAATTATTGTATTTATTTATAATTTGTTAATTATATGATAATTGATATTTCTTTTTCTCAATAATCGACCTTAGTGGGTGGTTATAAGGTTTTATGTCTAAGTGAGATAAAATGAAAAATAGTTTTTCAAATCATAACACGATAAAAAGTTATCAGATTACTAATTGAGAGACTAAACGATTGGATCGAGTTTTACTACACGATAGTATTCCAGTCTAAACGATCGAGCATCGAGTCTATACGATAGACATTATCTACTACACGATTGTGTGATCGCATACTCGATCATTTTCCTCCTCCTCTCCAATCCTTCCCTCAATCCAAAATCAGTCAGAGCCCACAACTCTTGGATTCTCACACCGAGAATACCAAGGTAATCTTGGGGTAGTGTTTGAATCTGTTTGAGGATCGAGTTCTACTCGTTGCTGGTGTTCGAGGGAGTTCGAGTTCTTGTTCATTGCATTCAAGTTCGATCGAGGGAAACACTTAAAGAAAAGTTCTTGATCCTTTGTATTTAATTTAAGAAGTATGTTGTAATTTATCTTTAATGCATAATAATTTCTATATGATTGTAAATGTTTGATTTCTTTAACAATGGAGTTTGGAACAATTGGCTTCTGCTCAAGAACCTCTATAATTAGAGTTCCTTCTGCCAGATCTTCATGGCCTAGGAAGGAGCAACTGCCTATTGTCATGTTAAGCGTAAAATATGCTCTCCTTCACAAGATTGGAATCTCAATTTGGTGCCCCCCATCTCATAAGTTAGATTTGTCTATATCTCTTGCCACTTTGATATGTCAAATTGGAACCTGTGCTCGACTTATTTATGGGGTGTTTTTTCTTAATCAAATTAAACGTTATATTGTGTCAAAAGCCCTTCATTTACCTATTTTCTTATTTGACTCAGAAACTTGACTTATTTGCTACCACAAAACCCATTGATACTCCTCTTAGTCTCTTCTCTATTCATCCCAAGCTCTTGCAAAGCCATCACATCTCTGAAATTGACACCACAACTTCGACTCCTCATCTTGATGGGCCTAGTCAAGCCTTATGTTGGGTGGAAATGCGATCAAAATCCCACATCAGTTAATTATGGAGATGATCATGGATTTATAAGGGAGGACAACTATCTCCAATGGTATAAGGTCTTTTGAGGTTGTTCCAAAAGCAAAATCATGAGGGTTTATATTCAAGGTGGATAATATTACAACATTTTGGAGATATTCAAAGTGGATATTTGGACTCTGGTTGGGTGAAAGACTTAGTTTGTTTGATTTGTGTTATAAAGACCTCTGCCTATTATGTTGCTACTGTTTTTGTTTAGAATTAATTTTTGACAACCCTCAAATTGGCTCTATATTTTTCCTAAGGTAGCTTGTGGTGGTTTTTATTGTTGTCACAAATGTAGCCTTAAAATTAGTCACGGACAATATTATTTCCTAAGCCTTAAAATTAGTCACGGACAATATTATTTCCTAAAATATATTTTCTTTCCTTATCTGGAAAATTTTTATAGATTTATTTTACCTAATATTTTCCTTTTTTGAGATGTTGCTTATTATTAAGGAGTTTGTTTCATTTCTTATCCATAGTTTTAAAAGGAGAATAATGGTGTTATTTTAGGGTTGTTGCATTTGTTTTTGGTCTAAAGGTGTTTTTGGCCAATTTGTGCAACATCGAAGTTTTTTTATCTATACTCATCGTATTCAGTTATGCGATTGCATTGATTGAAAATTGCAATACCTTGAAAATAATTTTTGCCGTAGAAGGAGCCTAAGGTATTGTTATTGAGAAGGGATTCTCGGTCTTAGGGGGAGCCTAAGACTTCATTCTAGAGAAGGAGTTATCTATCTTAGAGAAGACCTAAGATTCGTCAGTGATGGGAGTTCACTAAGCTAACAGAAAATAACCAAGAGGAGATGAGTCTCACACACTACTAGAAGCCGAAGTGTTCAATATTAATATTAACACACATAGGGGAGCCTAAGTTCAATAGAGAGGGAGTCTCACATCTAGAGAGAGTCTAGATGACTTGTGAGTTGGGCTCTATTCGAGTCATTGTAGTAGTTATTGAATTACAGATATGTATTATATTGTAATTTGTTGACTCTTTAATATTAGTGGATTATCTTTCCTAGGCACACTACCCCTTAGACGTAGGTGAATCTCATCGAATTGGGTTACCACTTCTGTGTGTCTTTACTTGCTTTCTTGTAGTTAGTTTTATTTATTGCTACAATGCTTGTCTATGCTTTCTGTTTATCATCTCTGCTTTGAATGATGAGTCATGTTGTAGCTTTTTCAATAACAATTATTTTTTAAGCTTTTGTGAAACAATTCATAGTATACAAAATACAATTTGCAATTTAAATGGAATACAATGTTAAAATAGTTTTATAAAAAAATTGGAACAAAATAAATAATCCAGAAATAATAGAAATATTATGCCTAATTCGTGGTAGTTATATCTAAATCAATTTACTATTAGATTTATCAAATTCTTTAATTATCTTGCTTTTTTCACATTTAAAATTGGAATTTTCTTAACACCAATTCACCTTTTGTTACCATGAATTTCAATGGACAAAATAATTATTTTAGTAGCAATACAACAATATCAAACTATAAGCTTCGGTAAGCCGAGACTTGAGAAATCAAGACTTTTACACAATTGAATAAAGACTAAACAAGTACAAACTAACAAAACCAACTAAAATCCAATGTTGTATCTCAAACAACCAACCTGTTTTGATACCAAATTTTGGCTAAGAAAAAACACACGTGACCTTCACATCAACGATGGTAAATTTATAATTTAGGAAAGAACGTTACTTGCAAGATAAAAAGATTTGCACACTGATGTTGTGCTTGCTACACAAGCTCCGATGTTTAAGTCAGAAAGTGTATATGTGTAGTAAGTAGTGAGTTTGAACACTAGAATGGACTTACATCCTTTGGAGTCATAATAATATATTTAGTGAAATCCTAACCCGGGGCATCCTCATTAGAGTTTTCAAATCATATTAAGTTATTTCTCGAGTCAAATGGGCTAGGACATGCATTTGGCGTGCTCCATTTATAAAATTACGAGGTTCCACCTCAGCTGCATCTTTGGCTGAGGCTAAGGCCGAGGAGGTTGGTTTGGGCTCTTGACCCAAACCATCCTCTTCTCACCATCTAAATAGGTTATAGTACACTCCATTCACCAAATAGAGAGGGTCGACCTTGGTCTTGTCCTTGGTTGAGACTAAGGCTGAAGATGCTTGTTTGGGCTTTTGATCCAAACTATCTTCTTCTCAAGGCCCAAATAAGTCGTAGTACGCTCCATTCATTAAACGGAGTAGGTTGGCCATGGCCGAGGCAGAGACCGACGAGGCTACTTTGGCTCAAAGTCAAATCGGTCATTTTCCTTAAGTCCATCTCATCCTCTTGATCTAGTTACTTGTATGTTTACCATCGTTTTCTTGACCCGTAACTTCCTCTTTTGCGGTATTTCGCTTCTATCATTTAGTCCAAAAAGCATCCATAACACAATCCAACCCAACACAATCCTCTAAATCAAGGTTTTAAAAACCCTAAAGGTTCTAATTCTAGGTTCCAAAAGTTCTTCGGTTTTTTATTGATGCCCAAAATATCCCTAAGCACATATAGACTAATAAATAGTGAATTGAAAAAATTGAACCTCTAATTTTAATATCAACAATGTCAAACAAATCTTGACTTAATAAATCGAAACATAAGAAATGTAGGTAAAAGGGTGGAAACAAAACAAGGATCAAAGGAGGGTGGGTGACGCAAGAGCCCACTTGAATGATGATTGGATTGGATGGAACATGTATTTAAGCTATAAAATTCCCTTCTCGAATAGGTTAGCAGTCCGATGATTGGATTGGATTTGATGCCCTCGTGATGATCCAAATATGGGAGAATTTTTTTTTCTTTTTTTCTTTTAATTATTATTATTGTTTTGTTCTTTTAATTTTCATCTCGATTGATTTGAGTTTGGGTTTGGCTTGGTGGAGTGAGAGAGATGTGTAAAGATTCTGAGTTTTTTTTTTTTTTTTAAATCTCTTCAATCAAGGTTTGAATCTTTTAACTATAAGAATCAATTCAGTTTCGGAGCTAACCATTTAAAACTTTCGAGTTTTTTTTTTGTTTATTGAGAAAATTGATATATAGATTCTCTATTTGCATGATGGGTGTTCTTATCGATTCTTATTATTATATCATCAATTTTACTTATTTATTTATTTTTGTATATATTGGTTAAAAAATGTAATTAAATTAAACAAAGTATAGCTCAACTAACATATACTTAAAAATGAGAAAATAATTCAAATTTTGAATCCATCTTCACATATTTATCTCATAATAAAGAAAAGGTAAGAAATCATCTTGATAATCAATTATAACCTTCAACTTTCAATTACATCAATTTAAACCTCAATCTTAATAAAATCATACAAATTTTAGTCAAAAGCTTTTAATCTCATCAATTTAAACCTCATAAACTTGGAAAAGAGTATCGGTTAAATTTTCATTTTATTTTCTATTAGAAAGGTTCTCCACACATTCTCAAAGTCATGTGTTACTTATTTACTATTTTATTAAAAGAATAAAATTGTTGATAAAATTATAGTAGACTTGCTGGTGTTTTCTAATTACAGAGGAGTTTTTTCTTTTTTCCTTTTTTCTTTTCATTTCTTATCTTGTACGATTAAGAGAATTTCTGTTTGCAAAGGTGAGGTGGATGACATGTTGAATCTTCTTCATGATTTTTTGGATAATCCTGATCAGGGTGGCAACTCTAGTGCATAGAATGAGAGTGTGAATGATGGTTGATGACTTCTTGCCTGCTTTTTTGTTCTTTTCATTTCATAGCATTTTTTTTAGCATATCAATAGGGGGAGAAGTAGAATGTATATCGGGTGTGGTGGCTGCTGGTGGTTGTTTTTTCTTCTTGACTTTGTTGGTGTGTTGTGGTGGTTACTGTTATTGTTTTTTTTGGTGCTGTTGTGAATTGTCTCTCAGACCGTTATGTACTCTTTCAATGATATTGTGCTACTGTGTTTTTTACTATATCTTGATCAATTTTGTGTTTGCCACTATGTAAAAAATATTACCAAAGGGGGGAATTTGTTTGATATTGAACAGTTGGAAATATTTGTTTAAGGGTCGTAGATGTTATTTGAGATATCTCTGCATTGATAGTTTTCTAGTAATGGGATGGTTTTCGAAAATGCTGATTTTGCAAAGTACTTTCCTTATTGAGTTTTTTCTTATGTAATATTATTTGCAGACCTCTTTCATTTTTTATGTGTGCAACAACTTTGGAAGTTAGTGTCGCTCGTCCATGTATCCCTTTGTATATATTTAAAGGACATCTAGTCCTTTGGCTAGGGTTGGCCGTTTTGTTTTAAGAAGCAACATTGTGCTTGACTGCTATAAGTGTTTGGTCGCAATTGTAGGTAAGAGAAAGAGCTGTATTGCTTGGAGATGCACTCTGAGTTGCTTACTGCTTGTGTATTGTAATTCACCTAAGAAGAGTTTCTAAAACTTAGAGGGCGCCTAAGCTATTCGAGCAAAGGGGACTTTATTCTTAGGAGGAAAGATCTAGTCCTGATGAAAAGGAGTCTCGCGACTTAAGAGGAATTTAAGTTTTGTAGAGAGGAAGTCTTGGTCTTAGGAGAAATCTAAGACATTCTTCACTAATACCATAGCTTAGGGAAAGCATGAGTTACCGCAAGAGGGAGCCTCAAACCTAGGAGGAGCCTAGGTGAATGGTTGAGTAATTACGCAGTTCGGGAGTCACTGTACTTGTATATCTATTACAGATAAGCACTACGTTGTAATTGTTTAATCATTGATATTAGTGAAGTTATCACTGCCCCAGATGTAGGTGATTTACACCGATCTGTGTTACCAATCTCTTATGTTCTTTTATATACTTTTTATTTATGGTAATTGTTTTGTGGAATGCTGTAACATTGTCTATAACATGGTTAACGTGTAATAGACACCTCCTTACACCTTTCAATATGTTTATTCCAATTAGTTTCTGATGAACTCTTGGTTAAGATTCCTTGCTAGAAAATACAATTAAAGTGGACATAACTATTGAATACTTTTAAATCATTGGTTTGAGTCGTTTGCCACGTGAAGCTTTTTTCTTATGATGGGACAAAGTAAACTAAGTGAAAAAGCACTTCAACCATCTTTCTATTAGAGAAACTAAAGTGTGTTTAAAATGACAATAGCTTTTCTTTTAAGTAAATTACCTTTTGTTCAACTATTTAAATATGAAGTGCTTTTTTTTTTTTTTTTTTTTAATTTAAACTCTATTAGTGTTGACATATTTATAGAATTTCATTTTTTTTGAAGTATGGTGAAACATTGTAATGATTTTCTTAAACATCTTTTAATTAACTATAAGAAAAGAATTGTAAACTTCGAAACATTTCGTAGATACTTTATATCGTGGAATTAGAGAGGAATCATCCTTGAGGTATATAAAATCTTATTGTATTAAACTTTGAGATAGTCCTTAAATTTAGTGTCAAGTGTATTCTTTATTCCTTCATCTCATATATGTAAGTATATATCTATTTTATTTGGTGTATTGCTTTTATACTTTAGTATAGGAATTTTAGGTCTACTTCAACAGTACCTGAAATTTCAACACAATAGTCAAACAAATAATTATTCATTTTATAATAGAAGATTTGACGAAAATTTTAGTTGAAACTAATAAAATATAATTTGGAAAGATACCATAAAAACTTTCAAAACTTTAGATATGAATTGAAATCCAAGTTGCACAACATAGTTGAGGGATAAAGAATAATATAACGGGTAATTGTTTTAAATGGTAGAACTGCTAGAAATATGTTGAAATATAATAAAGTGTCGTTATCTATCAATTATAGACAATGATAGACATCAAGATGATCCATTTTGTTGTTTATTACTGATTGATAGTGATATGTTGTTATATTTGTAAACAAGTTAGCTCATTTTTCTATATTTAAAAAAAAATTCTAATATAATTTTGATTAACAAATATTTTATTTTTATTTTTATTTATTTTTTTTTTTTTTTATAAAAAAAGAAAGTTTTGAATTGGGTTTGGTCCAAATAAGTATAAGTTTAAGAAAACAAACAAAAACCCTTTTATAGATAGAGAGAGAAAGAGAGAGAGATATGCTTTTACTTTAGAGAAGAACCCACTTTGTGTAATATATGTTAATGCCACTTTATGAAAAAGCAAAGGCACAACCAAAACCAAAGTGCAACCAACTGGATTTTTATTTTATTTTGAAAAGAAAATATATTTACATATAAATAAAGCATAATCTTGGGTTTGATCATATTCTCTCTTCCTTTCTAAAGATTTGATTCAAAAATAACTTTTTCTCCTAATTTTTTTTTTTTTTTAAAAAAAAACAAAAGCAAGTTGTTTGCTAAATATTCACCACCCAAAACCTTGAGATAGAGCTTCTTTTTTGACACATTTTTTTTAATTACATTCCTCAAGTGTTTCCCCATAAATTGGTTGGTGCTCAACAGCTCATTTATAAGTAATATATAAAAATAATAATAAACTGCCTTTAATCCAATATGGATTTATGCAAAAAGTTCTCTATTGAATGATTGAAAGTTTAAAGTTCCTTTTGATCAATCAACTTGTCCTCTCAATATCAATTTAAATCTATCATTTCAATTCCATTAATTTCCATTATTTACATTTTAGAAATTCCATAAGACAGATATAATATTGCACCATATATCAGTTAATCAAATAAAAAAGCTGGCCAACATTACTCATCATTTTTATTTTAATTTATCATTTTTTTTAATTTTAATTTTTTTTTAAAATACTCTCCGACTCCCAAAAGTTTCAATTATATCCTTAAAATTTTAAGAAATACCTTCATCGTTAGTTCTCGATGGAAATAGTTAATACTTTTAATATAACTTGAATTTTTTAATACTTTTAATATAACTTAATTTTTTTTTCAAAAGTTCAATAATACTCTTTAACTTAATATAAAAAATTGTCAAATACTCTTGTCAATTACGACTAATATATAGACAAAAACCATTAGTGTTTGATTTAAAAAATACCACAAAATTTTTAAAGTTGCATTAATACCTTTAGTATTAAAAAAAATGTTTGCTCATTAGTATATGAATGGAAATCATTTGCTTACACCCAATAACACACACTTTCCTATTTTTCTGCCTTCTATTTCCTTTTCTTCTTCAATA
Source organism: Benincasa hispida (assembly GCF_027475165.1). Classification (NCBI taxonomy): domain Eukaryota; kingdom Viridiplantae; phylum Streptophyta; class Magnoliopsida; order Cucurbitales; family Cucurbitaceae; genus Benincasa; species Benincasa hispida. The sequence goes on from NC_143489.1 coordinate 73,299,171, forward strand.
TCCTTTTACTCCCCTTTTTCTGTGCAATCTCCAATCTCTAAAACTAACTATCTCTATTATCTTATATAACTTGTAGCAAGATGAAAGATAATAATAGAACGACTATCTGTAGTGATAAAGACGTTGTTGATACTTTTTTTAGTTCAAATTAGTCTATTTGTTAAGATCAGTTAAGAAGCTTTTCAATGATAGATGATGATATTCTTTTCTTAGCTCTTTTTATATTTTGATATTCATTGTTTTATTCAGTTTTAAGTAGAAATTTTGATTTAAAAGTTTTTGTAATTTTTTTTAAAATTTTATGTTTTAACTTGAAGTTGTGGATTTTGTTTGGTTTCAAAGAAATTGAGGTAAGAAACAGGAGAAACGAGAGCAAAGATTAGATATCTATATTAAAAAATATTGAGAGCATTTTTAAACTTTATTTTTTTTTAAAGTTAAAAGGTATTAATACAACTTTTGAAACTTGAAGAACATACAGACAAGGTACTGAAAGTTTTCACCCATATACTGTCAGTATAGGAGTATTTTTTAACTTTATTTTAAAGTCTAAGAGTATTATTGAGACTTATGATAGTTCAAGAGTATCTTTGAAATAAAGTCTAAAGACTTCTATTCAAAACTAACCGTAAGAGTATTTTTTATTTTTTAAACTTTTTTCTTTATAAACTTTAAGGGTATGAGTGAAATTACCTTTGAAAGTTAAGGAATATTCTTTTTTTTTTAAAAGCATAAAGTTCAAGTGTAATTTGCTTTAATTTAGCCAAAATTCAATTTTCCTTTGAACTATATTTTTGGTAAACTATAGAATGAAAACTACGTTGCTTTATAGAAATCAGAAAAGCGTGTGTGTTATTGTGTACAACTATATAAAATATTAAGATTGTTGTTACCATTTATTACATCTCACAAACAAGGTTAAAATCATTTACATAATTCATTTTTTTCATATAAGATTATAAGTAGTCAAATAAAATTTAAGTGAACAATATTAGAAATGATATAACACATACCGTTCAAACTTTACACGCTATGTCATTTTCATCGTATTTTAAAGTTACAAAACTCTCCGATAATATTTTTTAAACAAAAATTCAAAGTTTAAGGATATTTTGTGTAACCTAACCTAATTTGTGCAAGAAACGTACTCAAGAAAAGATCATAGGTCTATTTTTCTTGATTAAAAAAACATAGTAAAAAGGAGAAACTTTTAGTTTTTTTTTTCCTTTCCTTTTTTGAGTATAGAAATTTTAGGTTTTATCCTTCATAAACTATTTGATTAATCTCAAGGGTGATTAGTTTAATGTGAAATCGTGGGTCATACAACGTAATCATATGCTTAGTTAAATATATCCAAATATATTAATTTAGGAAGTGTGCATCCTAGGTTAGAGATCAAAAGCATGATTAGTATTTGGTAGGAGCTGCCCTTTGGGATTAATGTGCTTAATTAATCTCAAGTTGTATTGCATAGCATAAAGTGTTATTCCTTTATGCTTGTTGTTTTTGTAATTAATTAATGTATAGTTGCCTCTATAATTGATCATACATAGATTTCCACTGCATGGTGTTGCTTTGTTTAACATTTAAATTTGTTGTTTAATTGGTTAATGTTGTGATGTTTTGTTCATGGGGGTCATTATTGGTCTTTAAAATTGGAATTTCCAACCATCTTTCTTTGCCAATACACAAATTAAGGCCTCAGAAGATTTGTTCACAACATTATTTGTTTATTTTATAAGCACATAATCTTTAAGAGGTTGGAAAAAAAATCATGTAAATTGGATGATATATATATTTATAGAAACCATTCGAAACATGATTTGAATTATTATATGAAGAGAATCAATTTAATGATATATCTTTTGGTTTTTGTCCCAATGCTTAGTCGCAAGAGGCAACCATATTTTTTTTGTGTTATCACGTATTCCATTTCAAAATACTTATCAAATGGAGATTTAGAGGTTGAGTTCGAACATTTTTTTTAATGGAATTAAGATGATTCTCTTAGGGATCGAGTTTTTTTAGTCAGTAGGGAATTAAGGATATGTTCTTATTTCATTTTTTGTTTTTTGTTTTTAAAAATTAAGCTTATAGATGTTACTTTCATCTCCAAACTTCTTTCTTTATTATCTACTTTTTTTTACTAATGGTTTAGAAAACCAAGTCAAATTTTGAAGACTAAATTTTTTTTAAATACTTGCTGTTATAATAGTTATATTTTACTATGTAATTATAAGGTTTGTGTATTTGTAATTTCTATTGTTGGTCAGGTAGTTCCTTATTTAAAGTAAATATCTTTACCTTTTTATACATATATATATGAGATTAATGCTCAGGGAAAGGTAAATATTATCTTACATGTATCAGAGCAGGTTAAAATCATTTCTCAATTATTTTCCTATTTTCCCCTTCCCCAAATCATTTTCGTCTCCTTCACTATGTGGGGTTCTCTATTAATTGGCCTAAAATAGATAACTTGAATTCGAAAATGCAAAAGATTAAACGGGGTTGTTTGTTTTCAAGAACTAGAACTAAGTGAAAAAGCAAGAATTGATATAGGAAATTTAGTGATGAGAGAAATAAGAGAGATTATGAGATAAGATTCAATTGAAAATGAAATCTTTGAGATTTTATGTAAACTAGACAAATTCTATCATTGACATAACAAAGAATCATGCAATTAGATTATTCAATAGTTTATTAAGAATAAATTCCTAATGTCCTAATTAGCTAATTTGGCAATTAACCATAATCTAGGTCTACACTACTTCATAAAGACATTTCACAATTAATCCCTAAATTGCATTAAACTCAGGATTATATGGGCATAATGGAAGATGATCCAATCAACTTCCAATAAACTCTACAAATTCTAACTCTCAAAAGTGGATAAATGCTATAGAAGAGGAAATAAAATCTATGAAAGACAATAACGTTTGAGAACTTGTCGAATTGCCATCAGGAGTAAAACCCATAGGTTGTAAATGGATATTTAAAACCAAAAGGGATTCACATGGAAATATTGAAAGATGTAAAGCTCGTCTTGTTGTAAAGGGTTTTACTCAAAAGGAAGACATTGGTTACAAAGAGACTTTCACTCTGATTTCATTGAAAAACTCTTTTAGGGTAATCATGGCATTGGTAGCTTACTTTGATTTAGAGCTACATCAAGCGGATATAAAAACAACATTTCTCAATGGGAATCTTGATGAGATGGCTTATATGGTCAATTAGAAAACTTTGTGTCTGGTAATTCAAAGTCTATGGTATGCAAATTGAAGAAATCCATCTACGACCTCAAGCAAACTTCTCGTTAATGGTATCACAAATTCTATGAACTGATAACCTCTTTTGGTTATAAGGTGAATATAGAGGAAGATTGTGTATATCACAAGTTTAGTGAGAGTAAATCAATCTTTTAGTGTTATATGTCGATGACATACTCACAACAAGTAAAGATGTAGGTTTATTGTATGGCACTACAAGACTTCTCAAAAAGAATTTTGAGATGAAAGATCTTGATGATGTTTCTTTTGTATTAGGAATTAAAATACTGCGAGATCATTCTCAAGTTATTTTGAGATTGTCACAAAAGAACTATATTCAAAAGATTTTGAGTAGAATTGGCATGAAAGATTGTACATTAGGAGATATCCTAGTCACTAAAGGTGATAAATTTCATTTAAGTCCATGCCTCAAGACCACACTCGAGACTAAGGAGATGCAAAGGGTTTTCTATGCATCGGCTGTTGGAAGTCTAATGTATGCTCAAGTATGTACGCATCTAGATATTGTGTTCATAGTTAGAGTGTTAGGCAGAAATTTGAGCAACACAGGGATGGATTATTGGAAAGCAGCTAAACGGATTATAAGGTATTTATAGAGAACCAAAGATTATATGTTCACTTATCGGAGATCGAAAGTTTTTGAGATCATTGGATATTGTGATTCCAATTATGTTGGATACTAAGACACTTTGCGATCCACTTCAAGCTATATCTTCATGTTGGCTGGAGGAGTTGTATCTTGGAAAAATGTTAAACAAACACTTATGGCTTCTTCTACCATGGCTGCAAAGTTTATAGCATGTTATGAGACATCCAATCATGGAATATGGTTGCGAAATTTTGTCACTGGACTGCGAATAGTGGTTGGCATAGAAAGATCACTAAAATGATTTTGTGACAATAAGTCAGTAGTGATGTATTCCAACAACAACAGAAGCAATATGAAGTCAAAACATGTAGACGTGAAGTTTCTGGTTGTTAATGAAAGAGTTCAAAAAGGTAAAGTTTTGATAGAACACATAGGAACAAACTCTACGGTGGTAGATCCATTGACTAAACGTTTACCACATAAAGTTTTTCATGAGCATGTTACTCACATGGCTTTTAGTCATTTTTCTGATTCCATGGTTTAATGGGAGTTTGTTATTAAGGATGTTCTTTGTCCTTATTTTATTGGGAAATTGCATTGTATGGCAAATACATTTTAAGAAACTAAAGTCATGACTTCAACTTTTTTGTAATTGCAGGTGTGGCAATCACGAAGCAATCACATAGTAATCATATGAAAATCAGATAGCAATCACATAACAATCACATAGAAATCAGATAGCAATCAAATTTTTAGGTAGAAGTTTTTTGACATGTTTGCAAATAAACAGAACCTAGGGACATGCGCCCAATTTTAATTTTTTTTAATTAAAGTTGCAATGCCCCTATTTTGTTTATTTTCTATATAGAATAAAGTTGATGGTTTATGTTTTATTATCTGAACTTGTTTACCATGCATGCGGCACATAAACTTTTTTTTTTGGATGATCTCACTGAGGAATTTGGACCAATTGGAAACAGGCATGATCTAAATCACTTTGCAGTAGTTTTTATGCTATCCATCCATACTTGATCTGTATCATTGAATCTATTTGAATCAGTGATCAAGGAAGGTTTAGTTATAAGGGTAGTGATGAAAGTCACCTTGATTCCGTGATAATACAAGAGATGGACCAGATTGAACTAAAGGAGAATTATAACTTGTTTATGTGTGCTTAAGATTTATGTGATTTAATTATATCAGACACATAGACATGTTGGGTTTTATGTCCTAAAAACTCGCAGTTTGTAAAATGATAAACATTTTCTATTATCAATATATTTTTTATTGGTCTCATAAATTTTATGAAAGTCTAAATCCAATAAATTAAGACCCATGACTATTGTATGAGTACTTGAACTTTATGTAGAGACATAAGAGTGGATCAGATTCGAGTAAATAGTCAAAATGATCTATGGTACATGAATGAGGTTGGGTACCTTATTTCTGTAACACCATTGGATGCAACCTACTCTGTAGTTGTTACAAAGAGTTGTAAAGTGCTACATACGATGTGATCCTAATTCGTACATGTTATGACATAAAGAGTGGGGGCTTCCTATGCAATGAGTTTGCATAAGATCAGGACCAAGAAATAAGTCACTCTTACTTTATAATGTTGTTTACTGTTTAAGACTGACTATTTCACCTAGATGACCAAGGTAACTCAATCTTAATTCTGAGCTAACTATAAACTCCTGTTTATTCAGGATTGCCCTTAGATTTTCATAGTTGAGGGTTGACTCAACAGCACTAGCTCAATAAGACTCCCATTTCAGGGGTAAGACCTGATAGATAGCTTGAGACATAGGGTGCAAGACGGAGTTCACGCCTACCCGATTTAGAGGTAGGAGAAAGATTGTTCTCTCAAGTACTGAATCCAGGTCTTGAACAAGGGGCCCCACCCTCTCACTGGGCTATGAGAGTTTGGTTTGGTGATTGGATCATAAACCAATTGTTCATTAGAGGATCAGTAGAGACTTGAGGAATAAGACGTAATCTCAGGGGTAAAACGTATATTTGACCCAGTTGTTATTACAAACAACCTGTGAAGGGTCGACTTGCTGATTATGGTTAAATCATGTGGACATAATATATCTACAGTGAGGGGAGTGTAACTATGGGCTTTAGTGGAGTGACCCATTAGTTAATGAATGAAGATTAATCTAGTCTAATGAGTTTAGCCAATTAACCTCGGATCGTTAGAGCCCATGATCTGTAGGTCTGCGAGGTCCCCTTACTAGCTCGTAATAGACTAGCTCTAGAATATCATGATAAGTTTATTTGAAACGTTCAAATTAGAATTAAGGGAATTAGTGATTATATGAGATATAATTATGTTTAATTTTATAATTAAACGGAATAGGATAATTTATATATTTAAATATATAAAGATGGATATGTGTTAAAATTAATTTAATATTGATATTAAATTAATTAAGTTTTATTTAATAATTAATTTATGAAATTAATTCATTTTTCATTTTTAAAATCAAATAGATTTTTTAAATCAAAATTTGATTTTTAGATAAAATTGAAAAAGGAAAAGAAACTAAAACAAAAAAAAATGGAAAAATGGGTTTTTCCATTATCTATCTTTGAAGTAGCTCACACATGAAGCAACCATTTTTCCTTGTCTTCTCCAAGCATGAGCTGCAACTCATGCAACTCTTCTCTTTGTATGTTGATCTGCAATATAATGAGAAGATTTAAGTGAAAATCGGGCATGCAATCCACAGAATTTTGAAAGAAAATTTGGTTTGAAGAAAGGTTCTTCAACATAGATTGCTATAGTGAGCTTTTATACTTCATCCCTTGATTCAAGCTTATTTTGAGTCCCACAACTCAATCTAGAGCACCGAAAAAATAGTGGGGAAGATCTTGAGGTGACAAGATATGGAGAAGATAGCAGCTAGAGATGGAGCTTTGAAGAAGTTGTATAAGAGGTATGTCTTAAAACCCATTTTTCTGCAAAAACATGCTTTATATTATGCCAAAATTAGTGAATTTGAATGCTTCAATGATCCTTGTTTTTCCGCTGCTGTTGATACAATCTTACAAGACATAGCCCAAGTGGGAGATTGTTAGATATGTTTAAATAATAATATGTTAATTAAAGTATGAGCTATATATGTGGATTAATAATTTATCATATTGGGTTATTTTATTAGATTTGACCATATTATGTGATCTAATTAATTAAAGCCCTAGATTCCTAATTGAGTATGATCTTCATAGGTAAAAGCTCATTCCTAGTTAATTACTGTTTAATGGGAACCCTAATTGAACTAGTATGAAAAGAGACTTTAGGGCTATGATCTCCAATATACCAAAACAATAAGCACTCAGTCTTTCTTGAATCCCATCTAGAGAAAGATCCCACTTAGGCATTTGGAGTTCTGGTTGAGGAAGATTATAATCATATCAAAGTCATCTTGAAACTATCATCAATCACAATGGAATCTAGTATGTTATTTATTCTTGACAATTTGGTATGAATGATCCTAGGGATTATTTATTCAGTATATATATGAAATATTAGGCTAACACAATCTTTTCCAAAAGCATTGAAATTTATGAAGCATACTTGAGTTTTGATGATTACAAGCATGCGTTATCTAGCATTTCGTAAGCTATGTTTCTTTGATGATAAATTTTCTTATGACTTATTTTAACTGGAATGCATGATGTTTCAAAAGTTGGAGTTTTTTTACCTAACGGAAGTTTTATGATGATATAATGAGGAAATCCAATACTGAAGGTATGAAGGTATCTAGGTCCCTTGATACCTAAGGTATGATGGTATTCATGGCATTACCACATGCATATAGGTACTATACTATCAACGCTGATTGTATTGAGATTACTCTACATCGGTTAAAGATTCAACATTGAGGGACTGAGCAAAAGAGGCTCTCTCTCAACTAAAGTTGGAGGATGATGATTTTCAAGGTTTGAAATGTTTTTCATGTTTTACATACTTATGATTTCAATTGTTTCCAAACCCTGAATTTTAGAGATGCATGTTATTTTTGAAGTTTATGTTCTATTTAATGCTTAATAAGAATGTTTAAAACGTAAGTCACTCACTAGACTAGTAATCCACTCTTTTCAATGTTTTCTTTTTTCCCTAGGTAGTAATCAACTCCCCAGAGGTTAGTTTTCTGCTAGTCTGCCACTCAACATGCAAGTTTTGAAGTGAAAGGAAAAGGAAGAGAGGCTTAGGTTGTTGACTTTGCCTTGTTTAGAAGTTTTTCATCATGTACATATATGGACTAAGGGTAGTTTGGAGATGGGACCCACTATTCTGTATCTGTGTAAATATTCTACTATGTATGTATAAGCTTGTGCACCTGTTTGAGTTGTTTTGGTTGTGTAATGTCTGAAGAAATGAATGTCTATAATTGCTTATCAGGTGCTTAAGGATATGTAGAATAGGTTATGAGAGTTAAGATGGGTAATGGATGTCATAAGAGGATTGGCATCTACTGTCTTCACATCTTTTCCTAGGATAGAAAGGGATTATGGGAGGGGGTGTTACACTTTTGGTATTAAAGGAATGAAATTCCTCGTGGAAGCATGCGAATACCATCCAATGACATTCAATTTTGAAAAAAAATCAAGATATAGAGAAGCAAAAAATGAAAAATATAGGATAAACAATTGCAATTAAGTATGCTTTGATAAAGTGGGAGAGATAAGAAAGTAAACTTACTCTTGTAGAATTTCCTTCTTCACAAAATTCCTCTCCACGACTTGTTCTTCTCAACAGTCATGAACACCTCTACAAATCTTCCTCCAAGAACACGAACATAGGAAAATAATGGCTTCTTTAGACACTACCACTTATAGTTGTTTTGTGAGGGAAAAGGGAATTGTACAGAAAAATCAAGAGAGTAATTGTTGAGAGAGAGATTTTTCTAAGCCAATTGTTTTTCACGTTTGTATCACTCTCCCATTTGTATTTTGAAAAACGGATGAAGAGGATGAGGGATAACTCCCCGCTCACTTGAAATCAATAACTCTCCTATAATGGCGAGTTAAAATAATATCATCATTCATTAATTGCAGGCCATTCCACTAAAGACCAATAACTGCACTATTTGCATTGTAGATATATTTCTTTGTCTAGGAATATAACCAATCAATAGTAAGTCGATGCTTCACGAACTGCTCGTAACTACAATTGGGTCAAATTACCGTTTCTCCTGTAGTTATATATGAAGGATCCAATTAAGGGTTCTTGAGCAGAAGCGGATCGTTCCAATTTTCCAAAACTTTACATAACATAAAATTTTATAGTAAACAAAACAAAAATATGTAGTTAAAAAAATATAATAGAGCATGCTTTTAACAAAATATAGGAAAAATAAATTAGGGTTCATAAGCCTTACCTTTGAAGAATAGTTTGGACTCTCTTGAACTGATGAACACCGCCACGAACAACTACCTCGGTATTCTTTGGATGAGAATCCAGGATGAGTGGGGCTCTGACTATTTTTGTGAGGGAAATAAAGAGGAGCAAAACGAGGAAGAAGCAAATGATTGGGAGGGATTGTGAGAATTATAGAAAACTATTCTGTAAAAACACACAGAGGAAGAAAAAAGAATAAAAATCATCTATTCAGAAAACTCTTCCCTCTAACGCAGTGGAGAGAAAGAAGGGGGAGGGAGTTAACTCCCTCCTAAAAGAAATCAAAAGTAAATAAATAAATCAAAATAAATTTATTTATTTATTTAATAAATTACTTAATTTATATTCATATGATAACTACCTTATCATATAATATATATTAAACTATATGTTATATCAAATATAACATATAACCTATAGTGTTAATATTGTATCATATACGATATAACCTATAGTTTCCTTTCTCTCACTAATGACATTTAGTATAAATCTCATTTGTATTAAATTAATATTTTAATGTATCATATTCAAATATTTATTTCCTCTTATAAATACTTAATATTATAATGTATCAAACACATTATAGTAATTATATCACATATAATTATATTAACTTAATTATATCACATATAAATAATTAATTCTCTCAATCAATTTGAACATTTCAAATTAATCCAAAAATTGATTCTCATTAATTCTCGTTAAGCTATCAAGGGGACCTTATGGACCTATAGCTTCAAGCTCAAACGGTACATGAACATGTAATTAAACTTCTTTAATTAAATATTCATCATTCGTTAACTGAATGACACTCCACTAAAGATTCACAGATGCACTCTTTGCACTACAGATATATTTCTATGTCCATTGGATATAACCAGTCAACAGTACCAAGACCATTCACAAATTGCTCGTAAGTACAGTTTGGCCAAAATTACTGTTTTGCCCCTATAGTTACATCTATCTCCTTAAGTACCACTTATCCCTCTAATGAACAATAAATCATAATCCAACTATGATTAAACCCCTCTCGGGTCAGGAGAGGATGTGGCGCCACATTTTTATATCCTCGCAATTAGCTCTTGTCCATTTACTACAGACAATTTAGGTTATCACTTAAACATGATCCACCCGTATGTCTCTATATACATGTTTAAGCTACAAGATAACCTTAGATCTTAGTTTAATGGTTTGTAGTTAATGCAACTCAAATTGAAATAAAACATCCCATATTTCATTCCATAAATAAAATGTTTGTACACAACAATTACAAACTATAGGACTGTATGAGATGCGGGCATCAACCCCAACAATATCTAACTTCTTAAATACCATTGATCCCTTTAATGAACAAAGAGTTTATAGTCTAACTATAAATATATCCCTCTTGGGCCAGTGAGAGGGAGAGACCTCACTGTTCAAGACATAGAATTAGCTATTAAAGGGGCAATTCATCTACTTACTCTCAAGACAGAAATGATTGAGTTTTATCTTGTGTAGTTGTGTTCCTAGCTCCCTACTCGAAAAAATTCCCAAAATGGTAGGCTTATTCAATCAGTATCTAGTCACTCTCATCCATAAGGATCAAAGGATCACCCTCATAGACAAGAGTTCACAACTCACTTAGAATTAAGGTCGAGTCACCTATGGCTATCCTATTGAAATTTTAATCTCTTCAAGTAACGACATTATAAAGAAAGGCTAATAATTTTGCAATCCGGTCTTCTACAAACTCTTTATATAGGATTCCTCCACTTACATGTCTCCATATGAACAATTAGGATTAAATCATTTGTACACTTTATAGCTATTGTAACAATTACAAAATGAGTTGTATCCGTAGTGTCACAAGGAAGAAAGTATCCAACCTTATCCATATACTACAGACCATTTAGGTTATTACTTAAACATGATCCACTTGTATGTCAACTACATGTATGTTTAAGTTACATAAAAATAATCTTGGCTCTTAGTTTGTTGGATTGGATTAATGTAAACTAAATGTGGAATAAAATAACATTGTATTTTATTAAATAAATAATTTATGTACAAATAATTATAAGCAACGAGACCCAGAAGATTTAGGACACCAATTTGAGTAATCTCCCACTTGTCTTAAAGTAGTGGGGTGTATAATAAGAGACCCACAATGGTTGATTATTTTATATATGCAATTATTCATTAAAGAAAGATCCAAGGTTATTTTATGCAATTTAAACATGATGTGGTTGACGTTAAGGTAGATCATGTTTAAATAATAACCTAAATGGTCCGTAGTATATGGATAAGGTTAGGTGCCTTATCCTGGTAACACTAGGATACAACTCACTTTGTAATTGTTACAAAAGTTATAAAATGAATCATCATGGGTTGGCCTAGTGATAGTGGGAACATAAAAAAAAAAAAGGACCAAAGGGTTAAATGGTCATGGATTCAATCTATGATAGCCATTTGGCTAGGATTTAATATGCTATGGGTTTCCTTGACACCCAAATATTGTAAAGTCAGGTGGGTTGTCTCGTGAGATTAGTCGAGGTATGTGTAAGCTGGCTTGGACACTCACGGATATTAAAAAAAAAAAAAGATACAAAAATTGTAAACTGTTACAAATGATTTGATCCTAATCGTTCATGTGGAGGCATGTGAGTAAAGGTATCTTATACTAAGAATTTGTATAAAACTGGACCGCAAAATGATTAATCTCTCTTTATAACACAGATGACTGAAGAGATTAACATTTCATAGGATGACCATAGATGACTTGACCTTAATGCTAAGTGAGTTATTAATTCATGTCTATGAGGGCTTTCCTTTGATCCGTATAGGTGAGATTTGTCCGAATAGAGAGTTGGGAACATAGCTACAACAGATGGAATTCACTCCTTCCTGTCTTTAAGGTAAGTAGATAAATTGCTCCGTTAAGTGATAGCTCAAAGTCTTGAATAATGGGATCCCTCCCTCTCAGTGGCCTGAGAAGGTTTTGTTTATGGTAAAATCATAAATAGGTTGTTCATTAGAGGATCAGTGAGACTTAAGGAGTTAAATGTAATTACAAGGGTAAAACGATAATTTGGACTCAGCTGTAATTACGAGCGATTCATGAAGGGTTAACTTACTGTTGATTGGTGTTATCCATGGAGACAAAAGTATATCTACAATGCGAAGAGTGCAGTTGTGGATCTTTAGTGGAGTGACCTACAATTAATGAATGTTAGTTAATTTAATTAAAGAGTTTAATTAATTAATCTCATATCATTAGAGCTTCTAATATGTAGGTTCATTAGGTCCCCTTGCTAGCTCACTAAGGGTAAAACAAGAATCATTTAATTTTGGATTAATTTGAATTTTTCAAATTAAATAAGAAAATTAATATAATGTATATAGATACATTATAATTAATTTTGAATAAGCTTCAAAATTATACTTTATTATATGAGAGAGATAAATATTTGAATAAGATTCAAATATAATTCATATGAATGAGATTCATATTAAAACTTTGGATTATATGAGCGAATGCTATTTGAATATGATTCAAATGAAATTAAATATATGATATTTTATTGATTAATTAATTAATATTTGTTTAATTATATACTAAATTTGATTTAATATATATTAAATAAATTTGTTAAAAATAATCCCAAAGGGAGTTATCTTTTATGTATTAGTAGAAGGGAGTTGTAACTCTCCCTCCTTTCATCTCTCGTACTTGAAGGTTAATTTTTTTTAGAGTATTGAAAAAAGAGAACATTTGGTTGAACATTGTTCATTCTCTGGAAAAAAAAAATCTCTCTAACGAAAAGTTCATTCTCTTTCGCAAAATCTTTTCCCTTCCAAAATGTTATCACAAATCTTGATTCTGTCTAAAGAATAGCAAGGAAGATCTGGTGGTGGTGTTTTGGTTTTGTTCGTGGAGTTCTTGGAAGTTCATGACACAAAGAAGAATTAGGTTGAAGAAAGTCTTCAAGAGGTAATGTTCCTTTTCCCTTAATAGCATGCTTATGAGAATATGTTTATCCTGTGTCTGTTATTTTATTTATCTATTTCTCAAGTTTTCTAAAACGAAATCCACTGCCCACGTACATCATGTGCTTCCGATGGGATTCAATTCCTTACCCGTAGATCCAGACTCTCCAAGTGACCCTATAAAACTTTAGCCGTGAGAGCCTTTATAAATGAATCAACAACATTATGCTCCGAAATGATCTTTGTAACAATCACATCTCCTTGATGCAAAATCTCTCTGATAAGATAATATTTATGCTCAATATGATTTTCTCTCTTGTGGCTTCTGATGTGAATATTTTCTGTTGCACGCAGGTATATGTGGTCAAGATATAATATTAAAATGGCTTATAAGGCCGAGTATCGTCCTCTGGGATCAAATTAACAAGTTATTGTTTAGCCATCTCAGAGTAATGTCAATTTTAGCTGAAATCAAGTTGAACTTGTGATCTTGTAAAGTAATAAAAGACAGCAAGAAAAGTGTTTCAAAATCTAAGAATAAAAGTGTTCTAGTGTATTGAATCCTAGCCAATTCATGGAATCATGTATAAACATTGTGTCTAAGTCTAAAAATTTTCAATTACTTTCTCCCAAGATAACCTATTCTCATGCAACTTAATTGATGATTAATCTCATGAAATCAAATTAATAAACAATGCATTAGGAATTGTCATTAACAACTTTCACTATTAACCTAACAGTAATCATGATAGATTAACAATGATTTAATGATAGAGATTCTGTATAACATTCAAACCCTCAATTAAATATTCAACCTAACAATTATCAATGGCCAATCAATAAGCATGAAACATTAAATCATTAAAAAACAAAATGTTCAACAAACATCCATGAAAAGAGCTAAATTCAATCTAAATTCATAACAACTTCATCAATACCCTAAAATAACAATTTTAGCCACTAATAGCTTGCAAAAACATATTTTCATACAACAATTTAAGTATAAGACTAAGAGAAAGAAAAGAGAGTCGAAGAATCCTCCAAGCTTGCCTTGATTGTCACCTTAAAAACTCGAACGACTTTTAGAATATCCCTCAAATTCTCTAACTTTTAAGCATAAACTCCTTTCTAGGTCTCAAATTTCGTTCTTCTGCCTTCAATTCAGTCAGAATCCCTTCTAAGTAAGTCAGAATGATGTCCAATTATATAGAGGATGAGAAATTTGTAACAAAGTCATTGACAAAATTAGTAGATTTTTCAAATAAGGAAAGTCAGCATCACAACGCTCAGACAAAATGTTGCAATACTGGTTTGATTTTGTCGTAGCATCGCACTACACTACTTGTAGCACTACGACGTAGCCTCCTAAAGTATAGCTACAACTATTTTCTTACCTATTCCTATGAACCTGTCTCCTTAGCACTTGTTAAACTTGGTTTGCAGTTTATACCTTCTATAACTTAAAACAAATTTCATCAGTAGCTCATCTCATACAAGTATTGCTAATTAGAAGACATACCAATCATTTTGTGGTCCATTCTTATATAAACTCTTTGTAAAGGATACCCCCACTCACATATCTCCCATGAATGATTAGGATTAAATCGTTTATAACACTTTAAAAGTATTATAATAATTACAAAGTGGGTCGTATCTATGGTGGCATCAGGAAAAAGGTACCCAACCTTATCCATATACTATAAACCATTTAGGTTATTACTTGAACATAATCCACTTGTGTTCAACCACATATATGTTTAAGTTAAATAAAATAACCTTGGATCTTAGTTTATTGGATTCATATGAGTGATTAGGATTAAATCGTTTGTAATACTTTACAACTATTATAACAATTACAAAGTGGGTCGTATCTGTGGTGTCACCAGGAAAAAGGTACCCAACCTTATCCATATACTACAGACCATTTTGGTTATTACTGAAACGATATCCACTTGCATGTCAACCACATATATATTTAAGTTGAAGGAACTTGTGTGCGAGGAGAACCATGAGCAGAAGTGGATTGTCCAAATTCTATTAATCATCAAATACTAAGTTTACAGTAAACATACAAGTGATATGCATTTAAAGTTAAATTACAGCATGCTTTTTCAAGAAAAGGGTTCAAGATACATTACCTTTGAAGACTTTTTTCTTCACGAATCCTCCATCGAACAGAATCAACAACTTCTTGAAGACCTTCTTTAAGATTTTCTCGAACAAAAAATCAGACATAACCACAAAAAAGCCCTTGGTATTCTTGGGGTGAGAACCCAGGAGTGGTGGGCTCTGACTAATTTGGTTAGAGGGAAAGGTTTAATGTGTGGAGGAAGAAGATTGAGAATTCTCTCAAGAACACAAGAACACAGAACACTTCTCTAAAACTCTCAATCATTCAACAACTTCAACATTGGAGAAGAAGAAAAAAATTGTTTTTCTTTTATTCTCCTTTTTGTCATAAAAACCATAACCACCCACTGAAGTGGTTGGAGAGAAAAGATGGCGAATATTATTCAAATAATATAAATAAATATGATAACGAACTTAGCATATTAAATTATATATTATATCAAATATAACATATAACCTATAGTTTTAATATTGTATCACATATAATATAAACTATAGTTTCTTTTCGCTTTTAAATAACATTTAATATATATCTCATCTATATTAAATTTAACAATCACGAATCACATTCATAGAAAATATATTTGAATCTCATTCAAATATTTATTTCCTCCTATTAAGCTATAATGTATCAAATATATTATGACAGTTATATCATATATAATTGAAACAATATATCATATATAATTAAATCCCTCTATTAATTTGAACAATTCAAATTAATCCAAAACTGATTCTCAACTAAATCTTTCTGAGCTACTAAGAGGACCTTAACTTGAAGCAATAATGGTACATGAATAATTAATTAAACTCTTTAATTACATTATTCATCATCCGTTAACTGTCGGGCACTCTACTAAAGACTGACAGCGGCACCCTTTGCACTACAGATATATTTCTGTGTCCATTGGATATAACCAATCAACAGTACGATGACCCTTCACAAAATTGCTCGTTAGTACAGCTAGGCCAAATTACCGTTTTGCCTCTGTAGTTACATCTAACTCCTTAAGTACCACTAATCTCTGTAATGAACAATAGAACATAGTCTTACTATGACTAAACCCTTCTTGGGCCAAGAAAGGGTGTGACGCCACATTTTTCAAGACTCAAAATCAGTCCTTAAGGGAGCAATTTATCTACTTATTCCTGCTTCAGGGAAGAAGTGAATTCCATCTTGTGTAGTTGTGTTTCCAGCTCCCCAATCAAAAAAATTCCCAAAATGGTAGGCTTGTTGAGTCGGTGATCTGGCCATTCTTGCTCATACAAATCAAAAGACTGCCCTCATAGGCAAGAGTTCACAACTCACTCAAGATTCAGGTCATGTTATCTATGGTCATCCTGGTGAAATGTCTCTATTATGAACGGTGTTATATAATGAGACTAAACATTTCGTGGTTCTGTCTCATACTAACTCCTTTGTATAGAATATCCCCACTCACATGTCAAATGCATGAATGATTAGGATCAGATCATTTGTAGCACTTTACAACAATTGTAACACCTACAAAGTGAGCCATACTTGTAGTGTCACCATGATAAGGTACTCAGCCATATCCATCTACTACAGACCATTTAGGTTATCACTTAAACATGATCCACCTATATGTCTCCACATACATGTTTAAGTTACAATGATAACCTTGGATGTTAATTTATTGGTTTGTGGTTAATGCAACTAAAATATCACATATTTTATAGATGAAGTGAATAAAATATCATCTATTTTATTAATCATGCAATGTTTAAAAACTATAAGACTCTACAATATTTAGGGCATCAACCTTAACAATCTCCCACTTGACTTAAAGCTAGTGGGGTGTACAATATAAAAAAAATATAAATTACACAAACAATAAACTAGGGCATAATACACCCAGTACAATATCTCTCACTTGCCCTAGTCCAGTCGTGGTCTGTCCCATAGACCTATACACTGCAGGTGACCCTTAAACACTGTAGATGTGAGTGCCTTCATAAACGAATCAACAACGTTGTGCTCCGAAGCTATCTTCATTATAATCATGTCCCTTTCATGCTCAATCTCTCGGATGAGATGATACTTCCTCTCTATGTGCTTGCCGTGCTTATGACTTGTAGGCTCACGAGAATTAGCCACAACACTACTATTATCACAATAAAGTGTGATGGGCTTTTACATGTCTGGAATAACTTCCATATCAGTCAAGAATTTCTTGAGCCAAACGACTTCTTTAGCAGCTTTACAAGTCGCTACATATTCAACCTCCATGGTGGAGTCCAAGATGCACCCCTACTTGGTGCTTCGTCATACTACTGCTGCTTCGTTAAGTGTGAAAACTGATCCTGATGTGGATATCCTAGAATCCCTATTAGCTTAAAAGTCAGAGTCCGTGTATCTTGTAAGGATCAAATCCTTAGAACCATACACAAACATGTAGTCCTTCATTCTCTGTAGATACTTGAGGATGTTCTTAACGACTTTCATGTGATCTAATTCTAAATTAGATTGATATCTACTGACTATCCCAACTACATAGCAGATGTTAGGTCTAATACATAACATCACATGCATCATGCTGGCTACGACAAACGCATAGGGAATCTATCTCATCTCCTCAACCTCTTGAGGTATCTTAGGATATTGTTCCTTAGAAAATGCAACTCCATGCCTGAAAGGCAATAAACCTCTCCTGGAGTTCTGCATCAAATATTGACAAGCATTTTATCAATATACGACACTTGAGACAATGCTAGCATTTTGTTCTTTCGATCTCAAAAGATCTGAATACCCAGAAAAACTGAGCCTCTTCCAAATCTTTCATTTGGAATTGGGTCATTAGTCAGTTCTTAAATGTAGTCAGTAAACCTACATCATTCCCAATGAGTAGGATATCATCTACATACAATACTAGAAAAACTACTGAATTATTGATGATCTTCTTGTATACACAAGGCTCATCAACGTTTTGATCAAAGCCATAAGATTTGATCGCAATATCAAACCTTACGTTCCAAGATCGAGATGCTTGTTTCAGTCCATAAATGGACCGATTAAGCTTGCAAACCTTTTGCTGTTGATCTTGGGTTATGAATCCTCGAGCTGCCTCGTATAAATGGTCTCTTGAAGAGTGCCCTTCAGAAAAGCAGTCTTGACATCCATTTTCCAAATCTCATAGTCATAATATGAGGCAATGGATAAGAGGATCCAAATAGACTTAAGCATGACAACAGGCGAGAAAGTCATAGTCGACTTCTTTTACCTGGGTATAACCCTTTGCCACCAGTCAAACCTTAAAGGTTTGCACCTTCCCATCAGCACCTCGTTTCCTCTTGTAGATTCATTTACAACCTATAGGTTTAACTCCATTAGGTTTATCTAAAAGATTCCATACAGAATTGAAGCACATAGACTCCATGTCGAGATCCATCGCTTTGATCCATTCATCTTTTTCAACATCCTCCATTGCCTTCTTGTAAGACAAATCCTCAACTTCACCATTAGTTACCATAGACAGGATTTTAGTTAAACCCGTATAGCGAATAGGTGGGTTCGTAACCCTCCCACTACGTTGAGGTTCCCTCAATATTTGAGGTGGATTTGACCTAGTAGATGAATATACTTCAAAACCTCTTGTTGAGGTACTAGGCTCTTCAACAACTCTTGTTGAAGATTCAGTAGTTTCTTTGGAAATCTCATTCAACACAGTTTTACTTCTGGGTCTATGCTCTCTTATGTGGTCTTCCTCAAGAAAAGTAGCATTTATCGATATGAATACTTTGTTTTCTTTCGAATCAAAGAAATAACCACCTCTCGTTCCCTTGGGGTAGCCTACAAATAGGCATAACCTTGAATGTGGTTCCAATTTCTTAGGATTAGCCTCAAGCACATGTGCTGGGGAACCCTAGATTCTGAAATGATGGAAACTAGCTTTACGACTATTCTATAACTCCAAAGGTGTTCTAGCAACATCTTGCAGGGAACGCAGTTTAGGATGTACTCTACAGTCTCCACTGCATAACTCCATAATGAGTTAGGTAAGGAAGCGTAACTCATCATAGACCGAACCATATCCAACAGGGTTCGATTTTTCCTTTCTGTGGGTGCTGAGAGTTGGGATACTATTCCATGTTGTATCATATAGTTCTGAATGTCAAATCTAAAGCTCTCCACCTCGATCAGATCAAAATGTTTTAATTGTTGTATTTCATGCATTTTCAATTTTAGCCTTGAATTCTTTGAACTTATCAAAAGATTCAGACTTATGTTGCATTAAATAAATGTACCCATATCTTGAATAAACATCAGTAAAAGTGATGAAATATTCATAACCTCACCTAACTTTAACAATCATCAAACCATAAAAGTCTGAATGTACTAGCTCTAGAGGTTCTTTGACCTTATAACCTTTTCTAGTAAAAGGCCTTTCAGTCATCTTGCCTTCAAGGCATGACTCATACACAGGTAAAGAATTTTCTTCTAACTCGCTTTGAAGTTCATTCTTCACCATTCATTCAATCCTATTGAGATTAATTTGTCCTAGTCTTAAGTGCCAAAGTTGGGCATTTTCCTTAGGAGAAATTCTAGGTGTTTTATATTCAGTTACAACAGTTTTAAACACCTCTATGTTTTGGAAAGCATTTGTTGCTAACGGCCTTAGCACATACAAATTTTTTTCCAGTTTTGCAAAACATATATCAACATCATTCTTTGTAATAAACACTTTATTAAAAGAAAAGTTTAGATGATAACGATGTTTGAATAAACACTTTACATAAAAAAAGTTCCTTTTTAAATCAAGAATAACATACACATCATTCAGAATGAGAAATTTATTCTATAACCAGAGACCTCCCATTGGCACAACTGAGACGACGTGCCCGGCTCCAATTCGCATTGTCATCTCTCTAGCATCAAGTTTCCACAAGGAACTAATTTTCTGAAATGAAGAACAAACATGGTTAGTAGCCTTAGAGTCAATAATGTAGGTAGAATCATCATTCTCCACTAAACAAGTTTCCAAGACAAGCAAATCACATTTATCTTGTTTGACCTTCTTCTGTTCTGCAAAATAACTGGGGCAGTTCCTTTTCCAGTGCCCATCCCAGTTGCAATGGAAACATTTTCCCTTGTTAACCCTGATAGGTTGTCTACCCCTTGGTGTAGCAACTCCTGGGTTAGCAACAGCCTGCCCCTTCCCACCCTTCTTCTTCTTCCACATTTTGGTGCCGGAGGAAGAAGGTAAGACTTAATTCTAGTGGTCGAACCTTTATGGAACTTTTTGGAAGATGAAGCAACATTTGTTTTACCCTTCTTCTCCGTGCTTTTCAACAAGGATTGGGAAGTTTGCAGCTCGTTGAACAAGGTAGTCAAGTTGTAGTCAATCCTATTCAAAACAGCATTGCTACAAAAGTGCAGGAAACTTTCTTGTAAATATTCCAGTATAATGCTAACTTGGCTGGCCTCATCAATGCTTGACCCGTTCATCTCCGCCACATTGAAGTCGATCATCATGTTAAGAACTGTTCTTGAATAGATGCCCCCTCTTACATATGGGCATTGAAGATATACTTTAGGGTGTCGTGCCTGAGCTGTGCAGACGGTTGTTCGAACATTCCCCTCAGGGACTCCATGATCTCAAAGGCAGTGAGCTTGAGCTCATGCTTCTTGGCCAAGACTTCGTTAAGGCTTTCCAAGATATACGCTTGAGCCTTCTTGTTTGCCCTTGTCTACCGCTCATATGCTTCTTGAACGTTTTGAGAAGCATTAGGTGGTGGAATAGAAGGACACTCCTCCATCAGGATGAAACGCAGGTCATCGATGATTTAAATCGTGTCGATTGTATTTTTCCAACTAGCGTAGTTCTCGCCAGTTAATTTATCGGTGGAAAGTAAACTAAGAGTCGCTGTAGCGATTTTAAATTGCTGAAAAAGAACAAACTTATTTTAGTATACTTGCATTAAACCACTTTTATAAAACCAATCAAGTTTTAGCAAAGTAGTCTAGTATACCCTAAGTGACATGTATTTTGCAATGATGCTTCAATAAAGCAAGAAAAAAGTAACCGTAGGGTGATCAAGTGCCCCTTCACTGAAGTGAGACATTCTCAACTATTAGATAGAAACAACTCCTTTTAACTATAACTAATAGTCACCATTGTTCGGTCCAGAATTTGTTAACATCCTTAACAATTCTGTGTAAGTATAACCCCTCATTTTAGGTTCTAGAGTCCTGCCTCAATGAGCCAATCTTAGGAAAAAGTTGATTGGAACAAGAGACTAAAGCAATCCTATCCATTTCTGGAGATCAAATAAACCGTCATGCAATATTGCCATCCTTTAGGGGGACACCCACAATGCCTCGAGGCGATGCATGAAATTTTGATTGAGGGATGTGTTGTCACACGTCTCGCTCCCACTTATTATAAACACTCTCTCCACTCACCTTGGTATTGACCTACCTAAATGCCACCTGTAGGGGGACACCCATGGTGCCTCGAGGTCGAGAGTAGATCTCATAGTGTTAACTTTTAGGGAGAAACGTATAGAGGCAAAATAGAAGTATCATATACCTCATTTTCCTCCCACTGAGTGTTCTACATATGGTTGATTAACTTAGGAAAATTCTACTACTGATTTTATCTAAGCATTTGTTTAATTTGCTAAAAAACAACTCTTGACGTTGATGATTAAACAATTTTGATTCAAATCTCATTAAACTTTTTAATAGACTTTTATCAAACTTACATGCATGCAAAAAATCTATCTAATTCACCTTTCCAGGTAGGTTCCTAGGTAGGGGTGCAACATTTCCATCGACATAAGTATCTCAGCCTAGCAAGAACCCGCCTTAGACAAAATGTCCCTTTATAGATACATTTGTTACATATTTAATCTTTTATTAGGAATCAATTTAATCTTATTAAACCGATTTAAAAGATTAAACTTAGATTTCTAATCTCATTAGAATCATGATCTTAAGTCTATTTCAATCATATTTTTAAAAAATTTTAAGAGATGATTATAGCCTAAGGTCTGCATACAACTCTTTATTATTAATTTTAATTCTAATTTCATTTAATTATAAAATTTATAATTAAATGAAAGAATTAAAACCAACCATTACATGATAGACATACATAAGTTAATTATAGTATTTATAATTTAACCTAAGGTAATGTCATGCTTCATACAATGTTTATTCATTACTAATATATAATTTTAATCCCTTAGGTTCTCATAAAAATGGTCTCCTCAAGATTGTCATTCAGAAAAACAGTCTTGACATCCATTTGTCAAATCTCATAGTTATAATATGAGACAATGGATGGAGGATCCGAATAGACTTTAGCATGGTAACAGGCGAGAAAGTCTCCTTATAGTCAACTCCCTTTAGCAAATTGATTTTTACATAAACAAAAATAGTAAACTAAAACAGAATATACGTAGAATAAACATGTAAATAGCATGCTATAGGGAATGGATAGAACCATTCTTACCTTTGTAGATTCCTAAGATCCTAAAATGATAATTTCGATGTTTCAATGAATGACTCCTCCAATGATCTTGAACAGAATGTTTCCTTGAACAATCTTGAACACGACTACGAGAGTAACCTTGTTATTTTTAAAGATTCCAATAGAAGAATAGGTGGTATCCAACTATTGAAAGAGGGTGAGGAGGAAAACTTCTTAGAAGAGTAGAGAGGATTTCTTTTGTGGCTTAGGAAAATTGCCCAATGAATGCTTGCAATTCTATTGTGTTATGTGTGTTTCCGAAAGGGCTATAAGAAAGACTTTATATAGAGAAGGGTCAAACCCTTCTCCTAGTCTTTTTTCAAATTTTCCTTGTGCACAATTAATTAAATAACATTTATTTAATTAATTAGCATAATTAAATAAATAACACTTATTTAATTAATTATGACATTAATTAAATAACTATTTATATATTAAATCCAATTTAACGTATATATATATATAATTATCATAAACATTATATGTATATGTGCAACACCTCTCTATTAACTCATTAATTCTTTGTAATCTAATTCACTTGAATTAATTATTTGAATCTCATTCAAATGTTCCTTTCCAACTTAATTTGAATTATAGATCACGTCAATAATCAATTACATATTAATTATAACATACAATTTACTCAAATTGATTTCAACAATTCAAATCATGCGTATTATATCTTTTACTGAGGTAACAAGGGAACCTGGTGGACCTATAGATCAGAAGCTCCGACGATATAAGATTAATTGGCTAAAATCATTAACCAAGTTAAACAATATTCATTAACTATGGGTACACTCCATTAAAGACCCATAGCTGCACTCTTCTCACTACAGATATATTTCTGTGTCCACGGATATAGACCAATAATAGCAAGTTAGTCCTTCACGAGTGTTCGTAACTCTAAATGTGTCAAATTACCATTTTACCCTTCGGTTACCTCTGACTCCTTAAGTTCCATTGCTCCTCTAATATACAACTTATTTATGATCCAACCAATAAAGAGAAACCCTTCTCTGGTCAATAAGAGGGTAGGGCCCTTTGTTCAAGTCCTAGAGACAACACGTAAGAGAACACTCATCTACTTACCCCGAAATCGGGAAGAAGTGAACTCCATTTTGTATTATTATGTTCCCAGTTTTTCTCTCGGTCTTGTCCCCAAAATAGTAGGCATATTGAGTTAGAGAACTGGCCATCCTCACCCATATAAATCAAAAGACAATCCCCTGTAAATAGGAGTTCATAATATTCTCAGGATTAAGACTAAGTTGCCTAAGTCATCTTATTGAATAGGTACCTAACTAGTTAACGGTCTTACATCTAGTGGTTACTATTTTGCAGTCCATTCTTATGCAAACTCATTGCATAGGATAACCCCACTCGCATGCACCTACACGAAAACATTGGATCATTGTGTTTGTATCAAATACAAAATTGGTCATATCCATACTGTCACCAGGATAAGGTATCCAGTCATATCCCTATACTATACACCTTTTAGGTTGTATCTTGAACATTGATCTCTATATGTCTCCACATACAGTTCAAGACTCATAAGAAAACCTTGGATATTAGTTTATTGGATTTGGGATTATTAAGACAAAATAGAAAACAACACAATAATATTTATTGAATTAACATCTATAACACTTTATTGATGATGGTCAATTAATAACATTTGCTATCTATAAGTTTTAGACTATAAAACCCAACAACATAATCTTTTGTTTGAACTCCATTGTCCTATTCAGTGGTATATTATGATAATATTAGTGCCATCTATCTAGGTGAAAATCCTATTCAGCATCAACACACGAAGCATATTGGGATGGATATTCATTTTATTTGTGAAAAGGTTGTGTGTGGCTAGGTTTGGGTTTTTTATATCCCTTCTCGATTCTAGATGGAGACATCTTTACTAAAGGGTTTTCGTTGGTTCTTTTTGAAGATTTTTGGGAAAATCTCAACGTCTGTCTTTGTCCCACTTTGACTGCTAGCAAGTGTTAGAATAGTTATATTTTACTATGTAAATATAGGGTTTTTGCTGTAATTTCTATTGTTTGTTAAGTAGTTCCTTATTTTAAGTAAATATTTTTTATACCTTTTGTATAAATATGAGATTAATACTAATAGAAAGGTAAGGATTATCTTACATTTGCTTTTGTCTTTGGAATTTGGTAAGAAAGATGTAAATCATTGTAAGAAATGGGGAGGAAGTAGGCTAAAATTTCAAAAACTAAAAACAAAATACGAAATGGTTACTAAATGAGGCCTAAATTATTTGTTTTTGGATGGAGAGTTGTTTTTCTTAATTTTGTGATAGATTGTTCAAAACATTTTTTCTATATTTTGTTGGATTGAGTTTTGTGTGATTTAGTTTTCTAATTAAACTCATAAAATATTTACTATTACATTATATGTAAAATATAGAGAAAATTGATTTAGAACCTCCATCATAGGAATAGATAAATACAGAGACAATTGATCATCCTGATGAATGTTAGATGCTATAATATTAAATTTACCTTCACCCATCAACTTAAATGAAAAACGCGATATGATGACTCGTCACTCGAAATAAATATGTTAAATGGAAAGCATTGACAAACACTATAACAACAAAATACCAACGACAAGAAAACAAGTAAAACCACATAGAAATTGGTAACCCAGTTCGGCAGTAAACCACCTATGTCAAGTAGCAGTGTGCCTATAAAAGATAATCCATTAATATTAAAGAGTTAAACAATTACAACATAATACTTATCTGTAATGCTCTGACTACTATAGGGACTCACATAAAGCCCAACTCAAAAGTCACCTAGGCTTCCCCTAGATGTGAGATTCCTTTTCAAATGAACTTAGGAACTTAGGTTCCCCCTATATAAGATAATATTAGTATTCAACACTTGGGTTTCCGACAAGGTATGAGTCTCTTCTTCACTTGATTATCTTCCTTGCAACTCAGTAAACTCTCTTCACTGATGAATCTTAGGTCTTTCATAAGATGGAGAAATCCTTCTCGAGTATGAAGTCTTAGGCTTCCCCTAAGATAGAGAATCCCTTCTCTTTAGCAATGCCTTAGGCTCCCCCTAAGACAAGCAATATCTTCAAGTTTTGTGAATGATCTTTCCAAAGGATACGCACAATAGAATAAAATGGGCAACGATCGATAAAACCCACGATGCAGAAAACGGTCGTCAAGAACAAATCGGTTGCCAGGACAAATCATAATGAAGCACTATTTGATAAAAAAGAATTGCACTCTTTTGATAATCAACAGATATAGCAACCCTCGAAGAAGATCAGAATTCACTTTAAAAAGACTGTGGCCAATTAAGGAAAGAATGTCTAGAAAATATTTATAAAAAAAAAGGGATAAGATGCACCATGGAAAGGAAAATATCGACCAATATATTTCAGCAGATATTTCCAGAATTAGGAAATAAAAATATTCTACATATAAATTTCAAATTAATAAAATAAAAAATTTTGTAGTAATTATGCATGTCTGAGTAAAATGTTTAAGACATCATTTGTGATCATTGCAAAAACCGCCAGAAGCTCTCTTAGAAAAATATAGAAACAATCAGCAAATCTCCAACATTAAGTTTTTGGGTCGATTGCTGATTTAAGATGGTATCAGAGTCGATACTCTTATGAAGTCTTGTGTTCAAACTCTGTGTATCAAGTTTTAAATGGAATTCGTGTTTAGTTGTAACGTGATGCACTCCTTTTCTTTTTTTTTGTTCTTCTTTTTTTCCTAAGATTTCCCTTAAAACTATTCTAGAAGTATTTTCGTTAAAATAAAATTTGGACATTCAATTGAAAAATATGTTTAGCTATTTTTTGTTCGAGTTGTGGTATTATTTAGCTATTAGCTATTCTTTCTAGTTATCAATGTTTTGTCCCTTTTAAAGTGACGGTCTCTTTGTGTTGGTGAAGAAATGGGTAGGTATAATAATTTGATAATATGAGAATCTTCCTCCCTCGAGGGTCGTATGAGGTGAGATTTTATAGATTTGATAACATCAATGCCCTCAATAACAATGGAAAATCATACATTGGTTGATAACATCAATGCCCTCAATAACAATGGAAAATAGTGAATTGTCAACCAATATATTGTCATTCAAATTGAAGGCATTTCTTCGCATATGCCTAAAATGATGCCTTATTCCTCATGATCATTAACTAATAATGAATTTGGAATGTTTCAATTATAAGAACTTTTCTTTAATAACGTATGACTGAAAAAAGAACTCCGAAAATTTGTAAGAGCTCAGAAAAAAGTTAGGAAGAAGATTCGATGTTTTGATATTATGAGAATCATAACAATCCATACCCCTATGTAAGTTGGGATGAGAAAAGAAAAGATAAACATATAGAATACAAAAAATTGGTGGAAAAACACAAAGGTGTATTTGGTATGTGATAAAAGTAGAAAGTTGAGTTGGTAATTATTGTCTTGCGCAGAATTGAGTTGAGTTCTGATGCACTTTTTTTTTGTGAATAAGATTAGTTCTATTTTTTTCTATTTGTTTTTTTATTTCATTCTTTTATTTTTTAGTTTTATGTTTTGCTATTGTTGATTAATTTTCAAATATAGACGTATTTTCTCAAATCATTTATGACATAAACTGGACAATCTCAATTTTTTTTTCTCAATTTATAGAACATAATATATTATTTTTCATATATTCTTTTCAAAAACTGTAATAATTCTAATTCTCTTCAATCGATCAAACATACCAACAAAATATATTTCATATTGCTGCTCAATTAATTGGTATATTGTATATTGTATGTATATATATTGAATGTATGTATATATATTGAAGGTAATTATCCCAATTACTAATTGATATATTTTATGTATATATATTGAATCTTGCTAACTTAATTTTATTATTTCACATATCATATAGTTTATTTCTATATAATATGAATAATATATTTGGGGATCCAAACGGCAAAGATGAGGGAAGAGAAAAAGAAACGAAAATAGAATCCAAAGGTTTGACAATAAAAAAAAAAAAAAAAAGATCAGATCTTGGCAAAGATGAGGGAAGAGAGACAGAAATGAAAATATATTGATTTTTAGGGTTAGTTTTGAGGGATAAAAAAGGAGTTTTGAGTGGGTAAAAAATGGATTTTAATAACCCATAGGTTTGACGATAAAAAAAAAAAATATATGGATCCAAATGGCAAAGATGAGGGAAGAGAAAAAAATGAAAATATATTGATTTTTAGGGTTAGTTTTGAGGGGATAAAAAAGGAGTTTTGAGGGGATAAAAAGGGAGTTTTGAGTGCGTAAAAAAGAGTTTTAATAACCCATAGGTTTTGCTTAACAAACACTATTAACTCATACTCATTTATCAAACACCTCCAAATAGATAATGTCTAGGATTAAATTATCATCTACCACTTATTTTGTTATATATACTTCTTGGTAATGATTCAATCCTTTTTTTAAACGTAGACTACACGTATAATTTTAAGTTCCATCCCATTTTTTTTAGCATCCCTAGGCTCGTTCTTAACTTACTTTCTTTTTTCTACTCTCATTACGGTTAACTATAAAAATACTACTAAACTATGGGATTGATTTCATTAATATCCCCAAAAGTTCAAAATTTTTATTTTAATTCTTGAAGTGTAAAATTTGTTTTAAAATCGCTATGGAGACTTTTGTGGTTATATTAATGTATATAAAAGTTTGTACCTGTTTAGGTGTTGGTTTGTGTGCAAATCAAAATTCTAAACATATAAAGAAAGCGACTAGGAGGTTGGGAGTCAGAAAAACAAAAAAATATGAATGTGCAAATTTATTTTTAGTACAATTAGAATTTGAATCGTATACCTCTTGGTCGCTAATACATAGTGGATCTTAATTGAGTTACGCTCTTTTTGAGGTGTGAAATTGAGGTTATTCTTTTATCTCTTGGAAGACTAATTAGAAACAAACGACTGTCTCTAGATCATTAGTTGAAGCTGAATACAGGGTTGTTGCTGCTATTACTTGTGAACTTATTTAGATCTTACAATTATTTATTAAGTTAAGAATTCCTTTACTTCTCCTCCTCTCATCTTTTGTAAAAATCATGCTACTCTTCATATTGCTAGTAATCTTATGTTTCATGAAAGAACAAAACACATCAAGTTAAATTGCCATTTTGCTCGAGAAAAGGTTGTTAAAGGAATCATGAAGCTTTTTCCTATGCGGTCTCATAAACAATTGTAGAAATTTTCACCAAAGCTCTTTCATCCAAAGTTTTTGTTCCCTTATGATCCAAGATGGGTGTGACTGATATTCACTTCCTATCTTAAGGAGAGTATTAAGGGTAGTTTTGTGTTTTCCATATTATGGATAGTCTTGTAACTTCTATTTGTTTGTTTTCCACTATTTACTGTATCATTTTAATGAATAATTAATGAAAAAACAACTTGATTGCCTCAATACTACCACACAGTATAACAATGTTAAACACAATGTTTCAGCAATTATTAGAACAAACAAAAAACAAAAGAGATAAACTTTGAAATACATGACACAAAGTTTGGCAACCTAGTTTGGCAATATACCACCTATGTCGGGGGCAGTGTGCTTAGGAAAGATACTTTTACTAATATGAAGTCATGCAATTACAAGTTGTACGTATGTGTAAATAGACGGTAAATATAGTGACATATGAATAGTTTGACTCAATGAATGACCACTTAGGCTCCCTAAGTGTGAGACTTCCTCTCAAAGAAACTTAGGTTCTTTCTTAGTATGAGTATATTAGTAAGCAATCACTTAGACTCTCCCTAAGTATGAGATTTTCTCTCAAAGAAACTTAGGCTCTCCTTTAATATGAGTATATTAGTAAGCAATCACTTAGGCTCCCCCTAAGGTGATAAGTGTGAGACTCCCTCTCAATCATAATATTTCCACCTTCTAGTGAAGATCACTTCACTTGATGAACTTAGGCTCCCCCTAAGTTTGAGAATTCATTCTCAAGCAATGATGTCTTAGGAACCCCCTAAGATTAAGATAACCTTCTCACATAACAAGCTTAAAAAAGATCTACAAGAACTTTGAACCACAATCTTGAGATTGATATGCAACCACAACATTTGGCTACAACACAAATCAAAAAGCTTCAAATAAAATACTCAAAGCTGGCAACTCTAGTAAGACAACAACTTCTTCTTAAACAGACACGGCAAAAAAAGAAAAATATTCTCATTCAGTAACTTAAATAAGAAAAATGTGCAAGAGAAATAAAAGTGACAAATTTTCCAGATAAGAAAACAAATAATTTGTAAGGTTAACATTCTGAGAGACATCCTGTTCGCTTGCTATCGTGAGATGCTTTAGGAGTGTATAGAGTAAAACAGGTTGGAAGAATAAAGTCTTAAGTGTTGTGTTCTGCCTTGATGCGTTTAAATGAATGCAACGCGTTGGGACGTTAATATTATGCACAGAAGACACACAACTCCTTATAATAACATTCAAGTTTTCCTAGATTAAACCCAAGTATAAATCTAATCTAGGTTCTTGGCAAGTCCAGGGTCGATCACAGGAATTCAGTTTTACTAACACAGATTATGCGCTATACTTGCAGTAGGAGGTTTTTCTTAAATAAATGTGAAAGATATATTATTTACCCTAACATGCTGTGCCTATGCAAGATAATACAAAAGAGTTGAGTGGAAAATGAAGGTTCATGTGAAAATGGAATTTAAGTAGATGGACGTGCCGGTTAAAGATAATTGCATACAATGGATGTAGTGTGGATGAAATGGGATGGGTTGCTTATCTTTCTATTCATGCGTTAGACATCATTCAACACTGCTCAATGCGAATAACATACAAGCCTATCTCTAGGGTGCATGCGTCTAACCTAGAATGCAAGAAACACTAGTAAGTCTATCTCTAGCTGTACTAGGTATTCTACTTAATGCGACTTAGCTATTCTTTCGAACAACTAAGTAAAGAAGCTTTCACCTAGTTGTCAAGTTGGCTTAGGTGTTGGAACAGAATTATGCATGAAGTACTAATGCTTTCAACATAAACAGAAGACAAACAATAGCAACAATGATGATCAAATATATGAATTTTATAAAGGATCAATGAGTCTTTACAAAGAACTATATTCAATCAAAATGATATGAAAATGATATTAAGAGAGAGACTGAGTCAAGCCAAAGAATACAATCTCTTGTAGTTCTTTGGCTCAATCTTGTTGTACAATCACTTTAAAGAGCCGAGGAAATAGTATCTTTGTCAAGAATAACTTTCTCCACTCCCTGGCCGGTGATGGTGGTGTTTCTCAGTTCCTTCGATCGTCTTACACCTTGGCACAGCTTGTACAGCTAAAACTAAGTCTAAAAATTTACAGAGATTATGGAGCTTCTAATTGTATACTTTTAATTCTGGAGGGTCTTCAAGTATTTCTAGGCGCTGGTCTTGTCCACTTGGAGGATGGCTGCATTTAAATCCATGCCTTGGTCAGCATTAAATTCCATGTCTTGGTTGGCCGCCTGACCTCTTGGAAGCTTTTCAGACGCCGCCTGTTGCAGGTGCCCATGCTTGCACGTGGTGATGTGATACAATCAGCCCAGAGTAATGAATCTTCTATGTGTTGAATTCCCTCTGACGCATGGCTCATGCGTTAGCGTGTTTCCTGCGGCACTTGTCTAATGCGTTGTTGTCAGTTCTTGCGTTGAAATTCTGCAAAGTAGTGCGTTAGCGGCGTGATAATCAGTGATAAAACTTATTTTACATGAATTTGCTATTGTTCAACTAAATCCATGCGTTTCTATTAAAAATGAGGAGAATTTATCATTAAAAATCCTAATTGTTCCAACTTAAGAGCAAAGATAACTTGTATTTTTATAAGTTATCACATCCTACAGGACATAACCTGAGATAACCAGCAAGACAACCTATACAACAGAAGCCAAACACCCTTAACAAATATAATCAATTCCGAAACTCTTATGCAATTTTTAAAGGAGTAATTGCAACTTTAATCAAAAAAATAAATTGAAAATTGAGTGTGTGTCCTTAAGTTTTGCTTGTTTTACAAACATGACAAAAAAATTCCGCCTGAAAATTTGATTGCTATCTAATTTCTATGTGATTGTTATGTGATTGCAATCTAATTTGTATGTGATTATTATGTGATTATTATGTGATTGTCACACCTGAAATTATAAAAAAGTTGAAATCATGACTTTAGTTTCTTAAATTGTATTTGTCATATAATGCAATTTTCCATTTTTAAAATAAAAAAGAAGACATCAACTTGTATGATTATCAAATATCATGCATTTATTTAAGTTAAGGCACGTAGGGTGGGGTTCCCTCAACTTTGGATATTTGAGGAAATAGTATGATATGTCACAATTAAGGGAAATTAATGCCGGTTAAGTTTTTTATTTGTCATTTTTTTTAAAATACTATTTTGGCTTCTATACTATTTATTTTAGTTCATTTTGGTCTATGTATTTTCAAAATGTTCATTTTAGTTCCTATACTTTCAAATTTAGATAATTTTGGCTCTTATACTTTTAAAATATTCATTTTAATCCTTATACTTTCAAATTTGGTTCATTTTGATTCTTGAACCTTCAAAAAGTGATCATTTTGATCCCTTCAAAATGAAAGAGAAATGAAAATGAACGGACCAAAATTATCATTCTTCTTTAAAGTACAAGGATTAAAATGAACTAAAGTTGAAGGTATAAAGATCAAAATGAACATTTTGAAAGTATAGAGACCAAAATGAACTAAAGTTGAAAGTATAGAGACCAAAGTAGTACTTAAGGTCTCATTTGGTAACCATTTCATTTTTTGTTTTCATTTTTTTAAATTAAAAACAATTTTTTCCCATTTTTTACAATGATTTGTATATTTCTTTAGTAAAATTGTTGAATTTTTAGCCAAATTCTAAATTCCAAAAATATTTTTTTAAAAGCTAGTTTTCTTAATTTTCAAATTTTTGCTTAGTTTTTTAAACAATAGTAAAAGGTAGATAATAGAAAAAAATTGAAGGTGAAAGTAGTATTTATAGATTTAATTTTTAAAAATAAAAGTAAAAATTAAAATAATTACCAAACAGACTTTAAATCTTTTAGTTTTATTTTTCTCATGTTCTGTTATTTTCATTATCGTTTTCTTTACGTTAGTTTTTTATTTTATTTTCCTTATTTCTTTCTTGCTTTTCTGGTTTTCCAAATTGTTTTGTTTTGTTCTTTTTTCTAGATCACATATTTGTTTTTGTAATCTTTATTTTCCTTCATTTTTTTTTTCTGATCTTTTTTCAAAGTACTTTTTTTTCATACTTTATAATCATTTAAATTTATTCATAGATATAAAATTACTAACAGATATATAATATATATTTTTTAAAAATTTAGTAATTTATTGTAAAAATTAATTACATAAAAAGAATTTATAATTCTTATGAAAAAGAAACAAATCTAATTGTTTTGTTAATTTCCATTCTCTTACATACATACATATAGAAAATCTATTTCTATTTCTTATTCAACATGCTTGATTTATTAAGTATTTAATCCGTGGTTAAACTTTAAATTTTATATTTAATAGAATTTCAAATTTTCAATTTAATATCTAATAATAGATCTCTAACGTAAGAGACTTTATTTATGTTTAAGGATTTATTAAATATAAAATTAAAAAATTTAAAGACCTATTAAATTATAAATGGAAAGTTTGAAACTGACTAGAAACCATTTCTAAGTCATAATCAAAATTTTGAATATATACTTTATCTAACTTCATATCAAAATATATAAGTTAATACTAATTTATATCATTTCAAACTAATTTGATATAGCCTACACCAGATGATATAATTAAGAGATTTTTACATAAAAGGACTTTAAGAATAGACACATATTACACTAAAATCTTAGAACATTTTACTTTTTACAAAAAAGATCTATTGACCTCTCTATTTTCACTAATATTAATGGCTATTTACAATTTAGTTATCATCTATATGTGTGTATTTCTCTTTCCTCCATGCATACTTCTCTCCCTCATGCATATTCTCTCTTCCTCATGCATATGTTCTCTCTCCTCTATTTCTCTTCCCTCTTTTTTCTCCCCCCTCTTTTCTCCTCTGGCGATGTGAGTTGTAGGTGGTAGACAACGGGGTGGGGCAAATTGATGACTCGTCACGAGGTGACACGAACGACTTGGGACAAATTGATAGCACGGACGGCATGGGGTCGACAATGACAGGTTGAGCAGATTTGGTCGATGGCATGGCGGGGCAAATCCAGTCAACGACAATGGGGAGAGAGATCCGTGGCGGCCATGACTGAAGAAGAAGAGATGAAGATGGAGGGTTATGTATTATAAATCCCATATGAAGATGAACTTTATTTTTTCCTTTTTTTATCTCTCCTGTGATATATATGTTTTTGTTTTTAGTTTTTGTAGGAAATTTGATATATGTTATGGTATATGTATTCGTTTATTTGATATAAATGAGTGTTTTTTTTATTTTATTTAGACTTATTGTATCATAATATATATACTGCGATGCAAATGAAATTTATGAAAATTTATATACTGTAGTATATTTCATACATTGGTTAATACTGTGATTTATGTCAAGCATTGAGTCAAGCTCTAATTTATAAACTGTAGTATATTTCATATATTGGTTAGAATATTTTTAAACACCTAACAAAATGTTCTACGGTATATTTAAAATAATCATGAATTGTCAAAATGTTCTAAAGTATATTTAAAATAACCATTAAACTGTAAAAAATCCAATAAATTGATATATACAAATAAACAACGAAATATATTACATGTACAAGTGAACAAATAATGAAATATTTCACATAATAACAAAAATCAACATGCAAAATGAAACGAAAAATAAAATCATATTAAATGTCATTTTCTCTCTCCAAATGAAAATAGAAAAAATATATCAAATGCATTTTATTTCTATAATCAAAAAAGAGGAAAAATCATAACAAAAACATTTTCTCTCTCTATAATAAATGCATTATTTGGTGATTTATGTCAAGCATTGAAATTATATACTATGGTTAGAATATTTTCAATTTCCTAACAAAATGTTTTGAGATATATTTTAAATAACCATGAATCCGCAGAAAAAAATGTGAAACCAATGAAAATAGAAAAAAATCATTAAATGTATTTTCTCTCTCCAATTAAATTAAATAAAGAAAAATATCTCAACAAATAAATGTATTTTCTCTCTTCATTTGAAAATATGAAAAAAAAAATCTTATCAAATGAATCTTTTCTCCCATAATAAATACACTTTCTCTCTATCATTATGAAAGTTTTTAAAATAGGGAAATATATATAAAAATCGGGAATAAAAAAATAAAAAAGGGAAATTTATCCATAAAAGAATTTCTTGAAAAAAAAATCAAATGTAAAGACATTTTTTGAAATATAGGACCTAAAGATGGTTTTTTATGTAAAAATTCATATAATTAAATTTGTTAATTGGTTCAAGTCCCTGCATTGTTATTGTTAGATGATATAATTAAATCTTTCTTCACCTATTACCTTAAACTTTTAGCTCAATTGGTGATTTAAGATCTGCCAACGTAAAATTATGAATATACCACTGTTTCTTAAAAAAAAAAAAAAAAAAAGTCTTCATAAGATTTGTTCAAATAAGTAGACATAACTTTTTGCCTATAAATTTAAAGAAGAAGATCTATCAGAGAAGTATAATTAAAAACAACTCCTAATTTTGGAGTATTTTTATAATTTAAGCCACCAATAACAAGATATATACCAAAATCAAATATTACAATTTTCTTTTCCATTATGACGATTTAGAACTATCTTAATGTAAAATAATCAAAACTTACATGTATACGATCAAGAATAAAGGTAAATGACATCATTGATAAGTTGTAGAGTTTATAAAATAGTTTTTGTTTTAGAGGCACTTGCAAAGTTATAATAATTAGTTCTATATCCACACAATATAAATTTAACAAAAACAGCAAAATCAATCAAACAAGTCCAATTTAAATAAGGCATTAAAACTAAAAAGTAAAAAAAAATGCCCTTACTGATTCATGAACTTACGTCGGAATTTGATTGCTATGTGATTGTCATTTGATTGTTCTCTGGTTATCTTCTATTTTTTTGTCAATTAATTAGGCTTCTGATTGTTATCTGATTACTTTCTATTTTTTGACACATAGTTATTAGTTTATAATATTGCTATTTAATTGCCTTGTGATTGTCATTTGATAACTTTCTATTATTGACATATGGTTGGTTGTTTATGACAATGTCATCTAATAGCCATATGGTTGTCGTTGTCATCTAATCCCTTCTATTCTTTGGTAGTTGTTTATTATATTGTCATCTAATTGTCTCCTGATTGTTTTATGTTTATCATTTGATTACCTTCTAATCTTTGACACAAAATTAGTAGTTTATGATATTGTCATTTGATTACTTTTTTTTGTCAATTAGTTAGTAGTTTTTTGTTGCCTTTTGATTGCCTTTTATTTTTTTGTCACATAGTTAGTAGTGCCCTTACTAATTTAGTGACTTCCACCAAGAATTTGATTGTTATGTGATTGATATGGTTGTTATATGATTACTGTCTCATTAGTATTAAATAATTAACCAATGATATCAGTAGTTATCTGATTGCAATTTGGTTACTATCTGATACTAATTCTTAATGTTACTGATATAATTTGATAATGATTGTTATGTTATTGCTATTTAATATTGATTTTCATCTGATTGTTATCTTATCTCGATTGCTAATTATACTAATTTGTTATATGATTGTTGGTTGATTGCGGATTTGATACTAATAGTTATTTGATTGTTAATGATACCGATTACTATCTAATTATTGTTTGATTATTATTTGATTGTCATTTGATTATTATCTTATTGTTGTTTGATTATTATTGATATTGATTGTCAATTATGCCTATTGTTATCTGATTGGTTACTTAAAAAATAAATTGTTGATTACTGATTGCAAGATTGAAAACATGGGAGAGTCCACGTTGTAAATAGGCATCACCTACAATACATCCAAAACAACAATCAACCCATAAATCAAAACCCCAAAACACATCCACAAAATTATAAGAGAAAATCATACCTCAACTTTCCCATGAATAATGGGATGCCAAATCATCAAATTCACAGTCCCATCAGGCATGTCTCCGATTTCACAAAAAGCCTAAAAAATACAAGAGAAAATCATGTGAAAAATCAACACAAAATCAAGGGTCTTTCCCAAAAGAGGAGAAAGCAAAATAAGAATGAATACTCACATGGAGATGATTCTTCCACCACGACTTTCGCTCCTCGGCAAGAGACCACGTGCAATTTCTCATAAAGCAGAATTTCAACAGAAATTGAAAGAAGATTTTTTTTTTAGTGTTGGAAATGCCACCAAAGTGTGGAGCCTTGGAAGTAGTCATTGTGTGATCCGTGGTTGAATTCTATACCTAGATATGAGTTAGACGGATTGATGACTGGAGGCTTGGTGGTCTTTTGTTCGAGGGGAGGATTGTTGGGAATGTGACCAAAGTCTCACATTAGTTAGATTAGAAGAGGATCAAAGATGACTATCTCCATTGGTATGAGGCCTTTTGGGGTAAAACCAAAAGCAAAGCCATGAGGGTCGTTGTCCCTATAAAAAAGATACCTCATATTATTAAAATGAAGCCACTAAGGGCAAATTACATGACAAATCCTTCATGGCCAGATGAAGGAAATAGAAGGAAAAATTTTGCATCCAAAATTTTGTTACAGATTCAATTCAAGCATGTTCCGAAACAAAATCTGCAAGCCTATTACAGAGTCCAGGAATAAAATTAAACATGGCATCCTCAAAAGCATTTGTCATTACTCATAATTACGCTTTTACATTCAAAACATTTTGACTATTAAAGTAAAATTCATTAAAATAATGGAGACAACTTGCAAAATAATTTATAATTTTAATAAAATAACAAATAGATAAAATCCTTTGCTCGGAGCCCTTAAAAATATTTACAAAGAAAACATTCAAAATAATAAAATATTTTATCTAACCTTAAAAACCTAATTTCAAAACATTCAAATAACTTTTTTTTAAAAAAAACTTAACATAAACTCGAGCGGAAGCGATTTTCTTTGTCCCATATGGTACGATCACCAGTCCCTCTCGTCACTTGCCGATTGGTCCTGTCCTTGCCTAAAAACATAAAATATGAAAGATTGAGTATAAAAATACTTAGTAAGTAACCCCATCACCGGTGTCAGGCTATGCATTTATATCCTATAAATGCGAACACGTAAGTGAAGACACACACATAATAATTAATCACCATCAGGTGGGCGTCTAGTGAGCGGTTTAACCCGTCCTAACACGGAGCTGTAACATGGTTATGAACCTGTCGGTCCACAGAGCTATAATATAGTTGTGAATTCGTCAATTCACAGAGTTGTCATAAAGTGAACTCGTCAGTGCACGGAGCTATAATATAGGAGTTGTCATAAGGTTGTGAACTCATCACTTCACGGAGCTGTCATATTATTGTGTTAGGAGCGCAATCGACACTATCATCATGTGACATCTATCATAACATCAAAAACTTCTCAACATAACTCATTTACATATCTTAGAATCCCACACACATAACAAATCCAATAAGCTCATACGTTCACAAACATGTCAAATAAGATCTAGATCATGCTTATGCATTCTTGCAAAATATCTTATAAAACAAGGTCATGCTCAAACTTCATAACACACCAAACTGAACAGTCACATGTTCATATATCCTCCCCATTTCATATAGGCTTAGATTCATCAAATTATCCTATAATTTTATTGTCCGACACAAAGGTAGTTCCAGTAATAAGATTACTTACCTCAATATAAACGAAGTAATTCAACCCTCTCAGATTAAGAACTTCTTGGCGTAAATCCCAAATTAACATTCAATATGAAAATTGCCTCAGAATCGACCTTAAAATTGTTGGACTAGTTGCTTTTGATTCAAAAATCCCTTCAATCCTTCAATTTAAATCCAAGACAATATGGGTAACATGAGTTTATTCCAAGCTTAATGGGAGCCCACAATCTTTTCAAGAAAAATTCACAAACACTTACCAAAATCTCTAAAATCAATCTTTGATAAGTCCGTTAAAACTCCAATTTTCATGCCCGAATACATGAGGAATATAAGTTTAGTCAAAGATAGAACTCTAATTGGTCTCCCTTTAAAATGAAGTGAATGGTTTGGAATGAGGGGATGATTGTACTTATAGAGGAAAAAATAATCCTAATCCTAAACCATTTGAAATTCCATAACTTAAGTAGTAGATAGATTAGATTTCTTTTTTAATAAGACATTTTCTCTAATAAGGAAATCCATATTTTAATTAATTAGAAAATCCATAATCTAATTAATTTGGGAATCCATATTCTCTAATTGAATTAGAAATTTCACAATCTAACGAAATTATAAATTTCATGATCTAATTAATTTAATTTAAATCCAAATTTCTCCTATCAACTCAATTTAAATTAATTATATTCTTTAATTTTGATCCAAACTCCAAAATTTAAAGAGGATCAAATTTAAAACCATAATTCCCTTTTTCCTTCTTAATTTCAAACTTCTTTTAATTTCCAAAATCTCAATTCTTTTCCTTTTCTTTATTTTCAAATCTTTATCCAAAATAATCCAAATATTCTTAATCTTTATCTAAAATAATCCAAAAGTTCCAAATCTCTTATCAAATATTTTCCAAAGCTTTTTTCTTTTCTTTATTTTCAAATCTTTATCCAAAAATTTCAAATCTTCTATTAAATTAATCTCAAACTAATTAACTTCTCCAAATAACTTCATTTTGGTACCAAAACCAAAATTAAAGGAACATACAATCCAATAATTGATATAAATTACATACTTCCAAATATTTAGTCAATTTAAAATCACACTTTACCCCAAGTAAATTAATACAATTTTTTCTTAAATTAAATTAAAATTTAAATTCTTTACAAATATCTTTTAGATTAATTATCTTGCCTTCCAAATTATTTTTTTTTTTGCCCCAATTTATCCAAAATAACACCAAAATATTTCAAGATAGTTTAAAGAAAATTAAATAAAAATTCGGGGTGTTACAAATAAAATTTCTTCAACTCAACATTCAATTTCACCATCAGATTTGGTTTTTCTAGAAATTAAGCTAACCACTTATAAGCAGTTTGATTCTACTATAATGCAACTACAACTAAGAGAGAAATTGGACGGTGAAATTGGATGTTGAAAAAGAGAAGTTAAGAATTAGTCTCAAACAACTAATTTTCATTTTTTAAAGTCCATATCAAATTAAAGAAAAAGAACATGAAGAATGTGTTCTATCGATTAATCAAAACTCACCTTGTTCAAAACTGAAGATTGAGAACCAGAAGTCCCATAAAGTGTCGTCGTGTCTGCAGCGACAATGGCTGTGTCGATTTTATCGTTGCCGACAGACTAAACAAAGGTGACGATGGTGAGAGGCCGTGGCTGAAACGAAAAGAAGAGTTTAGAGGGGGGAGAGGGGGAAAGAGAGAGAAACTTTAAGGAATAAGCTTACCGATAGTGGCAACTAGTGACTGACGAGCGACGTGGTTGGCGATCGATGGACCATCGACAGAATGATGAAGGAAAGCAATCATCGATTGGCTAGACGACTTGGACACTTGAATGTGAGAGCGAGTGAAAGGACTAAGAAGGGGATTTAAGGTTTTGGATGTGCATAAGGAGGAAATACTTTTGAGGGTAAAATCACTACAAGAAAAAGGAGCTCCCTCGACGCCTAAATCGATCATCAGAAGCTCAGTCGTCGGGACATAAGGTCTCTCTCGACGACATAAATGCTCGTCGGTGTAAAGAAGTGTGTAGGGAGTTCCT
The DNA here is from genome assembly GCF_027475165.1 of Benincasa hispida. NCBI lineage: Eukaryota > Viridiplantae > Streptophyta > Magnoliopsida > Cucurbitales > Cucurbitaceae > Benincasa > Benincasa hispida. The sequence goes on from NC_143489.1 coordinate 73,340,025, forward strand.
TAGGAACTCCCGATGACTAAAGAAGCCCGTCAGAAGTTCCTAAGGAACTCCCGATGATTAAAGAAGTTCATTGAAAGTTCCTAAGGAACTCCCGTGCCTCTTTTAATTGCCAGGAGTTCCTTAGGAACTATCGAAGGATCTCTCAACGTCCGTCGAGCGACGTCGGGAGATCTCATCTGGTAAAAACTAGATCTCCTTCCCCATTTTCCCCTTTTTCTCCAATACTCAAGTTTAGAACCCTAGCCGCCCTTTCCTCTTCCCCTTCCCCCTTGTGCCGCCACTGCCCCTTCCTCCTTGCGCCACGTCTATTTCCTTCCCATTCCCCTTCCCCCTTCGCCGCCGCCTCCTTTCCCTTCCAACTTCGCGCCGACGCCGACCACTTCTTCCCCATTAACCTTTTCATTTAACCCAAACTAAAAACCCCTTGTCTTTGCGTCTCTTTTCTATTTCCTTCGTCGTCCATTTCCTTGTTGTTGACGTTTCATTTCTTGTGAATTTGTTGTTCTTTACAAGCTTTCAATAGATTCACTCACATCCCTTTCATTTCCTTTCTCTTATTTTACGAATTTAAGCCATTGTTTAATTTCTCATGAATTTGAAATCCAACTAGTCTTTGAAATCCGATTACTATTTCTTTGATTTATTGTCATTTAGCATCTATCTCATTTATTGTTCTTTAAATTAAATCTAATGTTTCTAGCATATGGTTTTTTTCCTTCCTTGTTGCACTAATTGATATTGACCCATTTTATTACGTTACAATTTTTGCAATTTGGTGGATTGTGGATGTTATTGTGGATTGTGGATGTTATTGTGGATTGTGGATGTTATTGTGAATTGTGGATATTACAATTTCTACAATTTGGTGGATTGAGTCTTTTTTTTCCTTTTAATTCTTAAGGTTAGGGATTTAGTGACTTGCTCGACACATATATAAATAAAATGATACATCACATAGTGTTCACCTCTGTTAATTCAACTAACTTAACGAAGGAAAATTGAACTTTATACCCCTAAACTCTATACCCCTAAAAACACTTTAATTTTCAAACCAAATCAATAACATTTGTGGCAAAAAAAGGGACCCCTTTTACTTATTACTTAATTTTGGACTTAGTTTAGGAGCAAAAAAATCAATAACATGAGGGGCAAAAAAAGTCAAATCACCTATTAGAGATTACTTAAAATTTTAAATTCTCCGAACAAACTTGGAATTGTTTATTAAATTAATCAAAATTCATGCTTAATAAAGACTTTGTACTTTATCCTCTAATCCAGGTTATTGTTTTGGATTACAAGTTGGTCAGAAAAGATTTATTTTTAAGGATGAATAAAGAATGAATTAAACTAAAGAATAAGTTATCAGCGGAGTATAAAGAAGGAGTGTCCCAATTTTTAGATATGGTGAAGTTGTTAATGATTCCAGATGAATAAGATGTCCATACAAGAATTGTATGAATTCAATTTGGGGAAAATTAGATATTGAGGAACGACATCCTTTAACATATGGAATATCTCCCTCATACTATGAATGGGTATATCATAGAGAGCCAGTAAACTTATCTTGGGGAGAAAGTTTGAGTTTTATGTTTTGGGGAGAAAGGTTGAGTTTTATGTTCTTGTTTATGCGTTTGGTTTAGATTGTTTATTTATGAAGTTTGGTTGGACGATTATGATATTTGTGAATGTTTTTTTTTATGAAGTTTGAATGTGTTGTGGATGTTTAAAGATTAGGACATTTGAATGTTTTTGTTTTATTGTAGGATGTTGTTCGGAGATAAGGTTGGACGATTGTTCAAGATATTATGTTTCAAACGTTTTTTCTTTTCTGTATTTATTGACGTTGTTTTCATTTTATTTCTTCCATGTATTTCTGAAAAAAAAATTATTTTATTTAGTATCAACTTTGTTTTATGGTAGGATATTGTAACTTTTCATTTATTTGTTATAGTATGGACATCGTTTTATTTATTATGTGAATCTGTTTGAGTTGGTTAATGATGTTTTACAGATTATTTAGATCAAATTTAAAAAAATTACAAATTATAAATTAAAAAAAATTAAAAGCCAATATTCAACTAATGAACGAACTCCTCATGCATATTTTAGCATGTCGGGAGTTCCCGTAACTCCCGACGAATAAAACAAATTGTGGGTAGTTCGAGAACTCCCGACGCATAAAACAGGGCATCAGGAGTTGTTTGAGGAACTCCCGACGCAGGCATCAGGAGTTCCTTGAACTGCCAATGCCGTATATGATGCGTCGAAAGTTCGAGGAATTCCCAACGTAGAACTCCCGACGCCCTGTTTTATGCCTCGGGAGTTCCTCTCCAGATGGATTTTTCCCCACCAAACTCCTGATGAACCACCCTTTCCCGACGAATTGTGGCATCGGAAGAAGTACGATTTCTTGTAGTGAATGGGAATACAAACAAAATCTAAAAAATCCAATTTACATTTCTAATTCCTCTAAATAGTTTTGCCACCCATTATAATTTTTATTTATTTTATTTATTTTTTATTTCAACAAGGTAGGAAGAATTTGAACCTCCGTCCTTGAAAAAAAAGAATATTTGTATTTATGTTGACTTTTGTTCTCTGGTATAAATGATGCATTTCTATTACCCTCTAACTAAGTTCAATGGTTGAAATCACTTTGTTTTCTACACATAAATTATCTGTATATAAATGACTTTGATTAAAAATTATGAACGTTAAAGATGTTATATTCAATCCTAGACCCATTACTTTGTAACAATATATATATTTTTATTATGATATTAAACATTGTAACCGAGAGATCAAAATTTCTATCATTATATAATGTAGAATCCTACAACAATAGAGTAGGAAACGAATATGGTTGTTGCTTATTAAAATAAAAATTTTTGGGACAAATTAAATGAAATTTAATTCTATCAAAACTAATCAATTAAGCACCCTACGAAAAAAAATTCTAGGTAGGCATTATTCTACTCAAGTAAAATATTAAATATCCTAAATCCAAAGAATAGAGAGAAAGGACACCCAAAAATTTATAGTGATTTAAAAATAGCTATTTCTCTCCGAGACTTTTATTTGGTATATTACTGATATACTTCTCTTGTAGATGAGAATATAACTAATCAATTTTTTTTTTTTTCAAATTTCAAGAATAAACCCTCTGACCTCAAGGTCGATAGGATACATATTTTATGTCAATTGAACTATGTTCATTTTTATTAATAATCAATATTCTTTTGTGTTTTAATTTTTTATAGGATCTCAAAAATCCTTTTCATAATAAAAAAATTATACAAAAATAAATAGAAATAAAAAAAATAAATAATAAGTTAGTTCAAAGGAGATCTAAAATTTTATTTTAGATAATATGATTGTGGGGATTAAAAAGAATGTGATTGTTTGGTTATAACATTACTAATAAAGGAATGGATCATATCTCATTTTCTCTTTCATTGTTCATCAAATGCCAAAAACATAATATTAGAGCTTAAAATATTCAATAAGTCAAGGCATTGATAAAACCTCCCACCAGATCATTCTGAGGATATATATATATATATCTCTCAAAAATGCCATCTTCAACTACAAGTAGTTATTTATGTTTTCTTTTAAATAGCTTTATGCATATAAAAATAGTGCAACAAATTTATAAAATTATCACAATATTTTATTTCTTTTTAGAATACCTTAATGTACCAATGATTATTTTATTTTTTTTAGGTATTATAACTATTTGTTTATATAATCGACAATTAACAATAGTATTAATTGTTTTATTAAAAAAAACTATAATATTAATAAACTATAATCATATTCATGGTTATGGTTTCTAGTTTTTCTATATTTATAATTAATTTCTAGCGATTATATTTGAAACATATTTTATTCCAATTTAACTAGATCCGCAACTTAGGTCAGTATTCCTAATTAATTGATTTTAAATGAACCCAACGTTCTGTCAAATAATAATGATAATAATAATAATAATAATAATTATTATTATTATTATAAAAGAAAAGAAGAAAACCGACATTTAGTTGCTTTTCTTTTATTATTAATAATTATTATTGTTAGCCTCTTAGGAAAACTTATGTGGATCAGAAATACCACAATTATTTTAAGATATTGTGTGACATTGAAATAAATTTATCCGTTGTGTATTATTATTAATTAATACACATCTTATTTTAATATTTCTCACCCTAAATCATGGATAAGGGACCATAATTATCGCTACAATATTGTTTAAAAGCTGTATTGAAAAAGTTGATATAATATGGACATAAAAAAAATAATAACAAGTAAAATGTCCACCCACATTACCATTATTTTCCTCGAACACAATCGAGGTTTAAATATTTCTTAGAGTAAAAATCTTATTTTCTATTTAATACTTTAATCAACTTTTTAAAAAAATAGATGATTTTGTTATTATTATTAATTATTATGTCAATATGTACTCGGCTCTATGTTCTTATTTATCATATTTGGAGAGAACGTAATCTTCGTATCTATGAGACACCTTATGTCCTCACCAAATAATTAGTCAGGTTGTACGGTATGATATTTTCTTTTGTTGTTCGAAGATTACTTGGACTTCTGTTGAGAGAATTAACCATCATTCTTCTGTGAGACTTTTTTCTCTTAGTTTGTATTGTGTGTACGGTTATTTTGTTGTTCTTGTCTTTTAGTTTTTGGGATTGTAATTTGTTTATGTCTTGACTTTAGGTAGTGAAGTCCTACATTCATGAACGAAAATGAAATGTTTTTAAATGATGAAACTTAAATATATATTTTAAAATTTGATGGACCACCCTCTAAAAAATGGAATAAATTAAAAAACCAAAAGAATATTTATACTTAAAAATTAAAAACCCTATAATTTTCTTGAAATGGTCCCATACCCTCTGATATTTGATTTATTAATTGGGATAATTTAGTTGAGATTCGAAGAGTCTTCTACACAAAGATTTTATCCTCAAAATAATAATAATAATAATAATAATAATAATAATTGTCAACAATACATCATCATATTATCATAAATCCACACACTTGATTTTTATTTTTGCTTGGTGCATAATTATTGAAAACGTTAGTAAGATGCAAGGATATGATGAAATCTCACATTATTATATGGGATTTTAGTCTAGCAAGTTCTTAGGTTTTAAAAATCATCTTTAAATTTAAAATGTTGTTTTTAATTAGTTTCTTAACCTTTAGTTTTACCAGTTAAAAGACACGTGCGACACAGATGATTAAATTTTGTTAAAATTTAAATTTGTATGGTAGAATTTGAATATTAAATAAATATATATTATTTAACTTGACTAATAACCCTTTGACATAAATTTTGTAATGATAGAAATAGTCATTAAAACTATATGTATTTTGTTTTAGGTTAACTTACCATAAAAATAAAATAAATTGGACATAAATTGGACATAGATGAAAATTTTTGTAATATAAATTTTATGGTGAATAAATATATTTTTATATATTTTGACCTTCAATTTTAAATTTAAAAATAATAGAAGGGATAGAAATGGAGAAAATTAATTAATAAAATTAAGATAAGTAATTGAAAGAATAATTATTAACTAAAATTTACAAAGAGTTAAGATAACAAAATATTATCCACGTGTTTATTTTTTTTTCCTTTGAGTTGATTGGCTTTTGGAGGGAAAAAAATAAAAACAATACAATGTTAGAATTAGAGAATTTAAAAGTCTTAGGTTTGTTGCGTTAAATCTCTTGGAAAAATCTCTAATGATTAAAGAGAGATAAATCGAATAATACACACAAAAAATACAAATTTATTGGGTATCTCAAAATATATATGAAGATACAAAATAGAAATCTTAAAATTATTATTATTAAAAAAATAAAAAGAAACGGAAGGTATAAAGATCTAGAGATTTTTGTAACATAACCACTTATGAATATCAAAGATTTAAATAAAAATATCAAAATTTAATCTAAAAAAATTTTAAAAATTAAATAAAAAAATCTCGATATTCAGATTAGATCAGTTGATCGAATCCAAGAAGATTACATGAAAAAAAAAATAGCAAACATTACTTTCCCAAGTAACACAAACACAAACAAATAATACCACAACAAGCAATCCACTAACATCAATATTATAAGCATAACCAGAAACCATAATGTTTCAAGTAACTACAACTTTCATGTGCATTTTATCAAATACTTTTAGGGCATCAAATCTAAAAAACCTGTCATTCAAACAAATTCTAAATGCATTGCAATATTTAGAATTGTTGAAGAAATTTGCAAAGATATATGTAATCTACTAAAAAGGAAAAAATTGGCAAAATTATTAAAAAAAAAAAAAAGAAAAGAAAAGAAGCAAAGATCGCTTTTAAAATGAAAATTTATTCTAATTAAATTGAGAGTTGATTACTAAGATAATTTATGCACTCTCAAGTCTCAAATGCATGAGTTTGGATGATCACTTATCTGGAAAGTTTGACGAGCATCCTTTTACGTTATGATAATTTAGTTGACATTGTTGTTGATGATATAAAAATTAAATATGCTCCCTTTGTGATTGTGAACTCTGAAATTGAGAGAGATAAATATATTGAATGTCATGTAACAATTACCCGATGGCCAGGAAAGGATGAAAGCTAATAATAGAATTGTCGATTAACCATCAAATCTAGAGGGTATTATAGTCATTTGCTTAAAAATAGAGGGTAAATTGGGGAAATAAAAATTCTCATACTTCCCCTCTTTTAATATAGTATAGATATAAATATAAATATCTGATATATCTTAGACCTATTTAACATTTTTTTATAATTTCCAGTCTTATCAGATATAAAATTGAATTGTATTTAATAAAATACTAACATTTCAATTTTGTTTGTCTAATTAGAATGTATAAATTTGTTAAAATGTTCAATGCACTAAGAATCTATTAGATACAAAATTGAAAATTATCCAACTTAATTTGAGATTTTACAGTTTAAGAGAACATATAATTTTAGGGACCAATTAAACATAATTTTATAGAAACATTTCAATTTACTCCGTTAAACTTTAAAAGTTATATTACTTTAAACTCTAAAATAATAATTTTATCAATTGAAAGTCTTAACTTTCGTAAATATATAAATTTACACCTATCTTCAGATTTAATTTGGAAAATATTATACGTGACATTTAATTTTTTTCCAATTAACTTCTAAATTGTTAGGAGTGAATCAATTTAGAATGGTTATTAAGATTATATTTAAAAATCGTCAATACATTCAATTCTCACAAGTATGGAGAGTTCTTCAAATATCGGTTTAACAAAATAGGGACGATGACAGTTTATGCATAGACAATTTTTAAATAACTATTATTTAAGAGTCCAGATTCGCTTATTAAAGCTCAGGGATCTAATTGATAAAATTATAAGCTTCAAATGACGTTCATCTTTAATATACTTTATATGAAATTTCAAGGTCTAGATTGATAAAACTATTAAGTTGAAGGTTTAATTGATACAATCCAAAATTAGGGAATAAATTGATATTTTTATCTAATTTTTATTTCAAATTTAGGGATTTATTCATCATAAGTCATAAAGTCCACCTACTAAAGCTATAATTTAACCTTATATTAAAAGAAAAAAAGGGGGGGAAATAACAGAGAAAAAGAAGTCCTTATGAATTGGGATTTTGCTTAATTTTAGGTCCCTTATCTTTTCAAAATGTCCAGAGGGAAAACAACAAATTGATGAAATTTCAATTTTTTTTTTTTAATTATTTTCATTTATAGTAGTAAAGAGTTTCCGAGCTTTGTTGTGTTTGTTGTCTATTCTAATAAATAAATAATGTTAGCTCTATCTTTGTCATACCTTGAGTGGCCTACCGCAAAACTCAATTATTTTTGTACCATTACTTTCAAACACTCCACGATTTTCATTTCTCCTTTCTTCATTGGTCATTATCAAAGTTAACTCAATTAATTTCATCATTCAAATATTTGAGAGATGAACAAGATTAGGAGGCTCTATTAGAGAGTGAAAATGTGAGTATATATAATATATACTTGTAAAAAACTTCATTAATTTTTGTCTCCATGTTTTGGGAGCCAATAATTCAATTGGAGGAAGTTGACCTAAAATTGAATTTGTAGCATGAGATAAAGATTTTCTTATGTGGATTACATCAAACAAAATTTCATAAACTAACTGAGGATGTGAGATGACCAATTCTAGGGACCATATATATGTGTATGATCTATCACATATCCATTCGATAAGTCTTTGTGTATCTAATAAGATTCGTATCACATTATTTTTTTTTCTTATGTTTTGAACTTCATTTAATCTAGTGAAGAGTCTATCTTTCATACTCGTATACTAGTTCATTAATTTTTTTTCTAATTTTTTATTTTTTTATCGGATTAGATTTAAATTATATAAAAATAGGAAATTTGAAAAAGATTACATATATAGTTTTCGATGATATTAAAAGAGAGATATTTTGGTGCATCTACCGTCTCACCTATGATTCATATCTTCTTAAGGGAATAGAGAAATAAAAAAAAAAAAAAAAAATCAATGACTAAAAAAGAATTAGAGATGGATTTGCAAATTTGGATAATGAATAGAGATTTTGAAAAAGGTTAGTTGCATAATATTTGGAAAAGATTACATAAGATTTGAAAAATATGTATAGAATAATAAGTTGTCTCTGTCTTCATCCGGGATTCCATTGAAAAAGTCTAAAACAATATTTGAATATGTCATTAAAGGAAACTAAATTTTTGTTTGGTCTCAATCCTGGCCGAGATGCATTGAAATGAACTATTGAAATAATTGATAAAAAAAAGTGTTATTTGTAAAAGAAGAAAACTTTGAGAGTTATTTTTGACAATTAACCTCAATAACCCAACTAAACTAAAATCTTATTAGAGGTCAGAAGTTCGATTACCATCTTTATTGTACTACAATCTCTTAATCCTACACAAAGTTAAACATTTAATATTATATTATATTATATTATATTAGTACAACAATTGTGAATAATCTAATTAATATGAATTAATCATGATTGGTTATTTTTAATAGATTATCAATAACAATATATCTTTAGATTTAATAAATTTCAATTAACATATTTATAATTAATATTCATAAGAATTTAATACTGAAAAATGAAGCGATCTCACAATATTTATAAGATAGATAGACCACTCATCTCATTCTCATTTGGTTTTAAGATAGAAACCTCAAGTTTATCTATTAGGATTTGTTTGTTTCATAGATTTTGCCATAAAATTTCATATTGACATTTAATATCTTTATTTGTTTTATAGATTTGGCCATGAGATTTTATAAGACATTTAGTATCTTTATTTGTTAAACCCATTTTCACTTTTTAAAACATCAGAATATTATTGTTTAGGCAACTTTAAGACTCATGTGACCTTTCTAATACCCTCTATATAGGGACTTTTATACCTGGGAAATAAGTTAATTAATAAATTAATATCAATTAATCATTACTATTAATTTTAATTAATTATTAAACATAAATATATTATTAAATTTAATATCTTAACTATTGAATATAAATTTTTTTTATTAATTATTAATATTTTAATTATTTATATTTTCTTAATTAGTAATTAAATTAAATAATTAAAGTAATTTTTAATTAAAAAATATTTATTATTAATTTAAGTGATTAATTAATTAATTAATATAAAAATATATTAAATAATACTAAACTTAATTTGACAGTAAAAGTACAGTTCAATTGGCATAGTGCTTGTACTATCGATCTTGAGGTTTGAGGTTTGAGGGGTCTGTCAAGGATCCGAAAAAGTCAAAGGATCTCACAATTTTTATAAAATAAATGAGCTACTTATCTCATTGCTAATTGATTTTGAAAAGTAACTCTATATTTATCTAGTAATATTTTGAATCATTGCAAATATATAACATAATTCTTTTAAATTTTTATTAATAATATGTAATATAATTTTTTAATGTTTATTACTAGTATTTTAATTAATTCAATACTTTAAGGGTAAACGTTTTTAATGACAAAACTACTAAAGATGTTGTTCAAATATAACAAAATTTCACTGTCTAACTGTCACTAATAGATACCTATTGGTGTTTAAAACTCTCTATGACGGATAGATAGAGTCATCTTGTTATATTTGTAAATAAATTAGCTTTTTTTATTATATTTAAAAACAACTCATAATTTAACAACTTTTACAATTAAGTTATTTAAATTTCGATAATTGTTTTATACTTAATACCATTTTAATTTATAGTTACACTAATTTATTTATTGATTTGAAATTAATTAATTAAATATAATGAACTCAAGTGATAAAATAAATACAATATTTAGTTTGATATAAAGTTGATGTACTATTGATTTCGAGATGAGATGTTGAATTTATTCTATATCACATATATTAAAAAAAATATACATACAACAAACAAACACAACATTTAATTATGAAATATCGACTATGGTGTATGCGAACATAAATAATAAATATAAAGAATTAGAATGGATAGCCACGAAAGAAAATCTATGATGGGGAAAGAAAGGTTAAAGAATGAGAAATGCATAAAAAACCTATCACAATTGATGAGATATTAAAGAAAGATATGGAGAAAGTAAAAGGCAATGAAGCCAAAGCATTAAATGTTGTAATGTTGTTGTCACCAAATTGGTTAGTGAATTGAAGATGATATACAAGTAAGAAGGACAATGGAAATCTCCAGCCCAATTGATGATTCTTGACAATGACTTTTCACCAGCCATTTCAAAATCAAGAACACCTCTAATTTTAATAATACCTATTAAAAAATTATTATATATAAAAAATAAAAGAAAAATACATTTTTGCGTAGCATATATATATTTTTGGGGAAATCTTGCGTGGCATCCTTTTGACCCTTACGTAATGATAGCAACCCTTAAATAGAAACTATTAAAAACATATAATGTACTAAATATATAGCATATAACTTGTCACCTTATGGTTTTCAATTTAACGGTAACCTTGTCTAATAGACCAAGTCAACATTTTGAATTATTGCTTTTCCAAAAAAAAAGAATAATTATTGTAAGTTTTTAAATAATACCTAGCAAGGGTGTTGTGTATATAAAAAAAAAAAAAGAAAGGAAAATTGTCGCTTTATATCTCTAAACTTTTGAGATGTGTATCAATTTACACAATCTATTACGTTTTATTTGAAAAAATCTCATGTGAAACTTATAATTGTACTTGTTAAATCCCTAAACTTTCATTAATGAATCAATTTAGACTTTCAGTTGGAATTTCCTTTGAGAGTCATCCATGTATTTACTTTAATCGTCTATTTTGTAAAATTGACATTTGAAGAAGGCTATACACGTTTGAGAATTAATGTATGGGTGATTTTTAAAGGTAATTAATGAATGGTTTAAATTGTGATGGTAAGTTTAAGAATTTGGTTGATTCAAATTATAAGTTTCCAACGATATTTGTCGAAAGAAACTAGAGAATGGTGTAAATTGATATATTTACAAAAGTTTAGAGTTTTATTTGATATAACTTTAAAGTTTGGGAGTATAAATTGATATTTGCCCTAAAAAATGAGATGAGATACGAGTAGTTTTGGTTTGAGGGATTTGAACACGGAACGTCCTGAACCAATCTATTATGATATCATTTTAAATCATCGATTGATTGAAAAGTTAAAACTAATATGTGAATTCTTTAGCAAATTTTCGTAATTGCTTTTCATCCTATACAAATCAACCTAAAATATATCATAACTTATATGCTTAACATTCAAGTATTTGAAATATTTTTGTATCTTTGTGTCATTAATGGATTGAGATTTGTAGAACTTATTTTTATTTTAGGAATATGACTAAGAATTCAAATTTGTAAGAAAGTATACATAAATTTTAAAAACAATAAAAATAAATTAAAATAAAGTTATTATCAAACAAGATCAAATTAGCTATTTGTGGTGTTTTCTCATTCCAAAACATGGGGCTCTTCTCTCAGCAATTTCAAGTTCAAAGGTCGATTTCAATGACGTTGGGACGTTTTTTATTTAATGAGAAGACTACCATTTTTATTTTTATTTTTTATTTTTCTTCTTTGTTTGTTTCTTCCACATGTCTGCTGAAAGCAAGGTTCGCATTTTGTATAAATTTTATTTTCACATACAAAATTTCTTAAAACTAAAAGCCATAATATACTTCGACTTAATCATTGTATTCTATTCAATTATGAATTAATTTTGATTTATCTATAACAATTGTGATTGAGAGGGATTAATTATATTTTTATTTCGTCGTAGTCTTTCACATAACATTATAAGATTACATCCCATTTCATAATTATTATATCATCGATTGACTTAAAATTAATTTAAGTTAATTGATGAAGGTAAATTATATATATATATATATATATATATATATATATATATATATATATCAAAACTCTACTTCACTTGTGAGCTTGAAATATATAGAACACCTAACAAGTGAAAATCTAATTTAATTAGGAGAAAATAACGATACAAGACCTTATACCATATTAAATCATTGACTAATCCAAAAATTTAATATTATATAAACACTTAATGATAACATTTTTTTTATATATCTTTTGTTTTTTATTTTCTATTTTTAAAAAATTAGAAACAAGAATACTTTTAATAACTATTTTTGTTTCCTTGTTATGAGAAAAATAGGAATATAAACTTGTTCTAACTTATTTCTTATTTTCTTATTTTTTTTCCTTTTAATAGCTAAAAAAATAATTTACCTAAATAGTCGAAAATATCTTATTTAGCAAAATAAAAACAATTATCAAAAGCTTAGAGATACAAATAATTTTGTTGAGCTCAAAAAAAAAAAAAAAAAATGAAACTAATACATATTGATGCAAAATTAATAATTATTTTTATCCTTCAAATATTAGTCAAATTTGATATGCATTATTATAAATCTCACTCTAGTCATATGCTTAAAATGATATCTGCTCCAGTCTAATTGATTTATATTGTTATGTAAATATCATGATTTTAATTTAATAACAAAAATTGTTTCAACCCAATTTGATAAAAAAAAATGTGATCTCTCTCACTCGAGTCATTTGGCTTAAATAATGTTGACTTATATCCACCTCATTTATATTGTTTTATAAGTGTCATGGTTGAAAAATATTAAAATGAAACTATATATACGTTTTAATGAGAAAAATTAATCGTAAAATTCTTACCGATTCCAACTAGGCTAAAATTTAAAATACTAAATATATACATTTATTCTAAAAAATATTTCCTTGCTGAACTTTTATATTTTTTTTGGGTTAAATAAAGAATTTATAGTTGACATTGTTATAGATTAATATTGATGACTTATTTTGTTTGTTTTTATTTTATTTCTCATCAATAATAATATATTAAGGAGTAGGACAATAATATATTGTTTTAGATTAGGTTAGCAAACATAGGGTGGATTTGTAAGATACCTAATGATTTTTTGAAAATCAATAATAAGAAACTATAAAAGAATTAAGAGAATATAAAGAATACAAAGATTGTATTCTAAGTTCTTTTTTGTTGAGGAGACGTGTAGGCAACTTTTTGTGGCTTCTATGTTTCATTAAAAAAGTGTTCATCATAAGAAAATTTTGGTTTCTTAACATGATTTTAAAAGGGTAAAATCAATATTTTTAAATTAGTCGCTTAAGATATATATTTTTAAAGTTTAAATTCTTCTTGATTTTATACTAAAAACCAAATAATTTTATGTTATTTCTTACTAATATTATTGTAATCTATACAAATACTTTATGATTGGAAAAAAAAATATATTTTATAAGAACTAATATCAACTTGTTAGGTACAATGAACCCTCCAACATAACTTTACGATGATATGATATTGTTTATTTTGAAAATGAATCCTCGTGCTTTTATTTTTGGTTTCATCCTACGAAACTTCATAAATCAATGGAGATAGTTGTTGTCATTTGTATATATATCCATGATAATCCTCCTATTTAGCTAATATAAAACTTTGGTCGCATTTTCGACAACGACATGTAAATTAAATATTTTTATATCTTCCAAATTTTGACATTTTCTTGTTTAGTCCGATCACCGTCTTTTGTATGCTTAAAATTGTTGACAGTTTATTTTTACATTTTTGCTTAAAAAAAATCCTTTAACATGAGCTAAGCTAGTTCCGGTATTTATGTGACTTGATTGATTGAAAGTTTCTATGGTTGAATTCTATCTGATTTTATTGGTTGATTGTGTAATTTTTTAAATCTAGTTTTGAAGAGAGATTATTGCATCAATAATTTAAGTCCAAAGGTTAATTTAATGAATTAATGTTTAAGAGTTTATCAGAATTATGTAATTTTGAGTTTTCAGATTGATTATAGTAATTAATTATATGGAAATAGTAGAGGCGTGTTTCGAAAACTGTTTCTAAATTTTAATTATATATATGTAAATGGTATATGCATGTTTCTATAATTGTTTTCAGATTTTGTGATTAGAATAATGCAAAATTTAAAGTTCCAATTTTAATAACATAATAGGGTTAAATAGGGAGATTTTGTGATTAGAATGCTAAATGTGTTTCAAAAATTGTTTCCAAATTTTGATATATATACACGTGTATGTCTATATATGTATCTACATATCTACATATACATATCTACATCTACATATACATATATCTACATATACATACATGTACATATACATACATCTATATATACATACAAATGCATCTACATACATCTACATACCTATACAGATACATGTACATACCTATACATATGTACATAAATACCTATACTTGTGTATATACATACATATACATACTTATAATATATATATATATATATTATGCGCGCGCAAATGGTAGATGCGTGTTTCGAAATCTATCTCAAGATTTTGTGATTAAAATAGTACAAATTTTGAAGGAAAAAAATATTCATCTCTAACTTTAATAATTCAATTCATTATTGCTAAATAGGGGATCTTGTAATTAGAATGATATAGGTGCATGTTTCGAAATTTGTTTCCATATTTTGTGATTAGAATAGTGCAAATTTTGAAGAAAAAGAATAATATGTTTCCAACTTTAATAACTTAATTCATTATTGCTAAATAGGGGAATTTTGGGAATAGAATGGTAGGTGCTTATTTAAAAAATTGTTCCTAAATTTTAATTATATATATATGAATGGTAGATGCGTGTTTTGAAATTTGTTTCCAAATTCTGTGATTAGAATAGTTTAAATTTTGAAGAAAAAATTATATGTTTCTAATAGCATAAAAAATGTGCTATCTCACTCCTAATTCGAAATCATTCTTGTATTTTACTTGTATTTCATGATTTTACAGATATCGAGCATATTTTAAATAGAACCATTTCTTGGAGCCAATTTCGGGTTAAAACGTGCTTATTTGGAGACTTAGAGCATCAACGAGGAGAAGAGAAACACAAAGAACAAAAATGAGTTAGCGTCGCGGCATTGCTCGACACTTGTCACAGTGCCCAAACCCAAGAGCCTTGTTTCCAAGATTTGAAGGAGCATCGTGACGCTACTCCTTAGCACTACAATGCTATAATGTTTGACAGATAGGACGTGCATTCAGAGAGCCGTATGATTGTAGGCTAAGGTGTGATTAGCTCGAGTTTCGAAGCTTAATTTTTTATGTGTAAACTCATGAGGTCATGAACAATTTATCTTATAATTTTATAGCTTAAGGATTTCTCATCTTGTTCTTATTCTTATGACTAAATATGTTTACGATTCTCTGATAAATTAGCCAAATATGTCTAGTTAATTGTTATAGATCTACACTTAACACGTAAACGTTAGATTCTTAGATCGCTAAGTGACAAAGACTTAAGTTATGACTATAAATTAGTTTGGCAATTCCAAACGACCATTAGCATTCATCTAACTAATCTAAGTGAGGATCACATCGAACACTTAATTAGGCTATTCCGAATCATTTTGTTTGTTTTAGCAATGACCCTAGATCTTAATGCTAATTGATTCATATGTTTAGGATGTTTTTCATCTAGACACAAAGGTCAATTTGATTAATAGACGTCGATTTAGCTTTTCTATGTGATAGGTTAAGCTTACACAAACAAGATTACAAATAATTTGTGTGATCAATTGATATTTGAGTAGTAAATTAGGAATAACCTCAATATAATCCAGGCTGGATACTTTATCTCATCTATATTTCAACTCGATCAACTTTTAATTTCGTATACATTTTACAAATGCTTTTCTTCACAATTGAAGCACTCAACCATTCAACCCCCTTACCTAACGATAAGTATTTTAAGTAGGAAATTGGTTAGCTCTTTGTGGATCAACTTGTTAATACGCCAAGCTTCAACAACTTTTGGTTCATCAACTTTCCACTTTAATAAATTAATTCATTACCCCAAAAATGGGGGATATTGTGATTAGAATATGGTAGATACGTGTTTTGAAAACTATTTCCAGATTTTAATTATATATGCGAATGGTAGATGCGTGTTTCGAAAACTGTTTCTAGATTTTGTGGTTAAAATAGTGTAAATTTAGAAAAAAAAAAAAATTATATGTTTCAAACTTTAGTAAGTATATAGTCCCATTTGTAAACTTAATTCATTATTGTCAATTTAAAATAGTTACAATTTTTTTTTTAAACATAAATCATGTTTATAAATTAATTAATAATGGTCTATATTTAATCCAATATTTAATGATAACTATCTTTAATTTTGTTTTTATAAGATTACCACTAATTTTATGATTTGTAATATATTATTAAATACATTTGGACAATATTTGCATCTTCTAAAGAAAAATACATATTTGAACATAAATACAATTTCATTTTCAAAATTACCAACCAAACAAGTTTAGATATGAGCCAAATATGTAGGGACAAACAAAATAACCTGCTTTTTAAATCTTTTTCTGCTCTTTATTTTAAACTACTTTTTCTTTATAAAACTTTAAACACGTTTATATTATAAATGAAAGCAAATACATTATAAAATGATAAAATAAGGTAAAAACAAATTCCTTTGAAACAAATTAAGGTAAAAGAATTAAATAAATTTTATAATGTATATGGATAATTATCTATGAATTTAGGGCTTATTTTTATGCATTATTGTGGCTTGAAATTTTGGTAGTATCTAATCATTTAATATCATGATATGAGGACTTGAAAAAATAAAGTGAAAGTACAAGTGGCTTAAAAAAAATCCTTGTAAGGAAGTACAAATGAAGTACTTAACATTTAACATACCACAAGTGGCTTAACATAAGTACAAATAGCTCCTAAAGAAATTTCACTACAGGAGAAGAGGAAAGGTTTGACTTCAAATGGAAGCAACATCTTAAGAAGAGAAAAATAATTTTTTTTGGTCTTTTGAAATTCGCGTTTTCTTTTTGTCCTTTAATTTTAAAATATTACACTTTTCGTCCTTAAATTTTTAAATTGAATCTTAATTTAGGTCCGTTTGATAATCATTTAATTTTTTATTTTTGTTTTGAAAAATCAAACCTGTTTCATTCACATTTCTTATATAATTTGCATCTTTCTTAAATACTGAATTTTTAACCAAATTTTAAAAATAAAAACAACTTTTTGAAAAACTATTTGTTTTTTAGTTCTCAGAATTTAGCTTGGTTTTTTAAATTATTGTTGAAAAGTAAATAACAAATGAAGAAATTCAAAGGTAAAAATAGTGTTCATAAGCTTAATTTAAAAAAAATATATATTAGGGCAAGTGAGTAACTATGAAATATATTAGGGCATAAACTCAACTAGAATAGTTTGTAGTTGCAAGTGAGTTTTGGGAAGTTTCTTAAATGGGCTCAATAAACCCATGTGGCTCCACTTTTGGGCCTAATAACTATGAAATATATTAGGGCATAAAAAAATTATTCATTCTTTTTAGAGTATTAATTTTCTAGTACTTCAACCATGGGTTTATTTCAAGACTAAAGAATGATGTTATCACTTATGCATCATAATGATAAAAGTGTTAATTTTCTTTATATATTTTGGATTATTTCTCTATATTTACTTATTGATTAGTTAAATATTTGATATCTAATATGGTCTATCCACGTGTATCATTTCTTTTCCTATATATTATGGTACTATTGAAGAGAACACAATAGTCTTCTCAACATTTAGCTTCTTCATCTTCTATAATCTTCTATATACTTTGAAATAACGTCTAAATGAAAACAGACTTATTTATCTCACTCATGAGTTAAAAGCTCGCAACAAGTGATTGATGCTTAATGAAAGACCCAACAAATTATCTATGCAATTGCCCTTTGATAAATCTCCCCTAATTCTTTTCCTCACTCACCATATCTTTATTTTAAATCTAATCATCTAAATTCTAGATACCTCAATATTATTATTATTATTATTATTATTATTATTATTATTTTACTTTTAATAATATGATTGTCTTCCAAAAATATTTGTTGATTGACCAATCCATCTTCATTCCTATCTATTTATCAACTTTTAAATCTTTCACAATTTTGTCCTTTAGAATATTGCTACTACATGTACGTTGGAATCGTTTAGAGACATGATAGAATTTAAATTTACTTTAGATAGAAATAAATATTTATTTGGGATCTTTAAAAGATTTTTTTTTTAAATAAGGAATTTAAATTTTAAATCTCTTGATCAAAAGAGAACATACAAACCATCTACGAGTCCTTTAACCAAAGTTCAATAAAATGGTTGAAAATAAAATGAAAAGTGGAAGAAAGATAAACTATGTTTCTTAAATCTGTCATATGACCCTTATTCAGCAAACTCTGTTTATCTTATAGTTTTTTATTACAAATATTTATTAGAGTTTATGTTTTTATTGGGGATAATATGAATGACTAAACTCCATTCCGAAGGATTGATGTAATCTTTTAGTCTTTACAATTGATTAATTAAAAATACTCTTCTTATATTGCAACAATCACACGTGTTGTATATGTATGGTTAATTTTTTTTTCTTGCCACAGATAAATGATTGTTAACTATTTAAGTTTTAGTTTGAAAGAGAAAAATTTTTCATTAGAACATGGATGCATGAGTATTTGTAAATGAATTATTGCACGAATGTAAAGAATTTTCTTAAAAATTACAAAAGTGAGATTTCGTTCTTTGATGTTTTGCTTGTTATTACAAATCTGATTATTCAAGAAATTTCATTAAATCTCTATAATATTTTACGATGACAAATATTAAATTGTTACACAAATTGTGTAAAGTATAGAAACTAAATTGTTAACTTATTAAAGATGATAGACTAGATTGTTAAAATCTAACAATCTTGAAAGTATATCATTTGAAAAAGTTGAATCACCAAAAAGTATCTTCAAACAACTTTTTTATATTTGAATTATCTTAATAATCCAAGCATATTATTTGACAAGAAAACTACAAGTTCATGGTAAAGAGGTATGAAAACAGAAATTAAGAAGTGATAGAAACCCATTGAACCATTCAATAATGAAGGCAATTAGCTTCAAATTGTTATTGTTATTGTAGCATAGCCTATAATAATCCTTGTGGGAAAGTAGAATAGAACTGTAAAATAATGAATTTTAGGCTTTAAGTTTGAAATATGGAAATGCAAAAGCCAAGGCTAAGAGCAAAATAGGGATTAGGAGATGGATGGGTGAGAAGGAAAACAGACTTGGAGTTGGCTGATATGGTGTAGTTTCCACATATTGTTGTTTCCTAGGGAGAGTCGACATGTCGATCTTCCCGATTCGATACTTTTTCATCTTCTCTTGAGCCAACTCGCTGTGCCCAACACTCTTAAAATCAAATGTTGCATCTCTTCCTGCATATTCAAATCCCATCACTTCAATCCTCAAAATACTTCTATTTTAATGGTCAAAATGAGCAAATGAGTTTAGTTTAACTGATATAAACACATGATCTTCCTCCCCCATATTGTCAATATATATACCAAAATAGATAACAAATAAACTACAAAATAAAATCTCAAGCCAGAGTGGAGAACTATTCAAGGTAAGGAAAAAGGAGAAGGGATAGCTCCTGCTCCTCTAGAGCTTTTTACACTTGAGAGTGCACTAGAACATTATGTGACAATGACGAACATGAGAGAAGGAGACGACCCCCAG
The DNA here is from genome assembly GCF_027475165.1 of Benincasa hispida. Taxonomy (NCBI): domain Eukaryota; kingdom Viridiplantae; phylum Streptophyta; class Magnoliopsida; order Cucurbitales; family Cucurbitaceae; genus Benincasa; species Benincasa hispida. Next base: position 73,360,247 of record NC_143489.1, read on the forward strand.
TTCACAATCTCAACCTTAGCTTCATCAATAGATTAACCAACCTTCAAACAATTAGACTTAATCATAAGATTTGAAATATGAAATGAGAAAATACTCTTCCTGCCAAAACATATTGTCATTGCTTAACCTTTACCTCACAACATCTAAGAATAAACTTTGTACATTTGTTTATTGTACTTTTAAATGTTCAAATTTAGTTCTTTTACCTTAAAAAAAAATCCTATAACTAGTTTCGATTGTTACTTTTTATTTAATTTTTTAAAAAATATTTAGTCTCTACGAACTTTTCTATCAACATTATTGACAATGTGCTATATTTAAAATAGAGATTATTGTTCTTACTTTAAAAGGTTGGATAAAAACTAACTTCAAAGTAATGATGAAAGACTAATCATTTTAAGGTATTAAGAAAATATAGAAATTAAATTTAAAATATAAAGGTAAATATGATTTTCTGACTTATGCTAAAACTTTGCTAATGTCTATGCCATTTTATTAAAAGCAATATTTAGATGTCTCTTAAGTTTTACTTATTTTTGTGCATCTCAATTCAATCACGTACTAAAAAAATTAAAAAAATATATAATAAAAAAATATGAAAAAGAAAAACATGTCACCATGACAAATTATAATTAAATCATTAGATAGGTTGTAAAAAGGTGGATACAAACAGAATGACAAATGCACTCTTTTTTAAAAAGTAATTTAAGACCCGTTCATTTTTTTTTCAATTTTTTACTATGATTTTCATCTTTTTTTTTAAGTAACATAGTTGAATTTTTAGCCGAGACTTAAAAAAACAAAATATACTTTTTAAAAAAACTATTTTTATTAATTTTCAAAATTTAACTTCATTTTTAAAATATTGCAGAAAATATATAACAAAATAATAAATTTAAAGGTTGAAAAGATGTTTATAAACTTACTTTTCTAAAAACTTAAAATAAAAAAAACAAGGCCTTATTTGATAACCATTTCATTTTTTGTTTTTAATTTTTGAAAATTAAGCATATTTTCTCCCCATTGTTTACCATGATTCACAGTTTTCTTAAATATAATGTTGAATTATTAGCCAAATTTCAAAAATAAAAACAATTTTTTAAAAGCAATTTTTTTTTTAATTTTCAATTGACTTAATTTTTTAAATCATAAGTTATGAGTAGATAAATAATAAAAAAATTTGAGGTAAAAATAGTGTCTACAAGTTTAAAAGTAAAACTTACCTACTCGTTGGTCTGCACATGGTTGTTCCACGTGGCAACCCCATTTCCCCTTTTCTCTTACACATTTTTTTTTTTTTATCAATTTTGATTTTAAATTTATATATATTTCTAATTCATTCATGATTTCATTGACTTTTGCTGTTAATTCATTTGAAACACTTCTCATTTCCTCGAAATTAGCAGAATAATTAAGAATAATTAAGCGATGAAGGAATTTGAAAATCTCGATTGAATGATTCCAATTTAGAAAAATCTTGTCTGCTTATTTATTTATGAAAATAACTGATATTATGTAGTATTTTCAAAGTTCAAAATATGATTGATATTATTTTTGGTTATGAAACATATTTTTACATTGTTTTATTCAGTTATATTGTGATAAATGAAAACAAGAAGATAAAAATTTATAAAACAAAAAAAAAAAAAGATTGATCATGTAATTGTCGTTCTTTAGCTTATAAACATATTTTTTTATCTTATTATTTTGAAATTTCAACTTTCCATTGATTAATTGAGAATAATTAGTGATGTATAAATGAGAAAAGAGGAAAAAAATATAAAATTAAAAAAAAATTGATATTGTCAATGATTAAAAAAATAATAGATACCATTGTCACGTAAATGAAAAAAAAAAAAAAAAGGAATGGAAGAAACTGTGAAAAGAAAAGAATAAAAATCACAAAAATCGTGTAAAACCAGGAAAAAAGGGAAATGGGATTGCCACACGTCACCCTAAAAATAAGCCACGTGGCGGTCTGAAGGAGCTAGATGCAGACAGGTAAGCAGGTAAGTTTTGCTCTAAATCTAGTTTTGAAAAATAAAAATAAAAAACATTTTCGTTAGCTTAAATAATTACAATAGAGAGCTGAGTTATTTTTTAAAAAGTAATAAATTGAAGATTTATATTATTAAAGATGATGTGGCATCTCACCGACTGCAAGCAGAAGAAGCTCTTCGCCACCTGGATGATCCGGTAAAAAAGCAGTCACATCGTACACCTAAAACAAATCCACATTTTTAGATAAATTGTATAAATAAAATATTCATTATTAAAATATTTCAAAGTAAGGGGCAATCAAATGGCAGCACTTTTAGTGTTTTTAATTAAATATACAACTAACATTTTTTTTTAAAAGATAGTTATATTTGCAACTGTCCCTTAAATAATGAGTAATCACCTCATCATTTTAAAATAAAACTAAAATTTATATCAATTAAGATATTAATTATTATTTTTTACTGTGAAACTTTAATCGCAGTTTCAAAATAAATTATATAGATGGTTAATATCATAGCAAAGAAGGTAAAATTAACAATGGTGAGATTTTACAACTACATTAGTAGGAAAAATACACAATAGTGGTGTTTTGACCATTCTAATTTTATAAATTGGAGTAAACACTCAATTTCAATAATAAACACTACTGAAATTTACATATTTATATAAAAAAAAAAATTCAATTTTCCTTCAGTCGCACATTTCTATCTTATAACTCTTCTAAATACAAGGTTTCTAACTCCAATACATTAACTCTAGAGTTGATAAGCCAGAGATTAAAAATTGTAAAGAGAGAGTGAAAAGATGAAGAAAGTAGGGAAAGACATACATATCCAGAGATTATAAGCCAGCAATCTCTGTGGTGGTTGTGCTTTGAAACCTCATCAAAAGAATACAGTTTAGAACTTGAATCCATTTGCATGAAACTCCTCTGCACTTCCTACAAGGAGAGAGATTGAATATTTCAGACCATAGATGGAAGAAGAAGTAAAAGAAAAAGAAAGGGAAACAATGAGAGGCTAGCTAGCTAGAGTGACTTACTTGAGAGAGAATATGAGATTTCTTCTGAATGATTCCTCCTTAGAAAGAAAAAAAATGTTCCTTTTAGGATTTAGGGCTTCCAAAGTGATTATAAATGAATATTTGCCTTTAATTTTAAAAGTACCAAGTATTGTATTATATATATTAGGATTGATATAAATTATTTTAACATTTAGTTGGTGAATAAACGTGAAGCAGATCTGATGCCAATCCACGTGAAAAACGACTAAAGGGTCACATCGGCAATCTTTTGGTTTTATAATATTTTGGGCTTAGTATGCTATTTTCCTTCTCCTAAGTCAAGTTAGATTAAAACAATTGTGTTTAGAATGGTTATTTTTAGGAATCAAGCATTATAGAGGTAGATTGGGCTTTAGGGCCTTAACATTCAGCCCATTAGGAATCAAGCATTTTAGCTATCACCACTAAGTTATCAGAATATCCTTTTTTAAATTAGGTTTCTTCGTGCGAGGTTTGACCCCTGATTTCTGATTCTCGAGTATGACATCTTAGATTCCCCCTAAGACCAAGAATCCTTTCCCTTCAATGATGCCTTAGGTTCCCCCAAGACAAAATTTCTTGAATGATTCAACCAACGAAGTTATAAAGCGGTAAAATGTAAGCTAAGATCAAAACACCATGTTGCACAAATCGGCCATCAAGAAGAAAAACATCTCCCACAATGAACAAATGCGACACACTAAATGATAATTATTATTCTCCTTTTAAAACTTATGACAATTAAAGAAAGAATTTTTTTTTAAAAAAATTCCTTTTTGTTAGAATAAGATTACACCAAAAAAAGGAAAAAATCAAACAATATACATCTGATGCAAATTTTCTAATTTAGAAATAAAAATATTTCACATATAAATTTCAGATTAGGAAAATAAAATATTCTGCATGAGTTAGTCATGTTTGACATAGATGTTAAGACTACATTTATAACTGATAGAGTAAACAAACAATCAGAATCAATAAATACTCTAATTACACTTAATTTGAGTTTCAAAACATGCATTAAAACAATTTTCAAAAGAGGGTTTCAAGAGCATATTATCTTTGATGAAAACCCTTCAAATTCTTGCTTAATTCCACGAATTTGTCTTTCAATCTTTCAATAGACCATCAAGAGGATCTTCTCTACTATCTTTTAACTCTGATTGTGTGTTGAAAACACTAAATTGAGAGTAATTAGATGAGAAAACAAAGAGGGTTTGAAAGAGAATAGAGGGTTTTTGGTTTTCAATTTGCCTGAACCATAAAATCTGAAAATTGAACTTTTTTTTTTTTTTTTCAATTCATGCAGGCACTTGAAGATAATGCTGATTGACACTCAAAAGCATCAATTCAAATGGCTAGGTGTTTAATTTGTAGAAAAACCACTTAAGCAAACAAAAAAAAATTGGAAAATTCAATTAAAGTGGAGTTTCCAATTTCATTTTTCAAAATTTAATTTTAATTTTCAGAAAAATCAAAAATAAGTTTTCAAATCTGATTTTGAACAATGAAAAATGTTTTAATTTAACTAATTAATTAATAAATTAATAATTTAATATCAAATATTAAATGATCAAACACCTAATTGATACATAAATCCTATTCATATATTTAAATGAATATTTAAATATTATAATCTCTTCGATTATGTTTAATTTCATTAAATTAGACGTTTAATTCTATCAAATATAATTATCGAAAACCCTAAATTGAATTTGAACACTTCAAATTCAATTTTGAATATTTCAAATCTACTCATTTCACTAATCCAAGATATAATTTTACGAGCTAGTAAAGGGACTTAATGGACTACAGATCATGAGCTCCAATAATTTGAGATTAATAGGCTAAAATCTTTAGATCAAATTAATCAATATTCGTTAACTACTGAGACATACCACTATAGCTCGATAGTTGCACTCTTCTCACTGTAGATATATTTCTGTCCACTTTAACCATAATCAGTAAGTCAATCCTTCATAGGTTGTTCGTTTTTATAACTAGGTCAAAATTATTATTTCACCCCTATAAATACATCTTACTTCTTAAGCTCCAACTGATCCTCTATTGAATAATTTGGTTTAAAGTCCAGCTAATAAACCATGACCCTCTCGATCATGAGAGGGCAGGGCCCCATTGTTCAAGATCAGGAATCAATACTTAAGAGAAAAACTTATTTGCTAACCCTAGGTCGAGTACTTAAGAGAACAACCTATCGACTACTTCCCCTTGATTATGAAGCTCGTAATCCTAGTCGGACCAGGTGGCCTTCGAACACTTTAGCCAAGAGGGCCTTCGTAAACGGATCAGTAAGATTATCTTCTAAGGCTATCTTCGTGACTATACGTCTCCTCGGTGTATGATCTCCCTGATGAGATGGTACTTTCTTTCTATATGTTTTCCATGTTTGTGGCTTCTCGGTTCCTTTGAATTGACAACTGCTCCACTATTATCGCAATACAGAGTGATGGGTAGATGCATATTTGGAACTAATTCCAAATCCTTCAAGAACTTACGTAGCCACACTGCTTCTTTAGCTGCTTCACATGCAGCTATAGATTCAGCTTTTATCGTGAAGTCAATAATATAACTTTGTTGGATGCTTCTTCACAATATAGCTCATTCGTTAAAAGTAAAAATTATCCTGAAGTAGATTTCCTTGAATTTACATCAGTTTGAAAATCAGAATCAATGTATCTTGTAAGGATCAAATCCTTAAACCCATACACGAGCATATATTCCCTCGTTCTCCAAAGATACTTAAGGATGTTCTTAATAGAAGTCCAAGGATTGTGTCTAGGGTTAGAATGAAACCTGCTGACAATTCCAACTGTAAAGCACATGTCAGGATGTGTATACAACATAACATACATCAGACTTCTAACTACTGAAGCATATGGAATTCTTTTTATTTCCTTAACTTCTTGAGGTATCTTAGGACACAACTCATTTGACAAATGAATTCATGTCTAAAAGGTAACATACCCTTTTTGGAATTGTGCATATTATACCTTGACATCATTTTATCAATATAAGATGCTTGGGATAGCGTAGGGTTCTGTTCTTGCGATTCCGAAAAATTTGGATGCTAAGAATGTACTGAACATCTCCTAAATCTTTCATTTGGAATTGTGATGCTAGCCATCTCTTCATGCCAGCAAGTAAATTTGTCTCATTCCTAATGAGCAAGATATCATCAACATAAAAGACCAAGAAAGCTATAGTTTTGTTGACTATCCTCTTGTAAACACAAGGTTCGTTAACATTCTGTTCAAAACCATAAGATTTGACCACAGTGTCAAATCTTATATTCCAAGATCTAGATGCTTGTTTTAGCTCATAAATGGACCTTTTAAGCTTACAAACTTTTTGCTCTTGATCCTATTTAATGAACCCTTCTGGTTGAAACATGAAAATACTTTCATCAAGATAGCCATTCAAAAAGTCGTGTTGACATCCATTTGCCATATTTCATAGTCATAATATATGACAATGGAAAAAAGTATTCTGATTGATTTTATCATGGAAACATGAGAGAAAGTTTCTTCATAGTCTACCCCCTCTCTTTGGATAAAACCTTTTTCCACGAGTCTGGCTTTATAGGTCTGCACCTTACCAATTTGGTCTCGTTTTCTCTTGTAGTTCCATCTGCAACCATCATGTCCAGGACATGATCTCTAATAGAGGTCCCTTCTTTCATGTGGGAGTTATAAACATATTTAATAGTTTCATGTCGTATTGAAGAAGACAATTTCCCGGACATCTCTTGCAACAACGACATGATCTCACGTGTAGTGACCATGGCTTCATGCTTCTTATTGAGCACATCAGATATGCTCGCTAAGATATAGACTCTCGTCTTTTCGTTAGCCCAAACCCATTTGCCATAGATTTCTTGAACATTTCTGTTAGCATTTGAATCGGGAAGAGGAGGATATTTCTCCGTTAAAACAAACCTCAAATCGTCAATGACTAGTATTGTATTTATATTTGACTTCCAGCTTGAGTACCCTTCTCCATTGAATTTATCAGAAGCTAGTAGTTGTATAATCGAGTTCGAAATTACTGAAATTTAAACAAATTCTATTAGACTTATTACATTAAACCCAATTTTAGCAAAAGTAATGAAATACCCATATTTCTTTATTCATTTGCAACGATACATTAGTGAGTTAGAATAGATGCGACCGAGGGGCAGTAAAAAAAATCCTTCACTGAAGCAAGACAATCTTGACCAAGTACTATATCCAGAATAACTCTTATTACTATAGTCATTTAGTTATTATTTTCGGCCAAGAAATTACTAATACTTTAATAACTCTTGTAAGTGTGACCCTCCATTTTCAGATTTCATAGAACGGTATGAAGATTCCCTCGAAAAGGTAGACAATGTTCAAAACGGAACCATTAAAATCCTATTCATTTCTAAAGTTTGGGTTGCTTTGAATCTTATGTTACAACCCTCCGAGGGGATCGTCGTGGTTAACGACTAGCTAGTGCCGCCTAAAAATCGACAGCAGGCGCAACATAAGAATCTTACGGTTCAAAATAAGGGAGGAGACCCTAGGATATGTTAACACATTTCTTTCACCCACTTACTATGAACTACTTCCCCCATTCACCTTGTTATTGACCCATGCAAACACTTTCTAAATGAAGTAGTCACAGTAAAAGTGACACGAAGCCAAACATAGATCTCACAGTATAAACTCTTGGGGACGTGAGACCCTAAAAATGATATATTGCATATATTGTTAATTCTCCATTGAAGTGTTCTATGTGTTTGGGTATTGTTTTACTTAGGTATATTTCGGCTAAAACCCACCCTAAGTCTATGTGATTTTTCCAAATATAACTTTTATATTTGGATTTAACCTGCGATATCTAGGTGATAAAACCATTTTATTACCTCAAATCATTCACGCAAGCTCATAAAACTGGTTAACAATGCTCAATATTTCAGCCATAATCTCCAAGTAGCAAGTGTTACGTAAACCGACAACTTAAATACCTCCAACCTTAGACAGGATTATGAACCAATTGAGTTTGTAACCGTATTTTATAAGTTAACAACCTATTTTAACTATTAAAACAAGTTTATTAACCTAAGTGAGCATGCTGCTTATCTTTGTTACGAATTTTAAAATGTCTAATCCAATTTTATAACAACTTATAAAAATAGATAAACTTTGCATTCATAACAAACATTAAAGGCATTCAAAAATTAATATAACATTCATATTAAACTTTAGAAACCCTAATCATGCATACTATATATTATAACTAACTTATAACATATGATCATGCATGTAACATGTTTTCCTATGGTAGGATTTTAAATCTACATGACATACTTTATGCACATACATGTTTAATTTAAATTTAACATACATCACATGCATAAATATTTAAACAACACTAATATAGTTCAACTTTAGCATCCTAAGGAAACAATTAATAACTAATTATTACAAAAAAAAGCTAAAAAACAACTCCAAAATTGATTTGGACCGCCTAACTTGACCTGAACCGGACTCGAACCGCGTGAACTAGCTCTTCAAGGCTCCAAATAAGGCTAAACCGAATGGTGCTGAAGTGGACTCCATGGTGTTTGAACCGGGCAAGAGAAGAACTGAACCAGTCGAACCAGTTTACATCCGTGCGAACTGGCTCACGAACGCGCGTGTTGCTGGGTTGGGATAAGCAGCGTCGCTCCATCCCAGCGTTGCAATGCAATGTGCTGAAGATGAGTAGCGTTGCAACACTCTGTGGGTAGCGTTGCAATGCTGCCTGGCAGTGGCTTCTTCTCCCAGTTTTGGTTGTTGACCATGCTTGCTTCAAACTTCAATTACAATCTAATTTCAACTCTATTGACTCAAATTAAATTACAGACTCTAAAAAACACATATAAGTTCATCAATCAAGAGACAATTACAAATTTAACAACTAAATCAAAGAGTAACCTAATGCCAAATTGATAAAAACTCTATATCTGTCACCAAATATGTATCCATAGAAATTCACCCACAAAACTCAAGTTGACTTTAATTGAGTGCTTAAATCATGCTTTGATACCAATTGATAGAGTAAACAAACATGCAACAGAAAAAACCAGAATCAATAAGCACTTTAATTACAGTTAATTTCAGTTTAAAAGCATGCATTAAAACAATTTTCAAAAGAGGGTTTCAAGAGCATATTATCTTTGATGAAAACCCTTCAAATTCTTGCTTAATTCCACAAAGTTTTCCTTCAATCTTTTAGTATACCACCAAGAGGATCTTATCTACTATACTCTAACTTAGAATTTATGGTAGAAACAGTAAATTGTGGGCAGTTAGGTGAGAAAATAAGGAGGGTTTGAGAGAGAATAGAGGGTTTTTGGTTTTCAATTTGCATAAACCATAAAATCTGAAAATTGAACATTTTTCTTTGTTTAATTCATGCAGGCACTTGAAGATAGTGCTAATTGACTCTCAAAAGCATTAATTCAAATGACTAGGTGTTTAATTTGTGGAAAACCACTTAAGCAAACAAAAATATTGGAAAATTCTACTAAAGTGGAGTTTCCAATTTCATTTTTCAGAATTTAATTTTAATTTTTAGAAAAAATAAAAAATAAGTTTTCAAATCTGGTTTTGAAAAATGAAAAATGATTTAATTTAAACAATTAATTAAATAAATTTAATTAATTAATAAATTAATGATTTTATACCAAATATTAAATTAATCAAACACCTAATTGATACATAAATCCTATTCATGTATTTAAATCAATATTTCAATATTATAATCTCTCTGATTACGTTTAATTTCATTAAGTTAAACATTTAATTATATCATATATAATTATCCAAACCCTAAATTGAATTTGAACACTTTAAATTCAAAACCCCAATTTTGATTTTGAACATTTCAAATCCTCTCAATTTACTAATCCGAGATATAATTTTACGAGTTAGCACTTAAGAGAACAACCTACATGTTAACTCTAAGTTGAGTATGAGTAATTTACATCTTGTAGAACTATGTCCCCAGCTATCTATCCAGTCTAATCTCCAAAATGGAAGGCTTATTGAGCAGTGTTGTTGGACTACTCTCACCTATGCAGATCAAAGGATAGTTCCGAACAAACAAGAGTTCATAGTAAGCTCAAGATTAAGATCGAGTTAATAGTCAATGGTCGTTGTAAAGAAAAAATGACTATTTTGAGGTCCGATCTTATGCAAATTCATTGCATAGAATGCCTCCACTTTCATGTCTTCACATGAATGATTTTGGGATCACATCATTTGTATCAGTATACAAAGTGGACCGCATTCAATAGTGTCACCAAGATGAGGTATCCAATCTTATCCATATACTTATAGACCATATACTAAAACATGATCCACTTTTATGTCTCCACACAAAGTTAAAGTATTCATATTATAACCGTGGATTCGTTTATTGGATTTTTATAATAGAATGCAGTATCAATACCGATTTATTGAATGAAATACTCAATAATACTTTTATTGATAAAAAGAGATATGTTAACATTTACGAACTGCAAGTTTTAGGACATTCTCAACCATAACAACTGCAAAACCATTAGAAACTTCCTTGAAAAATATAGAGATAACCAACAAATGTACAATAGTAAGAAATCACTTAGGCTCTCTCTAAGTGTGAGACTCCTCACAACATTAGGACAAAATTGGGACTTCATGACATTTAAAAATTGTCAGATTTAAAATTCATGACAGTTATTTTCAGTCACTGTATCGCTGGTAAAGATATGAGTATCAATGACTGTTTTTGAAAAATGTCATAATTGGTCTTTTACAATAAATGATAGTCAACGATGAATAATTACTAACAATCATAAACTGCCATTGTCAAATATACTATGACAGGTTATTATTGCCATCAATTGACTCAAAATTGGTTATTTGTTGTAATGTTATGGGTATTGACGACAATTATAAAATGTCAAAAAATAGTATGTAGTAACATTTTTTTCCTTGTCAAGAATATCGAAACCATGACACTTTATTATCAAGAATATTTGATCCATGAAAAATATTTTATGTCAACAAATATTCTATCTCGACATATCTTTATTGCATAGAATCTCATATTTGTGACACTTTTATATTTTTAATATATTACATGTCTTGATAGTTTGTTATTTCTTTGAATCCTGACATTACACATGATTTCCGCCATCAACTAGTTCTACTTTAACAAAAAAGTTGACAACGTTTTTACAAAGAAGCTAAAATAAAATGAATCTATCGAATGTCCTCAAAGGGAAAAATACAACTCAATTAGTAACTAATCTTGGTAATATTTTTACAAAGAAACTAAATACAACAAGGTATTACTACAAGGAACTACATTATAACAAGTTTTGTTACTAACCAAACATCAATCACTTGCATAGTAGTTTCACCACTTCAATGGGTTCATGCAAGACCTAGTAAATGTTGGGATTGGTGTCTTAAATCTCTTGTATTCTCGTAGTTTGTAAACTTGTATAAACAAATTGTTATTAATAAAATAATCGTTATTTTATATATGCATTAACTCAATCCAATAAACTAAGGTCCTAGGTTATTTTATATACCTTAAACATGTATGTGGTGACATACAGGTGGATCATGTTTAAGTAATAACCTAATGGTTTGTAGTATATGGATAAGGTTGGGTGCTTTATCTTGGTGACACTACAGATACGACCTACTTTGTAATTGTTACAATTGCTGTAAAATGTTACAAATGATTTGGTCCTAATCATTCATGTGGAGACAAGTGAGTGGAGATATCCTATACAAAAGTTTGTATAAGATCGGACCACGAAATAATTAGTCTCGCTTTATAACACTGCTACTTGAAGAGACTTAAATTTTACTAGGATGATTATAAGTGACTTGACCTTAATCATGAGTGAGTTGTGAACTCCTACCTATGAGGGCGGTTTTTTGATTTTCATGGGTGAGAGTGGCTAGATTTGCCGACTCAATATGCCGACCATTTTTTGGAATTCATTTGAGTGGGGAGCTGGGAACTTAACTACACAAGATGGAATTCACTTCTTCCTGTTGCTAGGGTAAGTAGATGAATTACTCCTTTAAGGGTTGGTTCCAGGTCTTGAACAATGAGGGCCCTTTCCCTCTCATTGACCAGAGAGGGGTTTAGTTATAATTAGACTATGACTAATTGTTCATTAAAGGGATTAGTGGTACTTAAGGAGTTAGTTGTAACTATAGGGGTAAAATGGTAATTTTGTCCCCAACTGTACTTACGAGCAATTTGTGGAGGGTCAGTGCACCGTTGATTGGTTATATTCAATGGATACAAAAATATATCTATAGTGTGAAGAGTACAGTTTTCGATCTTTAGTAGAATGACCGATAGTTAAGGAAAGTTGATTAATTTAATTAAAGATTTTAGATAATTAACCTTGTATCACTGGAGCTTTAATTTGTAAGTTCACAAGGTCTCCATGTTAGCTCAATAAGAATTAATGAGAATCAAATTAATTTTGGCTTGATTTGAATTGTTCAAATTAATTAAAGGAAATTAATTGTATTAGATACAGTTAATATAATGTATGTTGATACAGTATATTATAAACTATAATGTATGAGATACATTATAATATAAAGTTTTAATGCGAGAAATAAATATTTGAATATGATTCAAATATTAATTATATGAATATGATTTATGTAGAAACTATAAGTTAAAATTAATATGAATATGATTTATATAAATATTATAGGGTATATAAGAGACTTAACTAACGATTATATTATATGTGATATAATCAATTATAGATTATATGTTATATGGGATATAACATATAGTAGTTTTAATTATATTAAATTGGTTTAATATAATTTATTTTTGAATTTTGAATTAAAAAATTGATAATTCCTTAGGAGTTATTATTAAATAAAATGGTGGATGAAATTATTAAAAACTCTCTCGCTCACATTATCTCAATAGAAGTTTTTTTTTTTTTTTTTTTTTTTTTTTTTTTTTTTTTTTTTTTTTTTTTTTGGAAGAGGCATTATATGTGCTTTACAACTGAGCAAGAGAGAAAAGTTCTCTGAACCTTCATCTCTTCCTCTGCCTTTTTCTCTCAAGATCACTCTCATTCCCTTACTCCAAAACAAACACAGAAGCCGACCAAACTCTCTGTGATTCTCAGTGTGAGAATAGCAAGGTAACGTTGTGTACTACAAGAATTTTTATTATTTCCAATGAAAATTTTCCCCACGAAGAAAAAAGCGTCTGCGTATCCTACTTCCCCGACAGTGCAACAATGATGTCGGGAGAAAAAACTATCTCTACGGGTTTTTTACTACAGTTGGGATAACACATCCATTCCAACGGTCTAATAACCAACAATCGAGCATATTTAGCTATCCCGACGGTATCATGATCGTCGGGTGATGTTTCTGTTATTTCGACGGTCAAAGTAACACTGTTGGGGCAAAGTCCCTTTCCTCGAAGATTTCGCACTTTCGGGATATAACAAAATAGAAAAATGGAAGAAAATATGGGATATTATTAAATTATCCTAACGGTGATCGAGCAACCGTCGGGAGTAGTTTGATTTTAAAAAAATAAGAAATATAAATGAAACGATTTATTGGAATTTTTCATGAGTTGCCTGACGGTACGCAGAGAGACTGTCGACCTAGTTGTATTTAATTTAAAATTAGGTGGAAATTTGTGAAATTATGCCGAAACTTGTGTCAAAACACCGTTGGCAGAACTTGATGTTAGCTCGATGATTTGCATGGGACCGTCGGGAGTGGGTAACTTCCCTAACGGTTATTTATCTATCGTCAGGATAAGTACGTTTAAAACCCTTGGGGTGCCTCTTCTTCCTTTATTTTTCTCTCTATCCTGTCGATCTTCGAAACCATTTTTTCGCTTGCTGTCTGGTCGCTCTCCGTTTGGTCACTCTCCGTCCAGTCGTTGTCATTCTTTCAGTCATCGTCCAATCGTCGTCATTCTTTCAGTCGTCGTCCAATCGCTCTCTCCTCTTCTTCTTTTATTTTTTGCTCGCCGTCCATTTGCTTTCACCTCTGCTTCAATTTTTGGTAACATTTTTCCCATCCCACTGTTTTCTGAGCTTGATTACAAAATTTCTATGGAACATTTTATATAGCAAAAAATTTGTTTGCGTAGCTTTGGGCTTAATACTTTTAGTTTTTTTTGGCCAAAGATTAATTGCTATCTCCTTAATACATAAGTTAAGTTGTTTTAATATATAGGTTGTTAAAATGAGCTTTTTTTTGGCTAATGAAGTTGTTTGTGTAGCTTTGTGCTTAATACGTTTAGTTCTTTTTGAGAAAAGTTCCATATTTATAGTTGTGGTTAGACTCAATAAATTGATTAAGTTGGAATTGAATTTGTTAAACTTGAAATAATAGAATATTACACAAAAAGAAACATTACCAAATTGATTGTTTTGATAGAAATTTGATTAATGCCTAAGATACTTGGAGATAAATTTGAAATATAAAAGAATCTTATATTTAAAGTTTAATTCTTGAATTTGTATGGTCTATCTATTTACTCAAAGAGTCTTATATTTCAAGATTTAATCCTTCCATGCTTAAGATACTTTAGAAAGTTTAATTCTTGAATTTGTTTTACAAGATTTGAAAGATTTAGTATGTTGGTTTGATTTATGAATTTAAAATGTTTTGTAGGAAGGATGTAGGTTTATGTTTTTTCTTCTTTAAGGAGGGATGTGGTTGAGGGGTGGTTTATGTGAATTAATTTGAATGTGAATGGTTTATGTCAATTATTTTACAGGATTTGAAGTGTAATTGAGGGGTGGAAATGTGTGATAGAGTCTAATCTCTAGCATATATCACCACTAAATTCAATAGAGTGTTCGATTGGATTACAAGGGATTGTCAATCCCTTAAAAGAAAACTTTATTTTCAAGGATGATTTGGAAAATTCACAAAAAAAAAAAAAAAAAGAATAACATGAGCAAGAAGTAAATGAAATTAAATTAGAAGTTAGAAGTTGGAACTGTATGTTTTAATATAACTAATTATCTAAATCACAGAGGTTCAAGTTATCACATATATTATTAAGAATGGATAAAGAGTTGATTAAGATAAGGAACAAGTTATCAACTGAGTATGCAGAAGGAGTATATTGGTCCTTTAAAATTGCAAAACTTCATATTAATAACTCGGAAAAAACAATATGCCCATGCAGAAAATGTATGAATGCAAGGTGGGACCAATATATGAGTTGAATGACATTTATTCATTAATGGAATTTCCCCATCGTATCATCAATGAGTATATCATGGAGACTTAGTCGACTTGTCTAGAGGAGACGGGAGTCATACATCTCGATCGACACATGATGATGGATTAAGTACGACAGAGATGAATGTTATAGATGAAGAAAATGAAATTTTGAATATTATAAATGATCTACAATGTCCAATTGTCGATGTAAATGAAGAAGAAAATGAGGATGAGATGCACATCAATGCCCAAGAAAGAGATAACAATTCAAGATTCTTTGAAGATTTAATAAATAAAGCACGTAACCTGTTGTACCCTGGTTGTACAACTTTCTCGTCATTATTGCAATTGGTGAAGTTGATGCATATTAAGGTTCTTAGCGGTTGGACTAACAAGTCGCTTGTTTTGTTACTTGAATTGTTAAAAGAAGCATTTCTCGTTGGAGAATCTATACCTAGTTCATTTATGAAGCTAAAAAAAATTACGTGACTTAGGACTAGATTATGAGTGTATTCATGCTTGCAAATACGATTATATCCTATATTGGAAAGAATTTGTTGATTTGCAATAGTGTCTAGTATGTAGTGAATCTCGTTACAAAAGTTGTATCTAGAAAAAGTAAAAAGATTCCACATAAAATTTTAGGAAATTTTCCTTTAATACTAAGATTGAAGTGATTGTTTGCATCTAAGCATACTGCACCTAAAATAAGGTGGCATAAAGATAAACGTATTGAAACTAATAGAGTGTTGTGACATCTAGATGATGCTAAGGGATTGAAGCATTTTGATCCTGAGTTTCCTCAGTTTGCTTTAGACCCACGTAATGTTCGTTTAGGACTAGCTTCAGATGGATTCAACCAATTCAGGAATATGAGTACTTCATATAGTATGTGGCCAGTGGTGCTCATTCCTTACAATTTACCACCTTGGAAAGCATGAAAGAGGCAAATTTCATTGTCTCTTTCATGATTAAAGAGTTAAAGGAGTTATGGAATGATGGTGTATACACTTACGATTGTGTTAGCAACGAATACTTTCAACTACGTGTGAGCTTCTTGTGGACTATTAACGACTTCCCTGCGTATGATGACCTATTTGGATGGAGTACCAAAGGTTACCAAGCATGCCTTATTTGTAAAGATGATACATCATCAATGAGGCTAAAAGGAAAACAATGTTTTATAGGGCATCGACGTTATCTTTCAGATAATCACAGTTGGCACAAAAGAAAATAATTTGATGGAAAAGTTGAACGTAGGCCTCCCCGAGTTGACATTGATGGAGAAGATATCTTACGAGAGGTGGACTTGTTAAACTTTCCCATGCTTAGCAAACATCCAGAGAAACGTGATAAGAAAAGAGAAATGAAGTTTAAATTGGAATAAGAAAGGTATATTTTCCAACTTCCATATTGGTTAAAACTTCTATTGAGGCATAAGTTGAATGTTATGCATATTGAAAGGAATATTTGTGATAATTTGGTAGGCACATTGTTAGATATTGAGGGAAAGAATAAGGATATAACTAATGCTCATTTGGATTTAGAAGATCTATATATATAGAAAGAATTACACCTGCAAAAGGTAGGAGATAAAGTTGTAAAGCCACACGTTGAATATATATTAACTACTAATGACAAGGTTGCATTTTGTAAGTGGATGAAATCAGTCAAATTTCCTGATGGATTTGTATCCAATAAATCAAGATGTGTGAGTGAGAAAGATGGAAAATTATGAGGGCTAAAAACTCATGACTCGCATGTTCTGCTTCAAAGGCTTCTTCCAATTGGTGTTTGAGCATACTTAAAAAAAGACGTGTCCACTATCGTCGTTGAGTTAGAAAATTTTTTCTATGATCTATGTGCAAAAACAATAACTATAGAGGATTTGGATCAATTACAAAGAGACATTATAATCATACTTTGTAAGTTAGAAAAAATATTTCACAGACATTTTTTGATGTAATGGTGCACCTAGCAATCCATTTGCCCTATGAAACAAAAATTGTAGGTCCAGTTAGTTGTAGTTGGATGTACCCTATTGAAAGAAGCTTATGAACATTGAATCAATATGTAAGAAACAAAACACATCCTGAGGGTTCTATAGCAGAAGCATATATAATGAATGAATCGTTGATATTTTGTTCTTTATACATAACTGGAATTGAGGCAAGGTTCAATAGAGATGAAAGAAATGATAATAGATTTCCAAAGGATGAGATATGTGGTGAATTTTCGATGTTAAAAAAAATGCGTGACCATTAGGAGCACCAAGAATAAGGACATTATCGAATGAAGAGAAATGCAATGCATATTGGTACATCTTGAACAATTACATGAAAATTTAATCTTATCGAACGTAAGTTTTGAACATTCTATTGTAATTGATTATTTTGATACAAAGTGTGAAATATAAAATTGAGACATGTCTCTTACTTATTGGCAATATTTGAGACTAATTCGACATGAAGCTTAAAGTCAGGATGGTTTATACAGAAGGCACCAATGAGGCTTTCCTGATTGGTTCAAATCTCATGTAAGTATGGGTTTAAAAGACAAATAAAAATTCAATTGAATTAATTAAGGTGACATTATTTTTTAAGATCGATTGTGTTGTACTAAATTAACAGGTTCTTTCATTGCGTAAAAATGGAGATATGTTTGATGGCATATATTCACTAGTGACAAGGCCAAGTTCAGAAGTGCACTCATATACTGGATGCATTGTTAATGAAGCACGCTATCATAGTATTGAGCGTGATAATTGTTGGAGTACGTAAAATAGTGGGATCATGGTGCCTTCAGAAAGTGAAGGTGGAGGTGATCTCCATAATTTCTATGGTGTTGTCAATGAAGTATTGGACTTCAGTATGCCAAGAGAAGATGTGTAATTATGTTTAAGTGTACTTGATTTGATACAGATCCTAAAAAGACCGATAGAGTACACACGGATTTTGGGTATATATCAATTAATGCAGCTTGTCATTGGTTTGTTAACGAGTCTTTTGTATTTTCCAATCAAACCAAACAAGTGTTTTATATTGATGATCCTAAATATAGTAATAATTGGAAAGTGGTGCAAGTAGTCCAAAACAAGTGTGTGTGGGACATGGCAGAAGTAGAAGAATATGAGAACGACCAACATGAGTTGTTAGAAGTGGTGAATATTATTACTTGTACAATTGATGAATCAACGAACGATAGTAGTTTATGTAGAGTTGATGTTGATCTTATAGTTGTAGAAGAACAAATAATTTAGCGACTTGATGATGACTTCATAAATGACGAGGAAGAGGATGTACAATCATCTTCTAATAGGAGTTTGAGTTTCGATGGTCATCTTAATGATACGGAATAAGCATGTAAATATGTATTTTCTTTTTCATTTCATAACTTACATATTGTTATATAACATATATATTGTTGTTTACACAGGAACAATGGTAGGTCATAATGATGAGGAGGCAACACTGGAGTATTTACAATCCGAGCATATTGGTGCATCATGCTTTGTGGGAGATAATATGGGTTATTTTTTATCCACATTTTTATATAAACTAATGTTTAATTAAACTAACGACGTATAATTTCTTTAGAGTTTGGTTGTATGGCTACTAGGGTTTGACGCAGATACTCTCGGAATGTTGATTTGAATAAATATGTTCAACTATTTGGGAGAATTCCTATCGAGATTGACCCTGCATGGGAGAAACCAATTTGCAACAATGCAACAAGGTTTAGCAATGCCATTGGTACCAATGTTTGAGAATCTTTTTCCATTCATTATGGATCATAGAGAGAGGTACCAATAGAAACAAGAGAGCTTGTTAAGAGTCGATTATTGGTAAGATGGTCATTTTATATTTTACAAATTATATATGCATCTGCAAAGATACTAATTAGCTTTTCTTTTCTTTCTTAATTCAGAATCATTTTGTGTTAGCATTGTCTAGCAAACTGATTAATGATTTCATTGATGATTAGATGAAAAATTCATTCAAGGAGTATGAGGGAACTACACAGACACTATAAAAAATATGTAAGTCCTGAAGAGGCACGAACACACCCATCTGATCAACTTAAAGACGACATAGAGGATCGACCCTTTTTATGCAACAAGTTTAAATCCACTGACATGAATGTAATAATTTTTGTGTTTTTTTTTTGTTTACTTACATTTCAATTACTCATTTCCTCTTAATTTCTCATTTTCTTAGAAAGTGGCAGAGACTAATCAAAGGAATCAGTCAGCCCTAAAGTACACTCATACAACTGGTTCTATGACTTTCATATGCATAAGAGATCCACGATAAAAATAAAAGTATTTCTATATTTGATTTATAAGAAAATATGATTAATATCTTGTAAATTGTTTTACAGAAAGGACCCAATAGTCAAACAATGGACCTAGTAGATTTATTTAAGCAAACACATTGTAAGAGTGGAAACTCGTTTATTAATCAGGGTGGGGGGAGGTAAGTTAGTTTGTTTAAGTAAATATAGATATGTCTTGGTTTGTTTTAATTGTTATGAGTTGGTTGGTTTTATGTTAGGTTTTAAGTACAAATATGTTTAAGTTTAAGTTGGTTTATCCCTTTTTCCCGACGGTTTTCTTTAGGGTTTAGAGAAAAGCACCATCCTATACATCGAGATAATTTTTCCCCTATAACACGACTTCCATACCATCGGGGATGGTTTCCCAATCGAAGCTTTCCCGATGCTATTGCCGACAATTCCTAACCATTGAGAAAACGTTTCCTGATGGCCTTTTCAGCTTATGCTATCGACTTTCACCATTGGTATAGACCCAAATTCTTGTAGTGGAGGTAATGTCGTTGTCACACTTTTCATGGTGTTACTGTTGATGGAAAAGTCGGCATGTATAGCGAAAAAGAGAATCGATTTTACTCTAATTGCCCAAATTAAACATACGACCCTAAATGAATTAATTAGGGTTATTTTGAAATAATATCTTTGAAGCTCTCGAAACTCCTCGAACACGAATCGGACAACCACTAGAGCTGACCTACTATCCTCTGGACTCAAAACCAGGTTATGGGATCCGATGGATGAAGAACCTGAGAGAGAGAAAGAGATGGAAATAGTAGAATGAATTTAGGGTTGGGTTTAGCTTTTTCAGCCCAAATTTTAAAAACTAATATTTGCAAAATTTTCAAAAGTCTTTAATCCAAAATGACAAGCCCATATTTATAGAAAAGGGCCATGCAAAATTGCATGAAATAACGTCATAAAAACCCAACACCTAGAATTCACTATCTAAGTGGGCTTATTGTCTCCATTATAAGCCAACACCTAGCCCACTATTTTGTCAGTGGAATTATCCAACAAAAGTTCAGATTTTCTCACCAACTTTAGTCAAAGGACAAAATAGTCATTTGGTCAAAGTCAAACTTTCACCAAAAAGTTAACATTTTGACTTTTTATGATTTTTTCCGTGTTGACTAATTTTGTCCTCCCGAGCATGAATCCACATTCATTTTCTCAAAATTCAAATCACATTTGAATATAAGGTCGGTCAAAGTTTGACTTTTCAAAGTCAAAAGTCAACTCTTTGACTTTTTACATCTTTGACCATTTTCATTATTTTCGAGCTTCTGAATATGAACGTATTCATATTCTTGAGATTTAAATCACATTTAAATATTAAAGCTGTATCTCTAAACTGAAAACCGACTACTATATCACATATACTTGTCGGTTTCTCTCTCTTCACCTAATTCGAACAATTTGAATTATTCAATCATATTGTTCTAAGTTTATTCCATAAGAGCTAATTTGGGAACCTAATAGACCTATAGATCATGGACTCCAACGATCCGAGATTAGCGAGTGAGCTAATCAACATTCGTTAACTAATGGGTCATTCCACTATAGTCCCGTAGTTGCACTTCCCTCACTATAGATATGTTTGTATCCATATGATATAACCATGATTATTAAGCTAATCCTTCACAGGTTGTTTGTAATCTCGGCTGGGTCATAAAACCATTTTACCTCCGAGACTACATCTTGTTTCTTAAGTTCCACTGATCTTCTAATGAACAATTGGTTTAAGGTCCAACCTTTAAACCGAACCCCTCTCGGGCCAATGAAATGGTTGTGCCCCTTGTTCAATACCTGGAGTTAGTACTAAAAGGAACAACCTATGTACTATCCCTATAACGGGTAGGAGTGAATTCCATCTTGCACCTTATATTCCCAGCTATCCACCTGATCTTACCCCTGTAATGGGAGGCTTATTGGGCCAACGATAATGAACTGCCCTCACTTATGTAGATCTAAGGATAATTTCGAGTGAACAGGAGTTCATAGTTAGCTCACGATTAAGATTAAGTTACATAGGTCATCAATTAGCGAAATAGTCAGTTTTATTCATTAAACGACATTTAAAACGTAAAAAGTGACTATTTTATGGTTCAGTCTTATGTAAATTCTTTACATAGGATGCCCCCATTTACATGTCTCTACATGAACGATTTAAGATCACATCGTTTGTACTAACTACAAAATGGGCCGCACCCATTGTGTCCCCAGAATAAGGCGCCCAACCTTATTCATATACTATAAACCATTTTGGCTATATATTTGAACTTGATCCATATTTATGTCACTACATAAAGTTCAAACTTAAACTTAATAGCCTCGGATCCTTAGTTTATTGGATTCATGAATATAGAATTTAAATTTACTAAATATTTTCAATAACAGCTTTATTGAACAAGAATATGATATTACAAACTACGAGTTTTAGGATATAAAATCTAACAAACTCCCAGTTGGACTAAAACTCCTAGTAGGATCAAACGATGCTGAATTTAACTGTGAGAAATTAATATTACATATGAGTACAATAAACATATGAATACAATAAATTAGGGCATATACCCAAAAGTTCTATAAACAAACTCCCACTTGTCCACGTTTACAAACACCGTAGACCTAAACTCTGTAGATGACCCTAAAAAACTTTTGTCGTAAGGGTTTTTGTAAAAGGATTAGCATTGTTTTTCTCAGAAGGTATCTGGGTCACTACAATGTCACCACAGTGTATGATTTCCCAGATAAGGTGGTACTTGCGTTCGATGTGCTTTCCCC
This sequence comes from Benincasa hispida, assembly GCF_027475165.1. Lineage (NCBI taxonomy): Eukaryota > Viridiplantae > Streptophyta > Magnoliopsida > Cucurbitales > Cucurbitaceae > Benincasa > Benincasa hispida. Next base: position 73,382,683 of record NC_143489.1, read on the forward strand.
ATTTATGGCTTCGAGTTTCTTTTGAAATTGCTACTGCACCACTGTTGTCACAATACAAGATGATGGGTAGATGCATATTTGGAACAACTTCCAAATCTGTCAAGAATTTCCTCAGCCATACTGCTTCTTTTGTTGCTTTGCAAGTAGCCATGTATTCAGTTGCCATTATAGAGTCAACTATACAGGTCTATTTTATGCTTCTCCATACTATTGCTCCTCCGTTAAGAGTGAATATTGATCCAGATGTAGACTTTCTAGCATCTTTATCTGTTTAAAAATCAGAGACAGTGTATCTAGTAAGGATCAGATCCTTAGCACTATACACGAGCATGTAGTCCCTAGTTCTCCTGAGATACTTTAAGATGTTCTTAATGGCAGTCCAACGATCACTTCCAGGATTAGACTTCTATCTACTGACGATCCCTACTGAGTAGCATATGCCAGGTCTAATACATAACATTATATACATCAGGCTTCCAACTGCGGAGGCATAGGGAATATTTCTCATATCCTCAACTTCTTGAGGTGTCTTAGGACATTGTTCTTTTGACAAATGAATTCCATGTCTGAAAGGCAACAAACCCTTTTGGGAATTCTGCATTTTATATCTAGACAATATTTTGTCTATATAAGATGCTTGAGACATGGCTACTGTCCTATTCTTGCGATTCTGAATAATTTGGATCCCAAGAATATACTGCGCATTTCCTAAATCTTTCATTTGGAATTGTGTATCTAGCCATTGTTTGATGTCAGTAAGATATCCTATATCATTCCCAAAGAGTAGAATATCATCGACATATAAAACTAAGAACGCTATAGTAGAATTGACGATCTTCTTGTAAACACAAGGCTCGTCAACATTCTGTTCAAAGTCATAAGATTTGATCACAGTATTAAACCTTATATTCCAAGATCTAGAAGCTTGTTTCAACCCATAAATGGATTTTTGAAGCTTACAAACCTTTTGTTCTTGACCCTTTGTAATAAACCCCTTTGTTTGAGCCATATAGATACTCTCTTCAAGATCGCATTTAAAAAAGTTGTCTTGACATTCATCTGCCAAATTTCATAGTCATAAAAGGTGGCAATGGATAAGAGTATTCTTATCGACTTTAACATGGCAATGGGAGAGAAAGTTTCTTCATAGTCCACTCCCTATCTCTAGATATAACCCTTTGCCACAAGTCGAGCTTTAAAAGTCTGTACTTTACTGGCTTGGTCTCGTTTTCTCTTGTAGATCCACTTACAACCAATTGGTTTTACATCATTTGGTTGATCTACGAGTTTTCAGACAGAATTGAAGTACATAGACTCCATTTCGAGGTCCATGGCTTTGATCCACTGATCTCGGTCCACATCTTTCATCGCCTGTTTATAGGTCGATGGATCCTCTATGCCGTCATCAGGTATGACGACTTGTGTTTTTGTTAAACCCAAGTAACGTTCAGGCTGATGAACAACCCTCCCACTATGTCGAGGCATTCTCTACTCTTGAGAAGGATGTGACTGACCCGGTGTACTAGTTTTATCTACTACTTTAGTAGATGAACTAGCTTTATCTGTAGCGTCTTTGGAAATTTCATTCAATACTAGTTTACTGCGAGGTTGATGACTTCTTATGTGGTCTTCCTCTAAGAATGTGGCATTTGTTGATACAAATACCTTATTCTCTTGAGGATGATAAAACAAACCACCCTTTGTTTCCTTTAGATAACCTACAAATAGGCATAATTTTGAACGATGTTCCAATTTCTTGGAATTTTGTACCAACACATGTGCTGGGTAACCTCAAATTCTAAAGTGACGTAAACTACTTTTACGCCCTCTCCATAGTTCATAAGGTGTTTCTGAAACACTTTTAGAGGGAACATTGTTCAAAATATGGACAGTAGATTCAAGTGCATATCTCCAAAAGGAATCAGGCAATTGAGCATAGCTCATCATAGAGCGAACCATATCTAATAAGGTTCGGTTTCTTCTTTCTGATACACCGTTCTGCTGAGGCGTACTAGGTGCAGAGAGTTGTGACTGGATCCCGTTTTCTTTCAAATAGTCTTGGAATCGTATGTCCATATACTCTCCACCTCGATCTGATCGAAGTGTCTTTATTGTTTTACCTAATTCATTCTCAACTTCAGCCTTATATACTTTGAACTTTTCAAGAGAATCAGACTTGTAATGAAGTAGGTAAACATGACCATACCTTGAATAATCATCAATAAAACTGATGAAATATTCATACCCACCTCGAGCCTTGATATTCATTGGTCCACAAAGGTCTGAATGTACAAGCTCTAAGGGTACTTGGGCTCTAAGACCTTTTCCAGTAAAAGATCTCTTGGCCATCTTTCCTTTAAGACAGGATTCACATGGAGGTAAAGTGTTATCTTCTAACTGACTTAAAAGTCCACTCTTGACCAATCTCTCAATCCTATTGAGATTTATGTGACCAAGTCTTAGATGCAATAGATAGGCATTGGAAGAAACCTTTTGTTTTTTATTCTGAGTTTATAATGTTCTAACCATTTCAGTATTTAAAACAAAATTTGCTCTAGTTGGTCTTAACTTATATAAGTTGTCTTCAAGTGTAGTAGAACAAATTTGAATATCTTTAACAAAAATAAACGCTTCATTTATATTAAAAGATATTGTATATAATTGTTCTATAATATAAGTGATAGATATCAAATTCCTCTTCATAAGAGGTGCATACAAAACATTTTTAAGTACTAGATATCTATCTTAAAAAAACAACTTCAGATCTCCCACTGCTTCAGTTGAGACAACCTCTCCTGTTTCAATTCTGAGGGTTATCTCACCTTCTTCAAGCTTTTTCCAAGAACTAGTTTCTTGAAACGAGAAACAAATATGATTAGTGGCTTCTGAATCTAGTATCCAGGTTGAAGTATCATATTCCAGTAAACATGTTTCAACGACCAGTAAATTATATTTACCTTGTGCCGTTTTCTCAGCTGTCTTCTTTGCAAGGTACTTCGGGCAATTTCTCTTCCAATGCTCGTTTTGGTTACATGAAAATATTTTCCTTTATCTATATCCTTCTTTCCCTTTCTTTTTTTTTTTTTTTTTTTTTTTTTTTTTTTTTTTTTTATTATCTTGGGAGCCTACCCTTTCCTTTCTTTTTCATTTGAGCTTTACTTTTAGAGGATGATCCTTTTATAAATTTTTTCTTAGTGGTAGCAACATTTGCTTCCACTTCCTTCCCCTTACCTAAAGTAAGGTTTTAGAATCGCTAGAGCTTGTTAAGAAGGGTAATGAGGTTAAATTCTATCTTATTTAAAGACGCCTTTGTCTCAAAAGGTATAAAACTCTTTGAAAGAGATTGTAAGATAAAGCTAACCTTATTAGCCTCATCAATGGGTTCGCCATATACTTCAGCGATATTTAAGTACATTATCATGTCCAGGACATGTTCTCTAACAGAGGTCCCCTCCTTCATCTGCTTCGTGTAAATTTGCTTAATTTCTCGTGTCTAAGAGACCATGATGGTTTCCCAAACATTTCTCTTAATGAATCTATTATCTCTTTAGCCGTAGTTAAGGATTCATGTTTCTTTGCCAGAACATCAGACATGCTGGCAAAAATGTAAACACGGGCCTTTTCATTGGCTTTGACCCATCGATCATATGCTTCCCGAATAGTTTAGTTAGCATTTAAGGCTGGGGCTTGAGAACAATCCTCAGTTAAGACAAATCTTAATCGCCAACTACCAGTATTGTTTGTAGATTTGATTTCCATGTCGAATAATTATCACCGTTTAGTTTCTCGGAAGCTAAGAGTTGAATTATCGAGCTATTCATGTTGAAAAGATCAACATATCATTTTTAGTAAAAAAACATTAATCTTTTAAATCCAATCAAGTTTAGCAAAAAAAAAAAAAAAAACTAATAACGTACCCTTCATTATTATATTTTGCAACGATATTTCAAAAGTTTATAGTAATCTCCACCGAAAGGCAGTCGAAACACGCGCACTCATCTTATCCTTCAAACGAATAGGGGATCTCTTCTTAGTCATTGAGTTCAATAAAGATAGGGGATAAGCACATACTAGAAACTAGAAGAAATCTAAAACTTTAGAGTGGAAATATCCCTAGATCTGCACTCGAATCGATCACTCAACAACTTCCAGACGCAAACAACCACTAGATCAATCACCAAATCTGATAAAAATACCGAGGTGTAAACTTATTATGTAAAAAGATAAAAACACTTTGATCTGATCGTGGTGGAGAGTATATGGACTTAAAATTCCAAAACTATATGATAGAACACTGAATAACGTCCCAACTTTGTTTTGATGGGGGAGTCAAGGTTGTCTGAGGTGGTGATGGTCCTGGTGGCGCCAATTAGAAAGTTGAAGAAAAAGATTTAGGGTGCCCTAAAACCAATTATTGAACTGAACCGGGGGGTGCTAGGTAGTCTAGTTTGGAAAAGAGAATTGTGTATCAGAAAAGAGAAATAGAACCCTGCTGAACATGGTTCAATCTATGACGAGTTATGCTCAACTTCCTGACTTGTTTTGGGCATATATAGTGGAGACTGATGTTTATATCTTGAATAATATTCCCTCAAAGAGTGTTTCTAAAATACCTTTTGAGCTTTGAAGAGGTCGTAAAGGTATTTTATGCCACTTCAGAATATGGGGATGTCTGACACATGTGCTAATGAAAAATCCCAAGAAGTTAGAACCTTGTTGGAGATCATGCCTATTTGTAGGCTACCCAAAAGAAATGAGAGGTAGGTACTTCTTTGATCCTAATGAGAATAAAGTATTTGTATCGACAAATGCTACCTTTTTGGAAGAAAACCACATGAAGGACCACAAATGACGAAGCAAAAAACTATTAAAATTTCTAATGAAACTACTGAGACTTCAACAAGGATTGTTGAAGAGGTTAGTACATCAACAAGGGTGGTTCATTTAGTCAAGCACATCCATCTCAAGAGTTGAGATTGCTTCGACATAGTGGGAGGGTTATGAACCCACCCGTTCGCTAAATGGGTTTAATAGAAGCCCAAGACATTATACTTGATGTTGGGGTTGAGGATCCATTGTCTTACAAACAAGCAATGAAAGATGTTAATAATGATGAATGGATTAAAGCCATGAATCAAGAAATAGAGTTTATGTACTTCGATTTTGTCTGGGAGCTTGTAGATCAATCTAATAGGGGTAAAGCCTATAGGTTGCAAATGGATCTACAAGAGGAAAATTGGTTGTAGATGGAAAGTTACAGACCTTTAAAGCTAGACTAGTGGCAAAGGGTGATACCCAGGTTGAGGGAGTAAACTATCAAGACACTTTCTCACCTATTGTCATGTAAAGTCTATTTAATTCTTTTGTCCATAGCAATATATTATGACTATTAGATATGTCAAATGGACACTAAGACTACCTTTTTGAATGGTAATCTCTAAGAAATCATCTACATGAATCAACTAGAGGGACTCATTAGGCAAGGTCAAAAGAAAAATGTTTGCAAGTTTAATCAGTCCATTTATGGATTGAAATAAACATCTCGATCTTGAAATATAATATTTGATACCGCGATTAATCAGTCCATTAATACCGCGATTAAATGAACCTAGGATTCATAAAAGCGGAAAACACATAAAGAGAAAATATCACTTAATCTGAGAGATTGTGTGACAAGGTTACATGATTGTCATGAAGATAGCTTTGGAGTATAACGTTGCCAATTTGTTTACGAAGGCTCTCAAGATTAAAGTGTTCGAGGGTCATCTTGAAAGTCTAGGTCTACAGGATATGCAACATATTGTCTAGGGCAAGGGGAGATGTTACTAGAGTATAGTGTATGCCTTAGTTTATTGTATTGTGTACTTTGTTTGTATTGCATACTGCACTCCATTAGCTTTATGACAAGTGGATTATTATTGGGATTGATGTCATAAATCTCTTGTAATCTCGTAGTTTGTAAACTTGCATAAAAAATTTGTTATTAATAAAATAATCGTGATTTTATATGTGCATTAATTTAGTCTAATAAACTAAGATCTTATGTTATTTTATGTAGCTTAAACATATATGTGGTGACATACAGGTGGATTAAGTAATAACCTAAATGGTCTGTAGCATATGGATAAGGTTGGATTCTTTATCCTGGTGAATCTACAGATACGGCTGTAACGCCCGGATCCTTAAACCTTATGATCCGACTGCTACGACATGCATACTTAGACTTTTCTATCATGAGATGAGTTTTGGTTGAAATTTCAAAGAACATATCTAAATTTTATTAATTAGATAGAAAAACTATATAGAAATTTATTTATCAAAACACCTAGGATCCATAAAACATTAGCGTGGTGGTACAAAATGCATGTGCCTATAATAGTGAGTTTGATGGTTGGCCATTTGAGCGACGTCCAACTCTGCCCTCTACGCTGTGTTCTTACCTACAAAGTCTGTAAAAATATAGGATGAGTACATAATATACCCAGTAAGTAGTTCTCACGTAGGGTAGTGACCAAATGCACAATCACAAGCAACATGTCATGAAAACATATGATTGGGATCGAAAACGTATAATAACATGTGGTGGTCGGTTATGCTTCCAACATAAATCTTTCCGCCCTGATAGAAAGATGAGGACTTAAGCGGAAACTAACCCATCTGATGATTAGCGGGTCATGCAATCAGTAGGGCCAGAGTCGCATCCAACATCAACCATTAGCATAAACGTTATGCTTCCAACATAAATCTTTCCACCCTAATAGGAAGATGAGGACTTAAGCGGAAACTAACCCATCTGATGATTAGCAGGTCATGCAGTCAGTAGGGCCAGAGTCGCATCCAACATCAACCATTAGCATAAACGTTATGCTTCCAACATAAATCTTTCCGCCCTGATAGAAACATGAGGACTTAAGCGGAAACTAACCCATCTGATGATTAGCGGGTCATGCAGTTAGTAGGGCCAGAGTCGCATCCAACATCAACCATTAGCATAAACGTTATGCTTCCAACATAAATCTTTCCGCCCTGATAGGAAGATGAGGACTTAAGCGGAAACTAACCCATCTGATGATTAGTGGGTCATGCAGTCAGTAGGGCCAGAGTCGCATCCAACATCAACCATTAGCATAAACGTTATGCTTCCAACATAAATCTTTCTGCCTTGATAGGAAGATAAAGACTTAAGCGAAAACTAACCCATCTGATGATTAGCGGGTCATGCAGTCAGTAGGGCCAGAATCGCATCCAACATCAACCATTAGCATAACCATAAGATTAGACTGGAATCATAACTTACACCTAATTAAAACTTGGTTTTAACGTAATCGTGAACAAACATAATGCATGGAGTCCCTTGTAGAGAAACGTGTTCTAAACATGTAATGCAATATAACAATTAACATAACCATGCAATATAATAAAGGTACACTACCATAGAACATTTAAAGAAAGGGTGAGATAAACTACTTACCTTGACTGTGATCCAATTATTCCTTATTATTCTTTATGATTTTATCAGCAGAGTTTTCCCTTTTTAAATCAAAAGAAGAAATTTGGGCAGCACTTTACCCGAGCTTTTCTCTTTTAATCTTCACAGAACTTCCTCACTCACACTTACTTTTTCACACGATACTATGTTACTGAGATTTGTTTGAGAATGGGTTAAATCTTCGGCAAAGGGTCCTATTTATAGTATTTTTCAACTCTTCTCAGTGTGACAAATCATCGTACAGGTGGCTTCTTTAAAATTACTTATGGTTTATGAATTCCTCTCAATAAGACACCTAATTTTGGCTAACGTTTGCCCTTACATCATCATTCTTTGTTTGTATTCAATTTTAGGGTTTTTCCATGTATAATCTATAAGACCGTGGCCAAATTCAATGCATAATTCGCGCTTCTGTCCAAATCTCGCTCACTCTGCTCTTAAAATCTCGCTCTCTCCCGTTTTCTCGCTAGGAATTTACTCTGGAGCTTTCTTGCTGGAAATCCCGCTCTCTCCACTCTCGCTCTCAAATTTTCTCTTCCGTCTCGCTCTCTCCAGCTTTCTTGCTCTCGCTCTCGCTCCCGCGCTCCGCTCCGCTCCCGCTCCCGCTCCCGCTTCCCGCTCCCGCTCCCGCTCCGCTCCCGCTCCCGCTCCGCTTCCGCTCCCGCTCCCGCCCGCTCCGCTCCCCCCGCTCCCGGCTCGCTCCCAGCTCCCGCTCTCGCTCGCTCCCGCTCCCGCTCCCGCTCTCGCTTTGCTCCCGCTCCCGCTCTCGCTCCCGCTCCCGCTCCCGCTCCGCTCCCGCTCCCCTCCCGCTCCCTCTCCGCTCCCGCTCCCGCTCTCGCTCCGCTCCCGCTCTCGCTCCCCCGCTCCCGCTCTCGCTCTCGCTTCCGCTCCCGCTCTCGCTCTCGCTTCCGCTCCCGCTCTCGCTCCCTCTCCCGCTCTCGCTCCTACTCCCGCTCCCACTCGCTCTCTCGCTTGCTCCCGCTCTTTCCTACTGTCTCGGTAAGAATAGCTCTCTTTACTCTCGCTCTCTCCAACTTCCTTGCTACAATTCTCGCTCTCTCCAATTTTCCTTCAATCTCGCTCTCTCCAGGGATCTCGCTCTTTCTACTCTCGCCAGCCTCTATCTCGCTAGCATCGCTCGCTGGGTTTCTCGCTCTCCAATTCTTCCTTCGATCGCGCAGCTCCCTTCTCAGAATCTTGTTTTCTCCAGTTTTCTCGCTGGTATGGCTCTCGCTCTCTCCCACTTTCTCACTCCCGCTCGCTCCCTTATTCATTATCCAGGATAATGAATAAATTTCCAATTTCCAATTTATTTATTTATTATTATTATTATTGTTTTTTTATTTTTATTTATTTTATTTTTATTTATTTTTTTCTAAATTTCCACCCCTTTAAATAAAATTTCGTCTTGATTAATATTTGATATTTAATTTCCTGTATGCGTACAAATCTGGGTCGTTACAACGACCCACTTTATTGTAATTGTTATAATTGTTGTAAAGTGTTACAAATGATTTAATCCTGATCAGTCATGCGGAGACATGTGAGTGAGGGTATCATATACAAAGAGTTTGTATAAGATCGGACCACTAAATGATTAGTCTCTTTTTTCAACACTGTTATTTGAAGAGATTTACAATTTACTAGAACGACCATAGGTGATTTGACTTTAATCTTGAGTGAGTTGTGAACTTCTGCCTATGGGGGCAGTCCTTTGATTTGCATGGGTGAGAGTGGCCAAATTCGACGACTCTATATGCCGACCATTTTGAGGATTCTTCTGAGTGGGGAGCTGGGAACTCAACTACGCAAGATGAAATTCACTCATTTCCGTTGTTAGGGTTAGTAGATGAATTATTCCTTTGAGGGTTGATTTTCGAGTCTTAAATGATGAGGTTTGGTTATTGTTGAACTACGACTAATTGTTCATTAGAGAGATCAGTGGTACTTAAGGAGTTAGATGTAACTACAAGGGTAAAATAGTAATTTTGACCCAACTGTACTTTCGAGCCATTTGTGAAGGGTCAATGCACTATTGATTTTGATTATATCCAATGGACACAAAAATATATCTACAATGTGAAAAGTGCAGCTATCATTCTTTAGTGGATTGAACAACAGTTAATAAAGGTTGTTTAATTTAATTAAAGAATTTAACTAATTAATCAATGTTGTATCATTAAGGCTTCAATCTATATGTCCATCAAGTTCGCTTGTTAGCTCAATAAGGATTAATGAAAATCAAATTAGTTTTTCGTTTGATTTAAATTGTTCAATATAATTAAAGAGAATTAATTGTATTAGATACAATTAATATAATGTATGTTGATACATTATATTATGAAGTATAATGTATGTGATATATTATAATATAAATTTTTATGAAAAAAATAAATATTTGAATATGATTCATATAGAAACTACAGGTTAAAATTAATATGAATATGATTCATATTAATACTATTGATTATATGAGGTAATATGAACTATAGGTTGTTTTATGTGTGATATAATAAACTAAAGGTTACATGTTATATGAGATATAACATATAGTTTGGTTTAAATATATTAAATTAGTTTAGTATAATTTATTTTTGAATTTTGAATTACAAAATTGATAACTCCCTAGGAATTATTATTAAATAAAATAGTGGAGAGAGTTATTAAAAATTCCCTCACTCACATTCTTTCCACAATTTTTTTTTTTTTTTGGAAGAGGAATTGTACTAGTTTTACAATTGGGGAAGAGAGAAAATTTCTCTCAACCTTTTTCTCTCAAGATCACCCTCATTCCTTTACACCAAAATTAACATAGAAGCCCACCAAATTCTCTGTGATTCTCACCTTGAGAATAACAAGGTAGCATTGTGGTGGTATCCTTGTTACACTGTTCTTGGTGTTTCTGTGTTGCTGAGGTCATGGGGCGAAGTTCTTGTTCGTGTTTTTGCTATGGAGGGGATGTCAAGGGTATAAAAATGCACTAGTTTATTAGATTTTCTCAACATTGTAAACATTACATATTTGTATATATTTGTAACTTAGTATTAGTCCAAGTGGAAAATTGTTGGGAATGTCCTAAAACTCGCAGTTCGTAGTTTGTTAACATATTCTATTTATCAATAAAAGTATTATTGAGTTTTTATTCAATAAATTATTATTGATATTGCATTCTATTATAAAAATCAAATAAACGAATCCATAGCTATAATATGAATACATTAACTTTATGTGGAGACATAAAAGAGGATCAAGTTTTAGTATATAGCCAAAATGGTCTATAAGTATATGGACGAGATTAAGTACCACATCCTGGTGACAATAATTGATGAGGCCCATTTTGTATACTGATATAAATGATGTAATCCAAAAATTATTCATGTGGAGACATCATATGCAATGAGTTTGCATAAAATCGACCTCGAAATAGTCACTTTTCTTTATAATGACCGTTTACTGTTAAAATTGACTATTTCAAACTTACTGACCTAGGGAAACTCGATCTTAATCTTGAGCTAACTATGAACTCCCGTTTATTAGGTATTATCCTTTGATCTGCATAAGTGAGAGTAGTTCAACAACACTACTCGATAAGCCTCACATTTTGGGGAAAGATCAGATACATAGCTGGAGACATAATTCTGTAAGATAGAATTCACTCCTACCCGACTTAGAGTTAGTAGATACGTTGTTCTTTTAAGCGTTAATTCCTGGTTTTGAACAAGAGGACCCCACCCTCTCTTGATTGAGAGAGATATGGTTTATATGTTGGACTATAAACCAATTGTTCAAATAGAGGATCAGTGGGAACTTAAGGAGCAAGATGAATAGAAATATATCTACAGTGAGGGGTAAAACGGTAACCTTAACGTAATTGTAAATACAAACGACCTGTGTAGGATCGACTTACTACTTATGGTTAAAAATGGATAGAAATATATCTAGGAAGTATAACTATCAAACTATATTGGTGTGTCTTGGTAGTTAAGAATATTGATTAATTTGGTCTAAAGAGTTTAGCCAATTAACCTCAAATCGTTGGAGCTCACGATCTGTAGGTCCATTAGGTTCTCTACTAGCTCGTAAATTTCTTTTGGATTAGTGAACTGAGTAGATTTGAAATGTTGAGATTCAAAATTAGAGTTTTGAATTTGAAGTGTTCAAATTCAATTAGGGTTTCCATTAATTGTATTTGATACAGTTGAAACATTTAATTTTGTTGAAATTAAACGAAATTAGAGAGTTAAAAAATATTAAAAAAATGATTTAAATATTTAATGAGGTGAGTTATTTTTATATTAAATTGAATTAATTAAATTAGTTTAATTAATTATCCAATTTTATTCAATGTTGAAAATTTTCAAAATTGGTAATTTGATTAATTAGTTTTTTGTTTTTTTTTTTGAAAATTAAATTAAAAATTGAATTTTGAAAAATCAGTTTTAATTTAAATTAGTTAATCAAATTAAGTTAATAAAATTTTTTTAAAAATAGAAAGTGGGAAAATCCAAGATTGGATTTTCCCACTTAAATAAACACCTCATGCCATTTCAATTTCAATGGGAACGAAAGTGGCATCAACCTTTTACTCAAGTCTGCATGGTTTACCTATATAAATTGAAGATTTGAACTTCAACTGTTGACCCATGCATTCAAATTTTATGCTGAAACTGTACCAAAAACTCTTCAAACCCTCTTTACTCTCATTCAAATTCAACTCAAATTTATATATTCCACCTCTCAATCTGAGTTAGAGAATAGCAAAGAAGGTCTCTGTGGTGGTCCTTAGTTGATTTGAAGATCTAATTCATGGAGAGAAGCTAATTTTGAAGAGATTCATCAAAGGTTGTATCCCATGAAACCCTTTCTCTATAAAATTTGTTTTTAACATGCTTTTGATCTTAAATTAAGTGTAATTAAATTGCTTATTGATTCTGATTTCTTCTGCTGCATGTTAATTTACTCTATCTGGTATCAAAGTATGATTTAAGCACTTAATTATTTTTAATTTGAGTTTGGTAGGTTTTTTTTTCGGAAGTTGTATGAAAATGATAAACTGATATTGTTTTTCTATGTTTGGCATTAAATTCTCTTCAATTTTGTTGTAATTTTTATAATTGGCTCTTGATTGATGGGCCTTTATGTGTGATTAAGAGTTGATAACTTCTAGAAATACAAGTTATTTATACCATCTTATTTAGAATGTGCGAAAAAAAGAAGGAAAAAGTTGCGTCGAACATATAGAAATTGGCTTAAAAATGCAAAGGTTGTAAAATGTCTAAAGCACACCCGCTGACCCCATTGCGATGGCAAAAAGGAATGTCCAAGTCTTTGTTTGTAGGAAACAGGTCACCGCATGTGACGATCGCTCGAGGACAAAAAGAGCAACACATTCGCACCGAATGCGACAGTCGATCGTGGATGCAAAAGAGCAATGCATTTGCACCGCATGCGACGATCGATAAAAAGATCAACGCATTTGCACTGCATGCGGCAATCAATCGTAGATGAAAAGAGTGACGCATTCGCGGGGATTTCTGAAATTGTACAGCTTTTCTGTTGTACGATCTGAAAAATTGAATGTGGAACAGAGCGGACGTTTCCAGAAAGCCGTGGCAGAAAAAGTAACTTTTCAGAGTGGGACCACTGACGAAGGAGGTGTCAAGGTCTATACATAGCTACATCAATTCCAAAGAAAGAAGGCTGGTCTGAAGAGACATTGATAGAGAATTCACGGTAGGCTAGTCTGAAGAGACATTTAGAGAAAAACTGGGAGAAAAATGAGACACGTCCGAAAGGGAAGTCTCGGAAGCTAGAAATTCATTCACAATCTTGAAGAGAAGATCTGTGCAAGGATCTTTACTACCTGGGAAACTATCCTGAGAAGGAAGTTTTCCACCTCACTTCTCTTACACGCTGGCAAGCAAACAACTCTCATCGGGATCCGTGTCAAGACATTGACATGCTTTCCTTAATTGTTCTTAGTTTCTATTCATCAATTGTGTTCATTTCTAATCTTTCATTCATTTATCTGTAAAAACACTTATCTTTATCTTTTAATATCATTATCATATTCATCTTCATCTCTCTGTTCTCCACCATACATTCATTGTCCATTTCTCTCATCATATGTAACTAATCCCTCAGGGTAAGAGGGAAGGATTAAGCAAGTAAGTTAATCCTTGTTGAAGAAATCAGCTAAGTTTAGCTAGCACATACTCAACGACATCTTCACCTGTGAGAGCAGAAGTGTAGATGTTAATCCTCATCTCGAAAGAAGATTGATAGAATGCATTAACTAAAGCAAGAAGTATTTCTAGAGATGGAAACAACATTGCGTTTGCAACGTTCATCCCTGATTCACCATAGAGATATGGGAACGCGACCAATCACTGAGAGGTGTAAGCCAAGGGAAAGCGGAACTTAGTTGTGTCCTCAATAGGATTGACAAACTTGCAATGTCCTTTCCCCCACCCCATTCTCTTTCTGACACATTTCACAAGACTTTCCATTGCATTCCATTAGATACTTGCACATCTTCACAGTTATTCATTTATTTGTCTATTTATTTAATTGTCACCACATTTTATTTTGTCGCCGCATTTAATTTTCCAATACAATTCATTATTATTTTGTTTTCGGTCGCATATATCACATTAATATCGCATTTATCATCGCAATCCCTGTGTTCGACCTCAGATCACTCTGAGAAACTTGTGATGGAATTATACTTGGTTCCAACGTAAGAAAATTTTTGACACACACGTACTATATGAACGCATACTACGAGCACATATCAACAGCATCACATACATTATTTTAAAGCATAGTATCGAATTTATATCGAGAAGCATGATTTAGCTATGCATATAATCATACACATCATCCGTCAATCAAATCATTAAGTTTTTGCGGCGTCATTGCATTGCATTACGTTACGTCCGTTACAATTTCAAAATCGAACAAGAGTCTATAATTCGGTTGGAGTCATTAGAGTTGAAATTAGGATGTAATTGAAGAAAGAAGCAGTGGAGGTTAGCAGCATAAAACTGAAGTTTCAGCCACTATCTCACAGCGTCGTGATGCTGTGCTTGGAGCATTACGACACTGTTCTTCGTTTTAGCCCAAAATTTTGAAGATGACCCCGTGGTGTTGCAACACTGGGATGCAGCATTGCGATGATGTTCATCTTAGCCCAGCATACACGCATGGGCCCAAATCGGCGGTCCAAGTAAATCAGTCCAACCGATTCGGGTCAGGGAGTCCGATTCGACCTAATAAGCCAGTTGATCCCAATTTCGAGCTTTGAAGTTCTGGTTTGAGAGGTTCTTGTCCGATTCGGGGCGGTTCGAGTGGTCTAGAAGTGTTTTGGAGCCAATTTTTGTTGAGTTATGTAATAATTTAGGCATTTGTTTGCTTGGGCATGCCAAAACTAAACCATATCAGTTTATGTTTAATTGTTTATGCATGTGATGTATGTTATAATTAAATAAATCTTGTAGTGCATATAGTATGCCATGTAGATTTTAAATCTCACCATAGGAAGCATGTTACATAGATCTAAAGTATGTTATAAGATGTTATAATATATTGTATGCATGTTTAGGATTTCAATTATTTTAATATAAGTATTATATTAAATCATGAGATATCTATGTTTGTTATGGATGCAATGCATGTCTAATTTTTTTTAAGTTGTTATGAAATTGGGTTAGACATTTAAAATCCATAACAAAGATAAGCTGCATGCTCACATAGGATTAACCACTTGTTTTAATAGTTTAAATAGGTCGTTATCTTATAAAACTTGGGTTACAAACTCAATCGGTATATAATCCTACCTAAGGTTGGAGGTATTTAAGTTGATGGTCTACGGAACACCTCCTACCTAGGGATTATGGTCGAATAATTGAGCATTGTTAACCGGTTCTATAATTACAGGTGAGCAGTGAAAGATTTTAAAATTGGTTTATCACCTAGACATCGTAGGTTAAATCCAAATATAATTGTTATACTTGGAAAAGAATACCCAAACATTTAGAACACTTCAGTGAGAGGTTAACAATATATATGATATATCGTTTTTAGCTCTCACGTCCCTAAGATTCACACTGTGAGATCCATGCTTGACTTCGTGTCACTTTTATCGCGATTGCTTCATTCAGAAAGTATTTGCATGGGTCGATAACAAGGTGAATGAGGAAGTAGTTCATAGTAACTGGGTGAAAGAAATGTATCAACATATCTTACAGTTTCCTCCATTAGTTTGAATAGTGTTGCGTCTGCTATTATTTTTGGGTGGCATAAGCTAGTTGTTAACCACAGTAATCCCTTCGGAGGGTTGTAATATAGGATTCGGAACAACCCAAGCTTCATAAATGAATAGGGTTTTATGGTTCCATCTTGAACATTGTTTTCCAACTTGGGGGCATGTTCATACTGTTCTATAAGATCTGAAAATGGCGAGTCACATTTATAAGATTTACTAAATATTTGTAAAGTTCCTGACCGAAAACGGTAATAAAAACAACTATAGGAATAAGAGGTATTATGGATATAGTATTTGGTCAAGATTGTCTTGCTTTAATGAAGGAGTATTTGACTGCCCCGCGGTAGGATCTATTCTAAACACATTAAAGTATTGTTGCAAATAAATAAAGAAATATAGGTACTTTATTATTTTATTGCTAAAACTTGATTTAGATGCATAAGATTAATAGATTTTTATTTTTTTTATTTTTTAGCAATGTCACACTCGATTATACAACTTCTTACTTCCGACAAATTCAATGGAGAAGGTTACTTTAATTGGAAATCGAATATAAATACAATATTAGTGGTTGACAACCTGAGGTTTGTTTTAACGGAGGAATGTCCTCTTATTCCCAGTTCAAATACTAACCAAAATGTTCGAGAAGTTTATGATAGATGGGTAAGGGCTAATGAGAAGATGAAAGCTTACATCTTGGTGAGCATATCTGATGTGCTCAATAAGAAATATGAAGGCATGCCCACTGCTCGTGAGATTATGACATCGTTGTAGGAAATGTTCAAGCAATGGTTATCTACAGTACAACATGAGGCTATAAAATATGTTTATCACGCATGAAAGATGGAACCAATGTTAGGGAGCATGTCCTAAACATGATGGTCCATTTTAACATTGCAGAAGCTCACGACGTTATCATAGATGAGACTAATCAAGTTAGTATGATCTTGACCTTTCGAACTAATGCTGTAATGAATAAGCTTAATTACAACCTGACTACTCTATTGAACAAACTCTAGACCTACCAATAGATGATGAAATTAAAAGAAAGTGAAGCAAATTTTTTTTCACAGAAAAAATTTATAAAGGGATCATCTTCAAGAACGAAGCCTTCAGACAAAAAGAAGTCTGCCATTTCCGCTTCTAAAGATAAAAGTATCCAAATAAATAAAAAGGTAAAAAGGAAGAAGAAACCTACTGCTAAGAAAACCAAGGCTTCTAAAGGAAGATGTTTTCATGTGGAGAAGACGGGAATTGGAAATGCAACTGCCTGAAATATCTGGATGAAAAGAGAGTAGAAAAGGAAAAACAAGGTAAATCAGATTTATTTGTAATTGAAACATGCTTAGTGGAAAATACTCACTTAACCTGAATATTAGATTCAGGCGCTGCTAACCATGTTATCACTTTTCTATAAGAAACTAGTTCTTGGACTCAACTCTTAAAACACGAAATGACTTTCAAGGTTGGAACAGGAGAAGTCATTTTAGCTGAAGTAGTGGGAGACATCAAGTTATATATTGAGGAATCTTTCATTCTTATAAAGAATGTATATTATGTACCCAAAATGAAAAGAAACATGATCTCCATATCTTGTCTGTTAGAAAATATGTATAAAGTATCTTTTGAAATCAATGAAGTGTTCATTTTCTCAAGAGGTATTCATATTATTTTTGCTAGACTTGAAAGTAACTTGTATGCATTAAAATCAACTGAAGCAAAAGCCATTTTAAATATAGAGATGTTTAAAACGACAGAAATTGAAAATAAAAGACAAAATTTCTTCTAATGCCTATCTTTTGCACCTTAGAGTTGGTCACATAAATCTCAATAGGATCGAGGGATTAGTAAAAAAGTGGTCATCTAAATTAGTTAGAAGACAGTTATTTACTATCGTTTGAATTATGTCTCAAAGAAAAAATGACTAAACGATCTTATATTGCAAAAGGTCTTCGTGCCAAAGAACCTCTAAAACTTATACATTTAGACCTTTGTGGTCCGATGAATGTTAAAGCTCGAGGAGGATATGAATATTTCATCAATTGTGTTGATGACTATTCGACAAATGACTATATTTATTTAATGAGTCACAAGTTTGAAACTCTCAGAAAGTTCAGAGAATTTAAGACTAAAGTTGAAAACTTGTTAGGTAAAAAAAATTAAACACTTCGATTATATCGAGGTGGTGAGTATTTGGATTTACAATTTCAGAACTATTTAGTAGAACATGGAATTCAATCTCAACTCATAGCACCCGAAACACTACCAAAAAAATGTTGTAGAAAGGAGAAATCGAACCTTGTTAGACATGGTTCGTTCGGTGATGAGTTATGCTCAGTTACCTCAATTCTTTTGGAGGTATGCAGTACAAACTGTAGTATATATTCTGAATATGGTTCCTTCAAAAAGTGTTTTAAAAACACTGTGTGAGTTATGGAATGGACGTAAAAGTAGTTTACGTCACTTTCGAATTTGGGGATGTGAGGCACATGTGTTGGTGCAAAACCCTAAGAAGTTGGGACGACGTTCAAAATTATGGCTAATTATAGGATCCCTTAAGGTGGATTATTTTATGATCCCCAAGAAGATAAAAAATTTGTATCGACAAATGCTACATTATTGGAAGAAGATCATATTAGAAATCGTCAACCTCATAGTAAACTATTATTGAATGAAATGACCAAAGATACTACAGACAAATCAACAAAGTTGTTGATCAAGCTGGTCCATCAACAACAGTTGTTACCCCATCACACCATTCACAAGAGTTGAGAATGCCTCGACGTAGTGGGAGGGTTATTCATCTCCCTGAATGCTACATGGGTTTAACAGAAACTCAAGACATCATACCGGATGATGGCCTAGAGGATCCATTGACCTTTAAACAGGCAATGAATGATATTGATAAGGAACAATGGATAAAATCCATGGAGGTCAATTCTGTCTAGAAACTTGTAGATCAACCACACGGGTTAAACCTATAGGTTGCAAATGGATCTACAATAGAAAGCGAGACAAAATTGGCAAGGTGCAAACCTATAAAGCCAGACTCGTGGCAAAAGGTTTTACCTAAAGAAAGGGGGTGGACTATGAAGAAACCTTCTCTTCTGTTGTCATGATTAAATCAATAAGAATACTTTTATCCATTTCCATATATTATGACTATGAAATATGGCAAATGGATGTCAATAAAACCTTCTTGAATGACTATCTTGATGAAAGTATTTACATGTCTCAACCAGAAAGGTTCATTGAACAGGATCAAGAACAGAAAGTTTGTAAGCCTAAAAGATCCATTTATAGGTTAAAATAAGCTTCTAGATCCTGGAATATAAGATTTGACACTACAATCAAGTCTTATGGCTTTGAACAGAATGTTGACGAACCTTGTGTATACAAGAAACAAAACTGTAGTTTTCCTGGTTCTTTATGTTGGTGATATCTTACTCATTGGGAATGAGACAAGTTTTATTACTAACGTAAAAAGATGGTTAGCATCACAATTCCATATGAAAAATTTGGGAGATGCTCAGTACATTCGTGGGATCCAAATAGTTCGAAATCACAAGAACTGAATGCTAGTCCTATCTCAAGCATCTTATTTTGACAAAATGTTGTCAAGGTATAATTTACAAAATTCCAAAAAGGGTATGTTACCTTTTAGACCTTAAATTCATTTATCAAAGGAACAGTGTCCTAAGACGCCTCAAGAAGTTCAAGAAATGAAAAGAATTCCATATGCTTCAGCAAATAGGAGTCTGATGTACGCTATATTATGTACATGTCCTGACATATGCTTTGCAGTAGGAATTGTCAGCATGTTCCAATCTAACCTTGGACACAGTCATTGGACTTCTATCAAGAACATCCTCAAGTATCTTTGGAGAACGAGAGACTATATACTTGTGTATGGACCTAATAAATTGATCCTTATGGGATACATTGATTCTAATTTTCAGACTGATGTAGATTCTAGGAAATCTACTTTAGGATCAGTTTTCACCCTTAAAAGAGGAGCTATAATGTGGAAAAGCATCAAACAGAATTGTATACCTGACTCCACGATGGAAGTGGAATATGTAGTTGCATGCGAAGCAGCTAAAGAAGCAGTGTGGCTACACAAGTTCCTATCGAATTTGGAAGTAGTTCCAAATATGCATATGCTAACTACCCTGTACTACGACAACAACGGTGCAGTTGCCAATTCCAAGGAACCAAGAAATCACATATGTGGAAAACACATAGAAAGAAAGTACCATCCTATCATGGAGACAGTACACCAAAAAGATGTGATAGTCACGAAGATAGCCTCAGAAGATAACCTTGCTGATCCATTTACGAAAACCTTCGCAGCTAAAGTATTCGAGGACCATTTAGTCAGGCTAGGACTACAAGCTTCATAATCTAGGGCAAGTGGGAGAATGTCAAGGGTATATAGATGCCATAGTTTATTAGTTTATTGTATTGTCTCTATTTTCTCAACATTGTAAACATGATATATTTGTATATATTTGTAACTCACTGTAGTATTAGTCCAAGTGGGAGATTGTTGGGAATGTCCTAAAAATTGCAGTTCGTAGATGTTAACATATTTTATTTATCAATAAAAATATTATTGAATATTTTATTCAAAAATTATTATTGATATTGCATTCTATTATAAAAATCGAATAAACAAATCCATGGCTATAATATGAATACTTTAACTTTATGTGGATACATAAAAGATAATCAAGTTTTAGTATATAACCAAAATGGTCTATAAGTATATGGATAAGATTGGGTACCTCATCCTAGTGAAACTATTGGATTCGGCCCATTTTGTATACTGATACAAATGATGTGATCCCAAAATCATCTATATGGAGACATGTGAGTAGGGACATCCTATGCAATGAGTTTGCATAAGACCTGACCTTGAAATAGTCACGTTTCTTTATAACGACTATTTACTATTAAAACTGACTATTTCAAACTTACTAACCTAGGGTAACTCAATCTTAATCCTGAGCTAACTATGAACTCCTGTTTATTTGGTATTATGCTTTGAACTTAATAGGTGAAAGTAATCCAACAATACTGCTCAATAAGCCTTATATTTTGGATATAAGATCGGATAGATAGTCGGGGACATAGTTTTGGAAGATGTATTCACTTCTACCTAACTTAGGGTTAGCTGGTAGGTTGTTCTCTTGAGCGCTGATTCCTAGTCTTGAACAATGGGGCCCCGCCCTCTCGTGATCGAGAGGGATATGGTTTATAAGTTGGACTATAAATCAATTGTTCAAATGGAGGATCAATGGGAACTAAAGAAGCAAGATGTATTTTCAGGGCTAAAACAGTAACCTTTATCTAACTGTAAATATGAACGACTTGTGAAGGATCGACTTACTAATTATAGTTAAAAATGGATAGAAATATATATACAGTGAGGAAAATGCAACTATTGAGCTATAGTGGTGTGTCTTGATACTTAACAAATTTTGATTAATTCGGTCTAAAGAGTTTAGCCAATCAACCTCAAATCGTTGAAGCTCATGATCTGTAGGTCCATTAGGTCCCTTTACTAGCTCGTAAAATTATCTTGGATTAGTGAACTGAGTAGATTTGAAAAGTTGAGATTCAAAATTATGGTTCTGAATTTGAAGTGTTCAAATTCAATTAGGGTTGTATTTGAAACAATTGAAACATTTAATTTTGTTGAAATTAAACGAAATTGGAGCGTTAAAAAAGATTTAAATAATGATTTAAATATTTAATGAGGTGAAATATTTTTATATTGAATTGAATTAATTAAATTAGTTTAATTAATTATTCAATTTTATTCAATTTTGAAATTCGTTCAAAATTGGTAATTTGATTAATTAGTTTTTTGTTTTTTTTTGAAATTCAAAATTATGAAAATTAAATTAAAAATTGAATTTGAAAAATCAAATATAATTGAAATTAATTAATCAAATCAAATATAATTGAAACTAATTAATCAAAATAAGTTAATAAAATTGTTTTTAAAATAGAAAGTGGTTGGATTTTCCCACTCAAAAAAACACTTCATGCCACTTCAATTTCAATTGAAGTGGTATCAACCTTTTACTCAAATCTGCATGGTTTACCTGTATAAATTGAAGATTTGAACTTCAATTGTTGAAAAAATTTTGCTCAAATCTGCAACCTAGTAACAAAATTTTGCAATCATATTCCATGATTGGATGCATCACAACATGCTATAATCTCCGCAACCATGGTAGAAGAAGTCGTAAATGTTTGTTTAACACTTTAATAGGACACAACTCCAGCCAACATGAAGATATAGCCTGAAGTAGATCCTAAAGTGTCTTGGCATCCAATTTAATTAGAATCAAAATACCCAATGATCTCCAAAACTTCTAATCTTTGATATGTACGCATATAATCTTTTTTTCTCTACAAATACCTCATAACCCATTTTGCTACTTTATAATGATCCATCCTCGGGTTGCTTAAATATTTGCCTCATACTCCAACTATGAACACAATATCTGGACATGTACATCTTAAGTGTACATTAGACTTCCAAAAGCCAATACATAAAGAATCTTCTGCATCTTCTTAATCTCAAGTATGGTCTTGGGACATAGACTTAAATGAAATTTATCACATTTAACTATAGGGGTATCTCCTAGTGCACAATTTTTCATTCTAAATCTACTCAAAATCTTTTTGACGTAGTTCTTTTGTGAAAATCTCAAGATACCTTGTATTTCAATTCATAATACAAAAGAAACTGTAATGAAAAATTATGATTTGAAATGATGGTTGATATCGTGTTTGATCAACAACTTATTAGGTTGTTGACTTCATATGCGCTTTGCGACAATGATAAATGCGATACTACGTTCTAAATGAGGTATGCGGTGATGCTTAGATGCTTTCGTAGTATGCGTTCGTGTAGTGTACGCGTGTCACAAGTTTTCTTACGGTGGAACCAAGTATAATTCCAACACAAGTTTCTCAAAGTGATCTGAGGTCGAACACGGGGATTGTGGTGATTAATACGATACTGATGTGGTATATGCGACTGGTAAACAAAAAGAATAATGAATTGATTTGAGAAAAGTAAAATGCGGTAAAGAGTAAATTGCGATAAAGAATAGAATGTGATAATAAATAAAGTGCGATAATAAAATGCGATGATAAAATAAATTGCTGTGATAAATAAAGTTGCGGTAATAAAGTAAATCAATAAACAATTAAAATATACAAGTTGGGGACTGGCTGTGAAGATGTGCAAAAGTATCTGATGAATGCGACGGAAAGTCTTGTGAAATGCGTCAGAAAGAGAGTGGGTTGAGGGAAAGGACATCGCAAGTTCATCAATCTTGCTGAGGAGGCACTAAGGTTCCACTTTCTCTTAGCTTACACCTCTCAGTGATCGGCCACATTCCCATATGTCTATGGTGAAACAGGGATGAACGTGGTGAACGCAAGGTTATTTCCATCTCTGAAAATACTTCTCGCTTTAGTTAACGCATTCTTCCAACCTTCTTTCGAGAGGCGGAATAACATCTTCACTTCTGCTCTCACAGGTGAAGATGCCGTTGTGCATGCTTTAGCTAAACTCAGCCGATCTCTTCAACAAAGATTAACTCACTCGCTTAATCCTTCCCCTTTACCCTGGGGATTAGTTACACATGGTAGAAGAAGTGGATGATGAATGTATGATGAAGAACAGAGATATGATGATGAATACGATAATGGTATTAAAATCTAAAGATAAGCGTTTATTATAGATAGTGAATGAAAGATTAAAGATGAACACAGTAGATGAATAGAAAATGAAAAACAAATACAGAAATCGTGTCACTGTCTTGACACCGATCCCAATCGGAGACGATTTGCTTGTCGGCGTGTGGTAGGATTGTTGTGGAAAGCTTCCCTCTCAGGCTTGTTTTCCAGGTAGAAGTGATCTTTGCACAGAGCTTCTTCTTCGAGAATGGAAATAATTGCTTGCTCCAGAGACTTACCTTTCGGTCTTGTCTCGTCTTTCTCCTCGGATTTTCTCTAAGTTGTCTCTTCAGACCAACCTCCTTTCTTTGAATTGATGTAGCTATTTGTTGACCTTGGCACCTTCTGTATCAGTAGTCCCGCTCTGAAAAGCTGATTTTTCCTACCATGGCTTGGTGGAAACGTCCGCTCTAGTCCACATTTAATTTGTCAGAATCGTACAATAGAAAAGCTGTACAATTTTAGAAGTCCTTGCGTATGCGTCGCTCTTTACATCTATGATCGATCGCCGCATACGGTGTAATTACTTTGATCTTTTTTCAGTTGCCGCATGCGGTGGAAATGCGTTGATCGTTTGAGTCCATTATCGATCGTCGCATGCACTACAATTGCATTATTCTTTTTCGTTCTCGATTGCCCGCTGCATGCAGTGTGAATGCGTTGTTCATTTTTGTCCTCGAGCAGTTGTCGTATGCGGTGACCTATTTTCCTACAAAATAAAGGCTTGGACATTCCATTTTGCCATCGCAATGGGGTTAGCGGGTGTGCTTATGACACTTTACAATTTTCGCGTTTCTAAGCCAATTTCTATACGATTGACGTAACTTTTCCTTCTTTTTTCCGCATAATCAAAATAAAACAGTATAAATAACTTGTATTTCTACAAGTTATCACACCCCCAAATTTAGATACATGCTTGTCATCAAGCATATTCTCGACTAAGGCAATTCAGCTCAATACCTATCCTAACTTTGCGTCGATCGGCTACTCCGAATTCTCCACCTCTAAATAATTTCTCAACCTACAAGTTCCTTCTATCCTCTGATCATTTCTTCAACATGCTCTACTTTATTCTTTCCTAAGACAAACCTTTGCCCAAAGTTCTCTTCTTGTTTTGAAAAGAATGTTTTACCTATTCTTGTAAAAATAACAAAGTGCGCCTTTTATGTGGCGCCTGGTTTGCGTCATTGATGCTTAATTTATATGAAGTCAGTTATGGATGATATGCGATGGTGAAATTACATTGTGCACTTAAGTTTCCTCAGTGGAATCCAAGTGTAAATTTCACTGAGTTTCCTGGTAAGTCCAGGGTCGAACATAGGGACTTGTGAAAACAGGTTGCGTTGTTAATTTTTATGAAAACCTTGCAGTGGCCAAATAAAAAAATTGTTGGTTTGTTGTTGATTGCGTTAATGAGAAAATAAACAAATGAAGCAGATTTGAGAAAAGTCAGTTGTATGATAGATGCACTGAGTATGCGATGAACGGGTTGAGAAGATCTTTAGCTAACGTTACTTGGGAATGCGTCAGACTATGCGATTATGCTACAACCATGCATAGCAAGTCATTTTCCAATGCAAATGCGATACTCCTAAGTCTAGGACGCATGTGTTGAATGAAAAAGTGTCCATAGAGCTTATCCCTAAGTCTCTACTCTTGTCCTATGCGATGATGCAAAATTCATAAAAGCAAGGTGACCGCATACAATCATATCCTATCTAAAGGATGTATGTGATGCGTTAATAAAAAATAGTGATTATTCCTAACTCCTATCTCTTGATTATGCGTCCTAATCTGACTCTCCGGAGCCTAGATTCTAAACTGACCTTCATAAGCCTAGATCCTGTCCTTAGACTACCCTCCCGAATATCTCTAATGGACCAATGAAGCATACATAATACAAGATAACCGCGTAGAATGAAAACTGCCTAGTTATGCTAGCTAAATGCTTCTCAACCCATTCAACTGATTTAGCTACTCATGCGTAAATAACAGAGAGTGAACAGATATAGAGAAGTAGAATTCATTTCAATAAATGAGTGGAGTACAAAATAACAATGAAAGTTAAAGGTAGAGAGCCTGGTAACAATTCCTTGATGACCAAGGCTTTTGCACTCTAATCTCTATTTGGTTCTAAAGATGTTCCTGCTTCCGCAGGTGTCAGCCCTCTCTCTATCCTTGAAGCTTCCGGCACTCTCCCAAGCTTATCGGAACGATCTGCCAGCACAACCTCCTCTTTCACGTCCGCCTTAAATTAAAAGAAAATCTAAGAACAAGATGTGCGAACTGAACGTATGAATTTCGAACTAAAGAATGGGGAACTGATCAACCCCTTTTCTGAAGTTTGCCTCTGGTATTTATAGAATATCCAAGGTGAATGGCGACTTCTCTATCATGATTGCACAGATGGGACGACTTTAATTCCTGACTGATGCACCGAATATTAGTCACTGAAAAGCTGAATGTACTTGTAATCGTTATCGGCTGTCAACTTAATTCAAATTCGATTGTCATCAGCTTTCTGTCCCATCACAATTAATTAGCCTTTCACCCAGATGCACCCACCATGTTGTGCTGACCAAGTTGCGGAAATCTTTCTCGAGCAAATGTTTACAAACACAATCATCGCAAAGCCTTGCGGTGAAGTTTCGCTTAACCAATGAATCAATGATTTCCTATGATCGCAATTCTTACATTGCGTCAACACATATTCCACATAAAAACACAAAAATCAACTGTTCCTATGCGATGAACGCATGCGACCGCAATATTATTAATTGATGCTTGATGGACGCAATTTAACATGTTTTATCAATACAATCCAACATTGTTTAAGAACTTAGCACTATGATAACGTGTATTTTTGCCCGTTATCACACCCCCAAATTTAAACAATGCTTGTCCTCAAGCATAAGCTAAAGATTCCTTTAGCAAGTCAACCACAATATTCTTATCCTAGATTTCTCAAGGATACTTCGTTCAAATTCTATATACCAAAGTTTCCTTGAGTCTTGTTCAAGTCTCCTCTCAAATTATTTCTAAGACCTAGGGACCGCAAGCTTAACCTTCAAAAAGACTTTACTAATTTTCGGAACATCGCATGATTTATTTCAAAAAGAAAAATTTTCCACCGGGGTGTCAAATGATTTTATCCTTGCATATTTCTTGACATTATTATTTTTTCTCTGACCTTGCGCTGATCCAAGTGCCTTGCCTTCGTTTTGGCTTACCCTCACGGGTGTCATGCGAACATCCAACTACGAGCAATGCGTTCTTTCTCAGACTAAACTAATACCTTTTTGGCAACAGAGTTACGGTCATTTATTTATGCGTTGATCCTAGTGACTTACTTTCGTTTTGGCTTGCCACCACATATGTCACGCGGACATCTAACTACGGGTAAGTACCTTTCACAACTTAACTCTTATCAACATGGGTTTCCCATTGCGTTGATAGTGGAGTTGTTATTCAATTTTTTTTTTTCAAAATAGCAAAGTAAAAAATAAATACCTCACCCCCAAATTTAAAATGCGTTAATGTCCTCATTGCCAAAATATTGAGATAAGTCATGCAATGTTCTTAGAAAGCTTCGTAAAGAGAGTTTGAAAGAAAGCTAGCAAACCCTTAACTTCTAGAAATATTTTATGAGGTGACTATCTTAAGATTAAGTTGACTCTAGTATATACGAAAGAAATAGAAGCATGTTTTTCATCATTGAAATCATTTTTTGCAAAAAGACATTATGCAGTAACCTACTAAAGTTATCCATGTCAAATGATTGCAGTAATCAAAGAGGGTGCGGTGATAAAACTTTGAAAACTAAAATGCGATGCGATAGCGCAAAATTTGAAATAAAAATAAGGAAAAATACACCCCCAAATTTGTGTTATCGCCTGCATTATATATTGACGCATCCATCTTTGCGGCGATCTACCTTCTTTGGATTGCGGGGACGGAGTAAGATAAGTGGCTTCTTCGCGCAACATCTCCGCAATCCAGCGCCTTGATCGTTGCAAGAAACACGGAGAGAGGGTCAAATAATTTTTAAACAAAACAACTCTTTTTTTAGAGATAGGAATGATGCTGGTAACAAAAAGGTAATTGCGATAATAAATAACAAAATAATAAGAGTTCATGAAGTATTTGTTGCAGGAAAAGGATATTCAAAAGGATTGCGTCCCTGATGAGGTTGAATTCTATAATAACTTAGGGATCGCTTATTACAGTCTGGGTTGTTCACATCCATGGTGGCTTTTCTCTCTTTTATTTGTCTTCTTGAATCATGACTGCCTTAATCCGGAGCTTTTCCCAATGAATGTTCATCATAATTTCCCCCTTGCGCAGATCAATTTGAGTGCGACCGGTCGAAAGGAATGGTCGTCCCAATATGATGGGCGCATCTTCATCCGCTTTATAATCCAAAATGAGGAAGTCTATTGGCAAGATGAATTTATCAATTGAGACTGCGGCTTTTTTCAGCCCCCTTTAGGATGTGTTCAAGATCTGTCCGGGAGTAGGAGAGTTTCTTTTGTGGGCGTGAGTGTGCCAATACTCAATTGTTGGAAGATTGATAATGGCATTATGTTTATGCTTGCCCCAAGATCACATATCGCTTGGCCACTGTAGACCCGTCCGATGGAGCATGGTATCGTAAAGATTCCTGGGTCGCCCACTTTTGGTGGGATCATAACATTTTACGTTGCGGCTACTGTTGTGATCTTTTCTTCCTCATTTTGTTCCTCTTTCAATATTTGTGGAGCTGTTGGTGGTTGAACTTCTTCTGTCTCAAGATCTGGAGGGTTGAGGGTGGACGCAACTTCGGGGTTCATTTCCACGGGCTTTTCCGAACTATAGGTCAACAGATCTTTGGTTGTCATCATTCAAGTTTGTCGCAATGGGCTCCTCCCCTACTTCCGTAGTCGTGTCATCATTTAGAAGGGAGACTGCTAAGCATTGTTCCTTCCCGGTACCCCCAACATTGCGAGGGAGCTCAGTTGAGCTCGGCAACGCTCCTTGCGGTCTATTTTTCAGTTCGCCCGCAATTTGTCCCATTTGAATTTCGAGATTGCTAATGGATGTAGCTTGATTCTGAAGCACTGATTCATTTTTCTCAATGTATTGCTTCAACAAGCTCTCTAAAGACGAAGATTTCGGTGTTTGTGAGCTACTAGCTTGGCTATGCGCTGGACCGTTTGTTTGCGTGAAGAATTCGGGTGGCCCTCATTTTTGTGCCACAGGTTGAAAACTTTGTTGTTGATTTTTCCATGCAAAATTTGGGTGGTTTCGCCACCCGAGGTTATATGCATCGAAATAGGGATTATTTCTCATGAAGCATATTGACTGTGGGTTTGTTCGGCATTCTTCCATAGGGTGAGCATCTTTGCAAATGACACAACTTGCAGTCGTTTGAGTAATTGCACTGACCTGCCCTTTCTTCGCTCCCATATTATTAATTGCGATGCCTTGTATCAGACTCATCATCGCGATCATTTGATTTTTCAGGGATGCGATGGCCCCGTTGTTAGCATCATTATCCTTTAATCTTAATATTTGATCGCTTTCCCGCCAACCCTCGTGATTTTTGGAAATGCGATCAAGTATACTCGTTGCCTTCTCATATGTTTTGTTGAGCAGACCACCAGCGGCTACCGCATTGGCAGTGGTCTGCGAAGAGGGAATCAGTCCTTGATAAAAAAATCTCCATTTGCAGGCAGTCTGGTAAGCCATTATGTCGAAGTCTCTTACCAACCGCTTGAACCTCGCCCAGGCATTGCTGAGCGATTCGTCATCTTCTTGTTCAAAATTTGTTATTAATTTCCGTCTCCTAGCATTCTCAATTGGTGGGAAATACTTCTTCATAAACTTTTCCACCACCTGTTCCCATGAAGTTATCTTCCTCGATTCGAGAGAATATGCCCATTTTCTTGCCTGATCACACAAGGAGAATGGGAACAGAGTGAGTCGAAATTCTTCGTTTGAGATATTTGGGAACACAAAAGTGTTGCATAATTCTATGAAGCTCCGGAGGTGGGCGTGCGGGTTTTCACCATGCCTTCCTCCAAACTGCCCAGCAACCTAGATCATCTGCAACATTATCGATTTCATTTCAAACCTCGATCCATCAAATGCTAGCCTCATGATTCATGGAGAGAAATCATAGTGGTTGGGTGACACATAGTCCCAGATGGGTCTATTGCGATCATTCGCCAGAAGGATGGGTTGACCATTATATTATTCGCGTTAGCGGCCCTTGCTTTCGGTTGCTCCACCATTCTTAGTGTTCTCTCTTGTTGTTGGCAGTTGTCTCTCATTCTGCGTCAAAATGTTCTCTCAATCTCTGGGTCGTAATTTGCCAGAGATTGTGAGTCTGCAAAGAAATCAGAAAAATCACCGTTAGCACACTATTTTGCTGAAACACAATTTTGCTGAAGTCCCAGGCAATGGCGCCAAAAACTTGATGCTTAATTTTTATGAAGTGAGTTATGGATGATATGCGATGGTTAAATTGCGTTGTGCACTCAAGTTTCCTTAGCGGAATCCAAGTGTAAATTCCACTGAGTTTTCTGGTAAGTCCAGGGTCGAACACAAGGATTTGTGAAAATAGGTTACGTTGGTAATTTTTATGAAAACCTTGCAGTGGCCAAATAAATAAATTGGTTTGTTGTTGATTATGTTAATGAGAAAATAAACGAATGCGGCAGATTTGAGAAAAGTCAGTTGTGTGATTGATGCACTGAGTGTGCGATGAACGGGTTGAGAAGATCTTTAGCTAGCTTTACTTAGGAATGCGTCAGACTAAGCGATTATGCTACAACCATGCACAACAAGTCATTTTCCAATGCAAATGCGATGCTCCTAAGTTTAGGATGCATGTGTTGAATGCAAAAGATTCCATAGAGCTTATCCCTAAGTCTCTACTCTTGTCCTGTGCGATGATGCAAAATGCATAAAAGCAAGGTGACTGCATACAATTATATCCTATCTCTAGGATGCATGCGATGCATTGATAACAAATAGTGCTTATTCCTAAGCTCCTATCTCTTGATTATGTGTTCTAATCTGACTCTCCCAAGCCTAGATTCTAACCTGACCTTCCCAAGCTTAGATCCTGTCCTTAGACTACCCTCCCGAGTATCTCTAATGGACGAATGAAGCATACATAATACAAGATAACCGCGGAGAATGAAGACTGCCTAGTTATGCTAGCTAAATGCTTCTCAACCCATTCAACTGATTTAGCTACTCATGCGTAAATAACAGAGAGTGAACAGATATAGAGAAGTAGATTTCATTTCAATAAATGAGTGGAGTACAAAATAAAAGATGAAGTTAAAGGTAGAGAGCCTGGTAACAATTCCTTGCTGACCAAGGATTTTCCACTCTAATCTCTATTCGGTTCTAAAGATGTTCCTTCTTCTGCAGGAGTCAGACCTCTCTTTGTCCTTGAAATTCCGGCGCTCTCCTAAGCTTACCGGAATGATCTGCTGGCACAAACTCCTCCTTCGTGTCCGTCTTAAATTAAAAGAAAATCTAAGAACAAGATGTACGAACTGAACATATGAACTTCGAACTAAAGAATGGTGAACTGATCAATCCCTTTTCTGAAGTTTGCCTCTTGTATTTATAGAACATCCAAGGTGAATGGCAACTTCTTTCTCATGATTGCAAAGATGGGACGTCTTTAATTCCTGACTGATACGTCAA
The DNA here is from genome assembly GCF_027475165.1 of Benincasa hispida. Taxonomy (NCBI): domain Eukaryota; kingdom Viridiplantae; phylum Streptophyta; class Magnoliopsida; order Cucurbitales; family Cucurbitaceae; genus Benincasa; species Benincasa hispida. The sequence continues at coordinate 73,413,906 of NC_143489.1, forward strand.
ATATTTGTCACCGAAAAGCTGAATGTACTTGTGATCATTATCGGCTGTCAACTTACTTCGGATTCGACTATCATTAGCTTTCTGTCCCATTGCGATTAATTTTCCTTTCACCCAGATGCGCCCACCATGTTGCGCTGACCAAGTTGCGGCAATTCTTCTCGAGCAAATGTTTGGGAACACAATCATCGCAAAGCCTTGCGGTGAAGTTGCGCTCGACCAATGATTTTCTATGATCGCAATTCTTGCATTGCGTCAACGCATATTCTGCATAAAAATACAAAAGTCAACTGTTCCTATGTGATGAACGCATGCGACCGCAATATTATTAATATGATGCTTGATGGACGCAATTTAACAAGTTTTATCAACACAATCTAACATGTTTAAGAACTTAGCACTATGATAACGTGCATTTTTCCCTGTTATCAGTCATCATATAGAGAATGCTGATCATGGTTACACCTTTCGTTTTGGCTTACTCCCACAGGTGTGATGCGAACATCCAACTAGGAGCAGGTTCCTTTCACGACTTAACTCTTATCAGGTTGGTATTTTCCCTTGCACTGACAGAAAAGACAACACTTAGTCAAAATTTTGAAAAGAAGGTTTGGGCAGAGTCTTGTAATAGAGAAGGTAAAGTAAAGCTATTGCGATGAATTGTCTAAGTGTTAGGTAGAAATTGGAATGTATAAAGAAATTTCACTAAGGTTACGCATAATACTCATCATGGCAGTGCAAATAAGCAACACAAAAGAAAAGAAAAAAATTGCCGTAATAAATTGACAAAGGATGATAAAAATAAAGAGGCCAATGCATAAGGAAAGAATGATTACTCAGTTGTATAAAATTTGTCTAAGTACACAAAGAATTATAATGATCGTAACACAAAATTGCAAGTATGTACAGAAGAATACAAGGTATAGCTATCTATATAAGAAAAAATTGAATGACCGCAAAAAAAAAAAAAAAAAAAAAAGAGAAGGTGGTACACACCCAAATTTAGAGTTACGGCGGGGGCTCTTGGTGAGGAGGTTTAAAAGATTGGTTCGAGATTGTCCGCATATTGGGCTACCAGACTGCCTTCAAATGGAAATTTTCTATCACGGTTTGAATCTTGCTTCGCAGACCACTGCTAATGCGGCAGCCGCTAGTTGTCTTCTTGAAAAAACTTACGAGGCAGCGAAGAATATTCTAGACCGAATCTCCAAGAACCACGAAGATTTGAGGGAGAGTGACAAGAGATTAAGACTCAAAGATTCCGATGTAAATAATGGTGCCATTGTTTCGTTACAAGCCCAAATGACCGCAATGATGAATTTGATTCAAGGAATGGCGATCAGCAGCCCAACACCGCAAAGTGGGCAAATTAATGCAATAAGTCAAAACACCGCAAGGTGTGCGACTTGCTGTGATGGGCATGCGATGGAAGATTGCCCACAAAATCCACAGTCTGTATATTTTGTAAAGAATAATCCCTTTTCAAACACTTACAACCCCGGGTGGAGAAACCACCCCAATTTTGCTTGGAATAATCAACAAAAAAATTTTCAATCTATGGCGAAAAAAGAAGGGCCACCAGGATTCTTCCAACGCAACAACGGTCAACAAAGCAATAAAGCACGTAGCTCACAACAACCAACACAATCTTTTTCTCTAGAGAGCCTATTGAAGCAATATATAGAGAAAAATGAGACAATGCTTCAAAGTCAGGCTACATCCATCCACAACCTTGAATTGTAAATGGGCTAGATTACGAATAAGCTAAAAAGCAGACCGCAAGGGGCGTTGCCAAGTTCAACCGAGCTTCTAGGGGGATCAAGTAAGGAGCAATGTCAGGTTGTGACATTGCACAGTGGAAAGTCTGTGGAGGGAGAAAAGAAGGATCAGAGTAGAACAACTTCCATCGCAACTGAGCTCGAGTTTTCGGTAATGCAAGAAGAAGAAAGAGAGAATGAAGTAGTGGAACCTGAGGTTGCGTCGACCTCAAAGTCAAATGAAACAGGAACCATGAAAGTCTAGTTACCACCTTTCCCTCGGAGGTTAAGAAAGAAGAAAAATGAAGGGGTACAGTACCAACGCTTCTTATCTATGTTAAAGCACCTATATGTTAACATCCCTTTCAGTGAAGTGATTGAGGAAATGTCTGCCTATGCCAAGTTTCTGAAGGACATGGTAACTAAGAAGAGAGTGTTGGAAAATTGCCACGGTGGCATTAACACAAAGTTCCAAATCTATTATTCCACCGAAGATGAGCGATCTGGGAGCTTCACTATTCCTTGCTCCATAGGAGGACTCTATATTGGGCAAGCCCTGTGTGACTTGGGGGCCAGCATAAATTTGATGCCGCTGTCAATCTTTCGACAATTAAATGTGGGGCAACTGTGCCCACATCAGTGACTCTCCAATTGGCAGACAGATCTCTGGTTCATCCAGAAGGTAAGGTGAAGGATGTGCTGATCACGATTGATAAATTTATTTTGCCAGCTGACTTCATCATCCTAGATTATGAGGCCGACAAAGATGTGCCCATCATTTTGGGGCGACCTTTCCTATCAACGGGTCGTGCTCAAATTGATGTGCACAAGGGAGAAATCACTTTGAGCATAAACGGACAGAAGCTCAAATTTAATATAATTCGTGCCATGAAATTCCCGGATGAGGAAGATCTACAAGATTCTGACGATGACCTGAATTTGATTGAAGAAGAAAAGTCTGATGAAGAGTGTGAAGAAGAGGATGCCAACGCATCCGTAGCTGCCTGCAATGCGATCGTAGCAAAAACAAACAAAGAAGAAGGAACGATCGCAACGCAAGAAGAAGAACCAAAAGAAGAAAGAAAAACAATGCAACCTTCCCTCGTGGAACCACCAACACTTGAACTGAAGACCCTACCAACACATTTGAAGTACGCATTTCTGGGGCAGAATGAGAAGCTGCCAGTGATAATTTCCTCTGCACTCAACGTAGATCAAGAGAATGCGTTGATGAGCATTCTCAAGAAACATGAGCGAGCAATTGGCTGGACGCTCGCTGACATCAGAGGAATTAGCCCCGCGTACTGCATGCACCACATTCGTCTTGAGGACAACCACAAAGAAACTATTGAAAATCAACGTAGACTTAACCCTGCGATGAAGGAGGTCGTCAAAAAGGAGATTATCAAGTGGCTGGATGCGGGCATTATCTATCCCATTGCAGATAGCACGTGGGTCAGCCCCGTGCAATGTGTGCCGAAGAAGGGCGGAATGACGGTAGTCCCCAATGAGAACAATGAATTAATACCGCAAAGAACCATCACTGGATGGCGCATATGTATGGACTACCGCAAATTGAATGCGGCCACAAAGAAAGATGTCACATCCCGCTGCAGACCACCCTCTTAGCCTAGAGAAGGGCGTGACTGCAGCAGTTATCAACCCTTAGGCTGACACTTACTGCCTAAAAACTCTTGCGGAATAACTCTGATACCAAATACAAATTATATGCAATGGGACGGCTGTAGGCCCACAATTTATTAACTTAGAAACTTAATATGTTTAGAGTATTTACAACATTAGATTTACAAGTCCCAAAACCCACAAACCCTAGTCCCTATATGAACAATAGTAACATGTGTACAATATTAACAGTAACCACCTAGCAAACGGTTACAAGTCTTTTCATCCTTTAGTGGTAGAGCAGATACTGAGCTGTCTTCAGAGGATTTGACCGCTACCTATTGGGGGGGGGGGGACAAAAACATTGGAAAACACGATGAGCTTACGCCCAGTGAGTGACCGAGAAAACATAGTAAATTCTCATGATAATTTCAGAAAATAGTTTTATCTGAAATATAAACTTTTGCAGCATAAATAGTTTCCAAGCATAAATTGTATAAAATTGTTTTAAACATAAAACAGTAAAATCATTTCTCAAATCAAAGTACTGTATAACTGGTAAAATAATCCCAACACCAACTACTAGTCCAGAGAGAACCCTTTTCCTCAATCTCTGATTTTATTCACCTGTGGCCACATTAGGTACTACTGCTCAGATACCTTCTCCTTGTACTTCAGTATCGAGCTACTAGGATACCTTCTCCAATGTACTTCAGTATCCCGTTGGCTTGGTACCTTCTCAAACGTACTTCAGTACCAATAGATACCTTCTCCTTGTACTTCAGTATCTAGTTGGGTGGATGCCTTCTCCTTATACTTTGGCATCGCATTTTACCAAAATTATTTATAAACAACTTTTCTCTTTAAAGCATGTACAAGTATAACACATATACAACATGACTTTAAAGATGATAATGCATGCTGGATAAAATCAATACATATACATATGTAAATAGTTTTTCAACAATATGCATGCGTTCCAAATCACAATTCAAACTTGCTTGGAAACCACTTTATAAAACTAGTACGCATGAGAATATTTTCGCAAACATGCTTTCTGTAAAATATTTGTAATCAAAATAGTTTGAAACATTTTAATTTGAAAACATTTTAGTCACTCACCTCGAACTCTTAAGAACTTTTCACTCTAGTAGCTCTTTTTTTCACCCCTAGAATCCAGATTCAACTTACAACTTAGATTACTCATAGTTCTGAACCTTATTTGGAAATACTTCCTTCTAAAACCTATTCTAAAATGTCTCAGGAATCTTACCCTAAACTTTCAGCTCAGAATTCTTCGTGGTTTGGCCAGAATCTCAAAATCACTGGCCCAGATTGATCCGACAGTCTGACCCTTCGGCCTTCTTCTCAACCTCTAGCCCAGTTCCTTTGAGCCTTTTCCTTCAGTAGCCCTACTCACTAGACTTTCAGAGCTTTCAGATGGCTTTAGAATCACTTCAAATGCACGAGTAGATTGGAAGATATCCTCGTCAAAAGTTGACAAATTTCTCTAAATCCTCACTGCCCTCTACTTTCTCTACGAAATTTATGATTTTTGTGTGATTTGAAAATGAAATCTCAACTCCCTATTTATAGGCGTTCAAATTGCTCATGGGATTGACAGCACCTACTTGGCTGCATGGCCAAATATTTAATCCTCCCTTTATCAACGTAAGCTGACTTCACCTTGGTTCAATGGGTTCTTCCCAAACGCATCCAACACAGTTTCTTAGGGTTTAAGAATTTCTCTTAATCGGACACCTAGATTTAAATTGACGTTTGCCCTTATGTCTTCAAGCTTTGTTTGTATTCAAATTAGGGTTTTTAAATGCATAATCCACCCCAACGCGTCCAAATACATCGCCCAGAAGCTTGCTCGGCCGTTCAATGCATAGGCGAGGCGTGGGCGTGACGTTTCAATCGGTCAAAGCAAGGTCGGTAGTGTCGCTCTCTCCACTTTCGGCAGTGTCGCTCTCTTCTAGTTTCTCTCCAACTTTCTCTCCACTCTCGCTCTCTTCAGCTTTCTCGCTGGTCTCGCTCTCTTCAAATTTCTCTCCAATCTCGCTCTCTCCAACTTTCTAGCTCAAAATCTCGCTCTCTCTACTCTCGCTCTCTCCCTCTTTCTCGCTGGTCTTACTCTCTCCCACCTCGCTCTCTCCCATTTTCTATCCAATCTTGCTCTCAATGATCTCACTGATCTCACTCTCAACAATCTCGCTCTTAGCTACTGCAAATTGTTTGTCTCTATGTAACTTCTACAATTGTTTTTTCCAGATTTTCCCCAAAATAATTTCCCATATTTTTCTCAGTTTTTCAATCCTTTCTTCAGCCATAATGTAGTTCACATAACTTCCCTATACTTAGCCAAAATTTTCCAAACTCAATTTCCATATTTTTCTTTTCAAATCCCCATTCCTTCTTCACCATTCCACACACACTTTCTCATCAACCTACTTATTATACAAATTTCATCACAATCTTACCAATTAAAGCTCAACTTAAATTATTCAAGGAAAATCTACTTAACACTTAGAAATTTCCTTCCCCTTAACTTAGGATTTAACTTTCACTTAGTTAATTCCTTTTATCACTTGCTTAAGTAAGGAAAATAAAAATCCGGGTTTCACAAAAGATCACTTCCCTCTGTCATTCATTGATTAAATGCTAGACAAACTAGCAGAGAATGATTTTTACTACTTCTTGGATGGATATGTCGGGTAAAATCAAATCATGATAGCTCTTGAAGACCAAGACAAGACCACATTCACCTGCCCATATGGGACACTTGCTTTTCGCCGCATGCCGTTAGCCTCTGCAATGCGTCGAGCACATTCTAGAGGTGCATGATGACGATCTTTTTCAGACTTTCTCGAAGACTTAGTGGAAATATTTATGGATGACTTCTCCGTTTATGGGAACACTTATGAAGTCTGCCTGGCCAATTTGGAGAAAATTCTGAAAAGATGTAAAGAGACAAACCTGGTGCTCAACTTGGAAAAATGTCACTTCATGGTGAAAGAGGGTATAGTGTTGGGACACAAGGTCTCCCAAGAAAGCTTGGAGGTGGACAAAGCAAAGATCGACACAATTGAAAAGCTTCCACCTCCAACTAGCGTGAAGGCTGTGTGAAGCTTCTTGGGGCATGCTGAATTCTATAGAAGATTTGTTAAATACTTTTCTAAGATTGCACAACCACTGAGTGCGTTGTTAGAGGCGGACAGAAAGTTTGAATTTGACAACAATTGCCTCAATGCATTCTGAGTTTTAAAAGATGCACTGATTACTGCGCCCATCTTGATTACGCCGGATTGGACACTGCTGTTCGAAATCATGTGCGACGCAAGTAGGTATGTGATGGGAGCCGCATTAGCGCAAAAAAGGAAAACTATTTTGCACCCCATCGCATATGCTAGTAAAACTTTGAACCCTGCTCAAATCAATTATACCACCACTGAAAAAGAACTCCTGGCTGTGATTTTTGCATTGGAAAAATTTCGGGCATATATATTGGGAACCAAGGTACTCATTCACACTAATCACTCGGCAATCAAATATTTGATGACAAAGAAGGACGCAAATTCGAGGTTGTTCAGATGGGTTCTCCTCTTTCAAGAATTTGATATTGAAATAATTGATCGGAAGGGGACAGAGAATCAAGTTGCGGATCACTTGTCCAGATTGGAAAATCCTGAGGTTGACCGAAATGAATCTGAGGTGAGTGTTATGTTTGCGGATGAGCAGCTATTCCACATAGAAGAATTTCCTTGGTATGTGGACATCATTAATTACTTAGTTTGTGAACAATTCCTTGAAGATTACACCTACCATCAACGGAAGAAGCTCAAGAATGAATGCAGACACTATTATTGGAATGAGCTGAATCTATATAAAAGAGGTGCAGACCAAATCATTCGACTATGCATACTAGATGCTACTCAACAATGCATATTGTCACCGTGTCACGATTTGCCAAATGGAGGGCACTTTGGAGGGCAACGTACTGTAGCCAAGTTTTGCAAAGTGGATTCTTTTGGCCTTCATGGTTTAAGGATGTTGCTGACTACGCAATGAAATGTGATCGATGTCAATGCATAGGCAACATGTCATGGAAGAATGCAATGCCAATGAATACTATCTTGGAGTTGGAACTATTTGACGTATGAGGGATTGATTTGATGGGACCAGTCCCTCCTTCAAACGGTAAGCATTATATTTTATTAGCCGTCGACTATGTCTCCAGGTGGGTAGAGGCAACTACATGCGCCACAAGTGATGCAGCGGTAGTCTCCAAGTTCTTGAAGAAAAATATTTTCACTCGTTTTGGCACTCCCCGTGCCATCATAAGTGATGAAGGATCACACTTTGTCCATCATAATATCAAGGAGCTGCTGTGCAAGTCTAATATCCTCCATAAAGTGGCCACCGCATACCATCCGCAAACGAATGGCCAAGCTGAAGTGTCCAATCGAGAAATTAAATTGATACTTGAAAAGGTAGTAAATCCTTCACGAAAAGACTGGGCAACAAAGTTTGACGAGGCGTTGTGGGTACACCGGACCACATTTAAAACACCCATTTGTATGTCCCCCTATGCATTGGTATTTGGTAAGGCGTGTCACTTACCTTAGAAGCTGAAAATAGGGCACTGTGGGTGGTAAAGAAGCTAAATTTTAGTTTGAAGAAGGCAGGGGAAGCGCGGAAAATGCAATTGGTCGAGCTAGAAGAATGGAGGAACAACGTAAATGAAAATACGAAGATTTACAAAGAGTGCACCAAGCACTGGCATGATCAATGCATATCAGTAAGAACCTCCAAATCGGGCAAAAAGTCTTGCTTTTCAATTCACGTCTGCGACTCTTCCCGAGAAAGCTAAAGTCACGTTGGTCCAGACCGTTCATAATTCGACAAGTACTTCTGCATGGTGGTGGAATTATCAAATGACGACGAAACCAACATATTCAAAGTCAATGGGCAGCGAGTAAAGGCATACCATGGAGAAGACTGGCATCGCCAAGTCGAATCCATGGAACTAAGAGACTTTGAATGAAGAAGGAAGTAGGTGGTCCCTGCGTTATCAAATGATCGCAACTTATAGGGACGCACGTTTTGGGAAACCTCAAGTCTTCAACTCTTTTCTCCACTACTCGAAATTTTCACCATCTTTTCAATTCTGATTTATCCTTACTTTACTATCACTATCGTTTTTAGAAAAAAAAAAAAATTGCGATAACGATTTTTATTTTGTTTAAAATAATTTGATCCTCTCTTTGTTTTTCTTACAATGATCGAGGCACTGGATTGCGAAAATGTTACGCGAAGCAACACTTATCTTATTACATCACCGCACCCAACGAAGAGTGATCGCCGCAACGATGGATGCATCAATACAATGCAGGTGACAACACAAAAATTTTGGGGTGTACTCTTTCTTAGCTCTATTTCCAATTTTGCGCTATCACATTGCATTTTAGTTTTCAAAATTTTATCATCGCATCCTCTTTAATCACCACAATCATTTAGCATAGATAAATTTATTGAGTTACCGCGTTCTGTTTCTTATCCAAGTATAATTTCAATGATGATAAAAATATACTTCTATCTTTCGTATACACTAGAGTCAACTTAGTCTTAAAATAGTTACCTCATGAAATATTTCTAGAAGTTAGGGGTTTGCTAGCTTCCTTTCAAACTCTCTTTACAAGCATTCTATGACCATCACATGACCTATTTTAACTTCTTTTGGCAAGGAGGACAGTGCCACTTTTTAAATTTGGAGGTGAGGTATTTATTTTTGACCTTGCCATCTTCTAGAAAAAAAAAAACATTTTTGAGAATAACAACTCCACTGTCAATGCAATGGGAAACCCTTGCTAATAAGAGTTAAGTTGTGAAAGGCACTTACCCGTAGTTGGATGTCCATATGACACACGTGGGGGAAAGCCAAAACGAAGGCAAGACACTCGCATCAGCGTAAGGTCAGAAAAAAATAGCAATGAAGAAATTTTTTGTGCAAGGATAAAATCATTTGACACCCCGGAAGAAAATTTTCTTTTAAAATAAATCATACGATGTTCCGAAATTTAGTAAAGTCCTTTTGAAAGTTAAACTTGCAATCCCTAAGTCTTAGAAATATTTTAAGAAGAGACTTCAATAAGACTTGAGAAAATTATGGTATATAAGATTTGAATGAAGTATCCTTGAGAAATCTAGGGAAGAAAACTTTGTGGTTACTTGCTAAAGGAATCTTTAGCTTATACTTGAGGACAAGCATTGTTTAAATTTGGGGGTGTGATAACGGGTAGGAATGCACGTTATCATAGTGATAAGTTCTTAAACAATGTTGGATTGCGTTGATGAAATATGTTAAATTGCATCCATTAAGCATAAATTCTATAATATTGCGGTCACATACGTCCAACGCATTAGAGCAGTTGATCTTTACATTTTTGTGTAGAATATGCGTTAACGCAATGCAGAGAAGAGTGGTGACGCTGGAGATCACCCAGGGCAGCTTGAGAAAGAACCTTGGGGTGTAAGAGCAGAGAGCGGGCCGACTCTCGCGAGAGCGAGATTATCTTTAGAGCACGAGTAGAAACAGTGTAAACACCTGACAGCAAGAAATTGCTACTAGGCTCTTTATTATACTTTCATTGTTATTTTGTACTCCATCTCATATATATTCAATGGAAGTTCTATTTCTACATCTGCTCACTCTCTTAATGCACATGAGTAGCTAACTTAGTTGAATGGGTTGAGAAGAACTAAGCTAACATGACCTATGAAGTTCATCGCTTGCGATTGTCTTGTTGTATGCTGTGCTAAATACCTTTTAGATTTACTGAAGAGAGAATCTAAAGAAAGAACCTAATAACTCGAGAGAGTTAGGTTAGAATCTGAACTCAAAAGAGCAAGATTAGGTTTGCATAAACAAGAGATAGGGACTTAGAGATAAGCTCTGTTTGTCAACTTGCATCGCATGCATCCTAGGAATGAGAGTGATATTATGTGGTCGCATATTTGTGTGAATGTCATGTTGTCATCGCAGAAATAGAGATAGAGGTTTATGTGTAAACCCTGTAGACTTATCGCATATTTATCGCATGCGTTCTAGCCTTATAAGCCGTTGTATTGATGTCGAGAGGTGGTTTACTATTGTATGCATGTTGCATGATTGCAAAGCATGGATGCATTCTAGGAAGTGTTAGGCGAAACTTTCCTCAACCCGTTCACCGCATATTCATCGTATTTCCCGTTTACCAACTCTTTTCAAACTCTGTCGCATTCGTTATTTATTTTCATCAACGCAAACAAAAAACCCAACGATTTATTCATTTAACTAGTTACCGCAAGTTTTCATAAAAATCACCAATGCAACTATTTTCACAAGTCTTTGTGTTTGACCTTGGACCTACCAGAAAACTCAAAGGAATTTACACTTGAATTCCGCTGGGGAAACTTGAGTGCACAACACAATCCATCAACGCATATCATCTATAATTCCATTTAATAAAATAACGCATCAAGGACGCCATGCACTTTTGGCATGGGTTCTTCTTCAATGCCCGCGCCTAAAGATAGGCATAGGCTCAAAATTGTCCATGGGAAGAAGTACTGACCTCTCACACGGCCAACAAAACCTTGGATTTACGTTGCAAGAAGATGGCCCACATTAATCAGAATGCCGTGCGCCATGCAATATGTGGCCATAAATCGATCCTTTGAAATGGTGTTGTCATGCGATGTTGGGATGAGTCGCCTTTTCACCAAATAGACCCAAAGGCACGCTTCTGGTAGTAGCTGGTTGGAGCGGAGGGTTCTTATGCCTGTTAGGGACAAAGTCCACTTGGTGCTCGGTTTCATTAATGTGTTCAACGCATTCTCCATATCTGCTTCTGTAGGATTATCAATCAATTTGTTACTTAGTGCTTTTGGGAAATTCTTCAACTGATAGAGTTGATTGATGTCCTCTTTGCTGAACGACGGTACCCTCCCTTTGACGACCACCGCATCTTCGATGATGTGGAGCTGGTCGTGGTAGAAGGCTCTCACTACCGATGGAATTACGATGGATGGACACTGGTAGAAAACTTTCCACCCATGTTCCACCACAACGTTGGTGATGAGATTCGGTAGTGGCGCCGACCCAGGAAAGAAGCGCATTTCCATCTACAGATCATCATTTTCCTTTTTGTTGTTGGGCGCCTTCTGGTCGACGCAAGCTCGTTGCTCTCCACTTCTGCTTTGCCCTTCTTCTGAGCGGACACAAGCCGGGATTTTTGTCTTTGGATGCGTTCCCGCGCCTTGCGTTGCTCCTCTTTTTCCTTTTCCCACTCTTCCACTTATTTTCTTTTCTACTCTCTGACGTGCTGAATATTTGCTTTGTGGTGTCTCTTCTTTTCCTCCTTTTCCTTCTTCCCCGCTTCTTCTTCTTCCCTCATTTCTCTTTCAAATTACTATGAGGCGAGCGTAATGCGCTGCTCATCCTCAAGCCTTCTTTTCTTTTTTTTTCTGCCCTTGCGTTGTCACGACGAACCTCCTCATCGTGAAGCTTTCTGGCCAAATCGCTGCGATGATTTGGCGCACCCGTGACATTTTCTCTTCCTTCTCCTCTAATTGTCTTTTTCTTTCATCCTTCTCCTCTGCTATGCGTTGGGAAAATTTTGGGTCACTTGTGGACCCTTGCGGCGCATTCTCCTTGCGACGCCGCATTAGAGGGGAGATGTCAGGATCTTCTTTGTCGTCCGATGCAATTAATCCGGTATGTGGCCATGAAGCTTGTAGTTGCACTGATGATTTAGCTTGCGCTAACACCCCCTCTTCCACCCTTGCGGGTGTTGATTCTTCGTTGACATCTAAACTTTCCACCCGTTTCGTCCTTTATTCCTCTTTCTTCAGGCACTTCTCTTCTTGCCTGCACTGTTTTCTTTCACTTCTCTTCTTTTCTTTCTTCTTCTTCTCTAGCTGGGCGACTTCATCTTCTTCTGCCCGTTTTTCTTCATCTTTTCTCTTCTCCTTCTTCTCATCAGACTTCCCCGTCTGCTTCTTCGCCTCCATAACCTCCAAAATAGCCTTGATGGGTCCTTCATTAGAGTCTGTTGGGGCAGTAACCTTAGGATTCGAAATGGTCAGGGCCATTCTTCGCGAAGCCACCACTAACTCCTCCTCTGACGGCAGGGGCTGGTTCACTACTCTGGCCTCCGGTAACCCTCCATCCTTCTCTAAATTGCTTTGAATGCTCCCGAATACCTCTTTATCATCCTTCCGTTTCAGTTCACTCTCGGTTGGAGGTACTGGGAGCACCACCTCAAGTCTAGTGACAGGGGCACTCTCCGTGCTTGGCCCCTCACAGTTGGTGGAATGAACACATACTAGTGGGATCAATGCAAGGTTGGTGGAATGAACGTTCACCTTTGCGATGGAGAGTTGTTTCCGCATGCAGTCGTTTATGCGGTAGTCAAGTTTCCACGTTTGCATCCACTTCCTGCGTTAGCTACAAAAATAGAAAATTGAACACATAATAACGCATAATAATAAGTTAGCTGAGATTCTTAATGATGAACACCGCAGGTTAATTTCTTATGAATTCCTAACATAATTGCAGTATATTCTGCTTAACAGTCCTCATAATTCTAAATAAAAGGCCTAAGATGACATGCATTTCCGCCTATCATCACACTCCCAAACTTAGAATCATGTTTATCCTTAAGCATGCATTATACTCGAGAAATTCTTAACTCACCTTCTTGCTTTCCTTTGCGATGACCAGCTTCTCAAAATATAATTTACTCATGCCTCCAACCATCGCCACAATGCTCTCCTCCACTTTGGCTACTTCTTCAAAAAGATCTTTCTAAGTTTAGATCCGGCAAGCCTTTACTCAAAAACTTTTTATTCATTCACTGCTTTGAAAAACTTGATGACAGGAAATTAGATGTCAATTACTTGACAACTAAAATTCCATGGACGCAATATGCGACGTATGTTCTTAAGGTATGCGTTGATTATCATGCGTCGATGGCCATGCATTGGAATGACTTTGCGTTAACAAATGTATGCGATGACCATGCGTCCTGTCACAAGTTTTCTTATGCTTACGCCAAGTATAACGTGAACGCAAGTTTCCCGGGTGATCCGAGATCAAACACAGGGACTTGTAACGAGATGTATGCTGTAATGTGCATGTGGCGGTTGAATAAAAGAATGATCGATGGGGTTTCTATACTGATGACAGGCAGAAATGCATGTCATCTTAGGACTTTTACTTAGAATTATGAGAACTGTTAAGTAGAATATGTGGCAATTATGTTAGGAATTCATGAGAAAATGAGCTTGCGTCGTTCAACATTAAGAATCTCAGCTAACCCATTATTATGCATTATTATGCATTCAATTGTCTATTTTTGTAGCTAACGCAGGAAGTGGACGCAAATGCGAAAATTGGACCACCGCTTAAATGACCGCATGCGGAGAAACTCTCTATGGATGTTACGATAATCAGCCACATGCGTCCATCGCATGGGAGTTGCGGTCATCGTGTAGAGTTACGGTATTAAGCGAATGCGATCATTGAATGATTGCGTCTACACGCTAACGCATGATAAAGGGTTCAACGTAAGGTTGGTGGAATGAACACATCAACGCATCTACCTCGAGAAAATCAAAAGATGATGTTGACATTTCATCTACCATGCCATTAGCAGCAGAGATTCAGAAAGGACTAAATGTGCCGAATGTCAGAATCAGAGCAATCCATTAATGCTATCGGCAATCCAGGCTCTATATAAAGTAGCCGATAAGCAAAAATTCAAGTTATCTAAGGTTTTTGCCTGAGGTTCGCGTAGGGCTGATCCTTGTGATCCAAACAAATGTGTGAGAAGACGCTTGAGTATTCTTGACCACTTTCATCCATTTCGAGTGACGATCGGAGCCTTTGACTGGAGATAGATCTCGAGAGAGTCAGCTCCATCGCCCTTCCATGGCACCACTGGTAGCCTTGATGCACATCCACTAGAAGCAAGTCATTGCTTCCAACCGGTCATTTCATTTTTCGTTCTTTTTCTTATATTGTAATGTACAACATTTTGGAATTAAGGAATTTTGTGTAAAATACATTTCTATATTTCCTTCGACTCCATCTCCATCTTCTTTACGTAGCATCTTTACCTTCATTGCATAACTTAGTGAGATTGAAAGAGTATCGCATATTTAGTCATGTGGATTAGGGATATGAAGCATGTTTCAAACCACCGAGAGGTGTGCGTTACGCGAGTGTGTGAGTAAACCTCATTTGCTTAGTGTGACGCTGTACACCTGTCTATAGGCCAACGCAATGCTTGTCTATGAGTAAAGTTAGCAACAACCAACTGCCTGGGAAGGTAAGTGGTTGGTCGCATTAAGCAATGTATGCTTTATTCACTAGAGATAGGAATAATCTTATGCCAGCAATGTTCATGCAGTTACCTTGTCGTATGAGCGCATCATTCATCATTTAGGCATACTTGGGAGAGTAATCTAAAATCTAAGACTCAAGAGAGCGGATTGGAACACATAGGTAAGAGTGGAGAACTTAGGGATAAGCTACGTTTGTTATCACACAGCGTATGTGCCCTACAGATAGGATATTGCATGCGTCTAGGAAGTAGGATACGGTGGTATGCGGCTAGCACACTCATGCATCGAGAGCTCGTGAGCGGGTTATGGAGGTTTAGGCAGGCATATGCTTCCCGAAAATATTGCAGATACACCGCATACGTCCTAGAGTTAGGCTCAAGTGTGTGTAGCATGATTGCATGACTCACGTTGACTAAGGTTGCACTTGCAGTCACTCTTAAGTATTGGAATGATGACATCTCCACATTTTATCTATTTTCCCACTCATTTGTTTCATGTCAGGAGTTGTCGTGTCTCTACCTCTCATGCATGTTCTCATTGCGTTGTTTGTTAGCTAAGAGTAGTGTTAACTTAGAAACCTTCCCATCCATTCTTTTATTCAACCGCCACGTGCACATTACCACTCGGAATGGATGAAATAGGTGAAGAACTCTCAAGCGTCTTCTCACGCATTTGTCTGGATCACAAGGATCCGCCCTAGGCGAACCTTAGGCGAAAACCTTGGATAACTTGAATTTCTGCCCATCGGCTTCTTTATATAGAGCCTGGATTGCTGACAGCATTAATGGACTGCTTTGATTCTGACATTTGGCGTGTTTAGTCCTTCTGAATCTCTGCTGCTAACGGCGTGGTAGGTGAAATGTCAACATCATCTTTTGATTTTCTCAAGGTAGATGCATTGATTCGTTCATTCCACCAACCTTGCATTGATCCCTTTATCATGCGTTAGCGTGTAGCCGCAATCATTCAATGACCACATTCGCTTAATACCTCAACTCTATACGATGATTGCAATCGATTGACGAGCGCAACTCCCATATGATGGACGCATGCGGCTGGTTACTGCAACATCCATGCATTGATCGAACGCATTCGCCTTTGCGATGGAGAGTTTCTTCGCATGCGGTCGTCTACACAGTGGTCCGGTTTCTGCGTTTGCATCCACTTCCTGCGTTAACTACAAAAATAAACAATTGAATGTATAATAACTCATAATAATGGGTTAGTTGAGATTCTTAATGCTGAACGACACAAGCTCATTTTCTCATGAATTCCTAACATAATTGCCACATATTTTGCTTAACAGTTCTCATAATTCTAAGTAAAAGGCCTAAGATGACATGTATTTCTGCCTGACATCATATACTAACACTACTCTTACTCTTAAGTAACAGACAACACAATGAGAATATGAATGAGAGGTTGAGACACGACAACTATTGACAGTAATTAAATGGATGGAAAAATAGAGAAAATGTGGAGATGTCTTCATTGCAACCCTTAAGTGTGACCACAAGGGCAACCTTAGTCAACGCAAGCCATGCGATCAATGTACACACACTTGACCCTAACTCCAGGACGTATGCGATCTATTTGGGATATTGTCGGGAAGCTTTTGCCCACCTAAGCCTCCATAACCCGCTCATGTGCTCTCGCCGCATGATCGTGACGGCTGCATACCACCGTATCTTAATTCCTAACGCATGCAATATCCTCTTCGTAGGGTGCATACGTTGTGTGATAACAAACAGAGCTTATCTCTAAGTTTCCCATTCTTGCTTATGCGTTCCAATCCGCTCTCTCGAGTCTTAGATTTGGATTTTAGACTACTCTCTTAAGTATGCCTAAATGATGAATGAAGCGCTCATAAGACAAGGTAACCACATAAACTTTGCTGACATAAGATTATTCCTATCTCTAATGAACAATAGCTTACATTGCTTAATGCGACCAACCACTACCCTCCCGGGCAGTTAATTGTTGCTGACTTTACTGATAGACAAGCGTTGCATTCGCCTATAGACAGGTGTAGCTACACCTTCACA
This sequence comes from Benincasa hispida, assembly GCF_027475165.1. Taxonomy (NCBI): domain Eukaryota; kingdom Viridiplantae; phylum Streptophyta; class Magnoliopsida; order Cucurbitales; family Cucurbitaceae; genus Benincasa; species Benincasa hispida. The sequence continues at coordinate 73,430,719 of NC_143489.1, forward strand.
CTAAGTAAATAAGGTTTACTTACACACTCATGCAATGCAAACCTCGTGGTTTGCTACATGTTTCATAACCCTAATCCACATGACTAAGTATGCGATACTCTAGCAATCTCACTAAGTGATGCAATGAAAGTCAAAGATGCTAAGTAAAGAAGATTGAGATGGAGTCGAAGGAAACACAAAAATTCATTGAACACATCATGTATTAATTCCTTAATCACAAGATGTAATACAATACAATATAAGAAAAGAAGAGAAAATGAAATGACCGGTTGGAAGCAATGACTTGCTTCCAGCGGATGTGCGTCAAGGCTACCAGTGGTGCCATGGATGGACGGAGGAGCTGACTCTCTCGAGATCTAGCTCTGGTCGAAGGCTTTGGTCGTCACTCGGAATGGATGAAGGAGGTGAAGAACTCTCAAGCTTATTCTCACGCATTTGTTTGGATCGTAGGGATAAACCTTGGATTGCAGGGATAATCCCCAGACAAGTTGAAATTCTGCTCATCGGCTTCTTTATATAGAGCTTGGATCGCTGACAGCATTAATGGACTACTTTGATTCTGACATTTGTGATGCGTTAGTCCTTTCTGAATCTTTGCTACTAACGGCGTAGTAGGTGAGATGTCAACATCATATTTTTTATTTTCCCGAGAGATGCATTGATATGTTCATTCCACCAGCCTTGCGTTGATCCCACTAGTATGCATTATCGTGTAGCCGCAATCATGTAGTGACCACATTCGCTTAATACCACACTTCTACACGATGACCACAATCACTTAACGAGCGCAACTCCCATGCGATGGACGCATGCGGCTGATTACTGCAACACCCATGCATTGATCGAACGTGTTTGCCTTTGCGATGGAGATTTTTCTCCGCATGCGGTAGTTCGGTTTTCGTGTTTGCGTCCACTTTCTACATTAGCTACAAAAATAGACAATTGAACGCATAATAATGGGTTAGCCGAGATTCTTAATGCTGAACGCCGCAAGCTCAATTTCTTATGAATTCCTAATATAATTGCTGGATATTCTGCTTAACAGTCCTCATAATTCTAAATAAAAGGCCTAAGATGACATGCATTTTCGCCTGTCATCAGAAACCAAGATCCTTCATCTCAAAATTATTTTTGAGAAATCTCTTAGTGTCATAAAATATACCCACATCATTACTTGTGAGTATGCCATCGACTTATAATACCAAAAAGAATGACTCACTCCCATTAAACGTGTGATATACACAATTTTCCACTATATTCACCTCAAAACCGAAGGAACCACTACTAAAAATTTTACCTTTGTTGATGGGCAAAAAATGTAAAAAAAATGTCTATAAAACTTAGAAAAAATATCTCAAAATAACAATTTCAACTTATCAAATTTAATCCAAATTAAGCAACCAAGATGAGATTTGAAGTAAATTTCGATTTACAAAATTAACTTAGTTTGAAAAAGTGGGGCATTGCAATAACCTATATCAATATTCAGAAACTATATTGAAAATCCCACAAAATAGAACAAAAAACCTAACTTTAAGCACTGCTCGCTGGCTCTTCCACCAACCACATGAGGCGGCAACATGATTGTGACTTGGGGAGAAGATAGGTGGGATGTATGTGTGTGTGTGTGTGTGTGTGAGAGAGAGAGAGAGAGAGAGAGAGAGAGAGTAGGAAAAAGAGAGAGACGATGCAACCTTACCTTAACGTCTGAAGTTTGGAGCGCGCCATTAAAGACATTAAAGAACCATTATTGTACATCCATGTCTATTTCTTTCAACCAACATTAAAGGTCAAATTTCTTTTATTGGGCCTCTTCTTTGATGGTCAACGTGTGTGAATACATTAATTTTGTTGATGATCAAAAGAAACCATAATTAGGCACCAAAAAGTTTCAGATATCGTATGCTAGATACGTTGATGGGAAATGCCCCTCAACGTAGAATTTTCTCTTGATGGGCATTGCCTGTCAACAAAAATGACAATGGAACACTTCTTTGACATTTATTGCTCGTCAACAAAACCAATAACCGAAAATTCATTACTTTGGCGGAACTTACATATTTTTTTAGTCAGGAAAGGTGTTTTTCTTAACATGCATGTCCATCAAGTCAAATATAAACATTTATTGACATTTTATGACCATCAAGGGATGTATCTTTTAAATAATAATTATTTTTAGTTACAAATTATGGTTTCCTTGATGGTTGTTTGTCACAAACGTCAAGAGAACAGAAACTCGTCCGTCAACAAAACCTAAATTTGTAGTAGTGGAGCTAATTACTTCATGGAATTTGTGATACCATTGACGAGAGACTTGTTTAAAACCATAGATGAATTTCTTTAATTTTCACACCATTCTTGTTACACCATATAAATAATGTCATAAATTTTTCTATTAAGAAACAATATTTTTACATCCATCTGATGTAGCTTTAAATCGAAGTGAGCTATCAGTACCACGATTACCCTGAAAAAGTCTTTCGATGAAACTGGAAAGAAAGTCTCTCTGTAATCAATGCCTTTCTTTTTAGTAGAACCCTTTCAAACAAGACGAGCTTTACATCTTTCGATTTTTCTTTGCTTATCCCCTTTGGTTTTAAATATCCATTTAGAACCTATGAGTTTCACTCATGATTGAAATTCGATAAGTTCCTGAACATCATTGTCTTTCATAAATTTTATTTCCTCTGTCATATTATTTTATCCATTTCTTAGAGTTAGAACTTTGTAGAGCTTTTTGGAAGTTGATTGGATCATTTTCCATCACACCCATATCATTCTGATGTTCTTGAAGAAACAAAATATAATTATCTGAAATTGCACTTTTTTTTTTCTTTAGTGGATTTCCTTAGTGGCATTTCTTGAAGTTGTTGAGTTTGAACTTCAGGTTCAACAACGGGGACTTCAATGTTGTCTTGTTCTATAACTGGTTTAATAGTGAAGTCAGGAATTGAAGCTGGACTATAACTATATTAGGAAAATAAATTATTTCATCTTTAGAGACAACTTTTCGTTATGTTACCTTTTCCCTTAAACTCAACATCTTCAAGGAATCTAGCATTTTCCGTTTTACACAATGATCTAGAAGTGGGAACATAAAACTTGAAACCCCATGATCGCTTAGAATACATAACAAAATAGCTGCTAATAAGTTTTTAGTCCAATTTTCTTTCATTAGGCCTGTAATCCTAGCCTCAGTTGGACAACTCCAGATATGAAGATGCCTAATACTAGGCTTCTTTCTTATCCACGACTCATAAAGAATTTTAGCCACCGTTTTACTAGGAGATACCCTATTGAGAATTTATGATAACACTAAAAATGTTCTATCTTGCTTCGCTTAATTTGAGCATGTTCCCGAATTTACATATTTATTTAACTATGTTGTAGGTTTTGAACACCTAAGAGGTATATTTGGGTGTTAGTGATGAAATTGAGCTAAAATGAGCCAAAACGGAGTTTGATTACATCAATCGAGAAGAAATAAGCTGAAAAATGTCTATTTTATCCCTTCCTTCATAGCACCAAGGTGCCCTATGGCGCCATGCTCGAAGCTATAAGGTAGAATGGCTCTTGTTTGTGAAAAGCACAGAACGTCAATACACTCCAAACCTGATACACATGAGATTTTCATCAGCGTTGTACCCTAGCGCCACGGTGCTATCGCGATTTTATAAATACTAATTTTAGCCACCTAGGTCATTTTATCTAGGATTCCAGCTGATTGCAACATGTTTTCTCTCTACTTTTCCTCTTTGTGGTCAGTAAATGTATCCAAACTCTACTCCATTTATTGACATGTTGATTATGGTCTAAGGTATCATTTTCTAGCTTGGTTTTTAGGATTTTCTCTATTTTCATGCACTTGAGAGTTTTTTAACCGAGTTTGATTGTGTTCACTCGATTCAATTCTGATTTATACTATATTATGATCATATTATCGGACGCTTGTGGATTTTATGGTTATTCCTTTAGATTAATATTTGATGCGTGACATTTAATCTTATGTTGATCGCTAAAAAGCGGTAGCTTATGGTAGCTTGCAAATCAAATGTGATAAGTATTGTTCTAACCAACGTAGGATAAAATCAAATGAATATTTAATTAGGCGCATGAAAATTAAATATTTACCTTAACTTTGCACTAAACTGTCACACCCCCTCATAGACTAATCACTGAGCCTAGGAAAGGACATGACTGCAGCAGTTATCAACCCTTTTGCTGACACTCACTACCTATTAACTCTAGCAGAAATAATCTAATACCAACATGCAATCTCAAACACAGTGGCTGCCTCTATGGCTAAACTATTGGGATTGGTGTCCTAATTCTCCCGGAGTCTCATTGTTTTGTAAAGATACACATTGTTTGATGAATAAAATAATTATTATTTAATTTTGGCATTTACTCATATCCAATAAACAAAGCTCCTTGGTTATCTTATGTGAACTTAAGCATGTATATGTGATATACAAGTGGATCATGCCTTAAGTGTTAACTTAAATAGGTTTGTAGTATAAGGATTAAGGTGGGATACCTGATCCTGTGACACTACAGATACGCCCCGCTTTGTAGAGGTTTGCAAGTGTTGTAAACTATTACAGATGGTAGATCCTGACCATTCATGTGGAGACGTGCGAGTTGTATAAGACCTAGACCACAAGATGACTAGACTCTGTATATCGCTGTTGATGCTAGAGACTTACATCTCACATAAACGACCATAAGTGTCATGACCTCAATCCTGAGTGTTTTGGGAACTCCTACCTTTGAGGGCGATCCTTAATTAGTATGGGTGAGAGTGGCCAGATTTCCAACTCAACATTCCTACCTTTTTGGGGACTTCTCTAATCTAGGAGCTACGAATTCAATCCACAAGATGAAATTCATTCCTTTCCTAAAGTAGGGATAATTAGAGAGATTACTCCCTTAAGGGCTGATTCTGGGGCTTGAACATAGTGGCCACAACTTCTCTTTGGAAGAAAGGACTTAGTCATAGTAGGACTATGACTTATGTTCATTAGAGGGTAAGGGTACTTAAGAAGTTAGATGTAACTATAGGGGCATAACGGTTATTGGCCTAGATGTACTTATGAGCGATCTGTGAAGGGTTGTGAAAACAAATAAGTTGGGTGGTGTTTTGATTAAGAAAAATTCCTATGCGATGGAGTTCGAACGAAGAGTTGATGAAATCGAGAGTTTCAATGAGTATGCGATGAATGGGTTGAGAAGTGGTTTAGCTAACACTTCCTAAGATTACGTACAAGTTATGCGATCATGCAACACACTAACAACAACATGTCATCTCTCAATGCGAAGGCCATAATTCCTATTTCTAGGACGCATGCGATGTATACGAAAAAGTTGATAGGACTTATGTCTAAGCCTTTATTCTTGTCTATGCGATGATGAATGATGCACACATAAAACAAGGTGACCGCATACAATCATATCCTATTTCTAGGGTGCATGCGATGTGTTAATAGCAATCAAACTTGTGTCTAATTTTCTATCTTTTGCTTATGCGATTCTAATCTGGCTCTCTCAAGCCTAGATTCTAATCTGACTCTCTCAAGTCTAGATTCTATCTTTAGAGTACTCTCTCAAGTATCTCTAAAGGGTGATTGACGCATATATAAGACAAGATGATCACATAAAATGTAAATCTTAGGTCACGCTAGCTAAGTACTTCTCAACCAATTTGGAAATTTAGCTACTCATGCGAAATGTGGAGAGATTGAATATAGATTGAAATGAGAATTCCATTTTCTATAAATAAAGTGTTGAATACAAAATAACAATGGAATTTAGAGATAAGAATCCCGGTAAGAAATCTCTTGCTTCCCGTGGCCTCTTACACTATCTTTTCACTCCAACTCTGTCCAGATGAATATTCTTCCCGTGGCCCTCTCTCCCTTTGTACCGCTATTTGGCAGTCTCTCAATCTGTTCCGAAATGATCTCTCAGCTTCTTTGTCTCCTAGCTCGTCTCCGTCTTCTAACTCTAAGTATGTACGTGAATAGACTAACGACTCTCTAACTTGTTCTCTATATTATATATCTTGTTAAAATGGTGGCCTTCGATATTTATAGAGCTCAAGGTGAGGTAGCCTTTCTCTCTAATTATTGCAATGATGCGCGGTCATTAAATCTTCTGCTCTGATGCGCCGATTAATGGTCACCGAAAGTAGAGTGTACTTGCTACAGTGTGGCTTTCACGGCTTGTCAACTAAATTTGGATTCGACCGTCATCAGCTTTCCGCCCCATCATGATTTATTATGCTGTCATCTTGATGCGCAGTCTTTATGCGGCCACCTTTTTGAGCAACTTCTCACGATCGCATACGATTGCATGACGTTGTGATCACAAACTTTCAAGCACGCGGGCGCCTAATTACTTGCGCCAATGCATTTTTCCTGCACAAAATAAGTAAATTAAATGCTTTTACACGATGGGCACGATCGCAATTTCCTCAGTTTAACGCTTTTGGACATGATATTGCTTATTTTTACCGTCACATTCTCTCATTGTTTTACTTATTTAAGTTATCATAACGTGTATTTCTACCCATTATCACTTGTACATTCAGACCACTATGGTCCGATGAATGTTAGAGCTTGAGGTGGGTATGAATATTTCATCTCTCTCATAGATGATTATTAAGGGTTCGGGTATCTCTATCTAATGCAACATAAGTCTGAAGCCCTTGACAAGTTCAAGAAGTATAAGGATGAAGTTGAAAACTTGTTAGGTAAGAAGACAAAAACGAAAGTAGAGTGTACTTGCTACAGTGTGGCTTTCACGGCTTGTCAACTAAATTTGGATTCGACCGTCATTAGCTTTCCGCCCCATCATGATTTATTATGCTGTCATCTTGATGCGCAGTCTTTATGCGGCCACCTTTTTGAGCAACTTCTCACGATCGCATACGATTGCATGACGTTGTGATCACAAACTTTCAAGCACGCGGGCGCCTAATTACTTGCGCCAATGCATTTTTCCTGCACAAAATAAGTAAATTAAATGCTTTTACGCGATGGGCACGATCGCAATTTCCTCAGTTTAACGCTTTTGGACATGATATTGCTTATTTTTACCGTCACATTCTCTCATTGTTTTACTTATTTAAGTTATCATAACGTGTATTTCTACCCATTATCACTTGTACATTCAGACCACTATGGTCCGATGAATGTTAGAGCTTGAGGTGGGTATGAATATTTCATCTCTCTCATAGATGATTATTAAGGGTTCGGGTATCTCTATCTAATGCAACATAAGTCTGAAGCCCTTGACAAGTTCAAGAAGTATAAGGATGAAGTTGAAAACTTGTTAGGTAAGAAGACAAAAACACTACGATCTAATCGTGGTGGAGAGTATATGGACTTCCAATTCCAAAACTATATGATAGAAAATGGGATTGCATCCCAACTCTTGGCCCCTGGTACGCCTCAGCAGAATGGTGTATTAGAAAGGAGAAACAGAACCTTGTTGGACATGGTTTGATCTATGATGAGTTATGCTAATCTTCCAGACTCGTTTTGGGGTTATGTAGTGCAGACTGAATGTTATATCCTGAACAACGTTCCCTCGAAAGTGTTTCTAAAACACCTTTTGAGTTGTGGAGAGGCCATAAAGGTAGTTTATGCCACTTCAGAATTTAGGACTATTTGACATATGCTAGTGAGTAACCCAAAGAAGTTGGAACCGCGTCTGAAGGTTTTCCTTTCTGTAGGCTACCCCAAGGAAACGAGAGGTGAATACTTCTATGATCCAAGTGCGAACAAAGTGTTTGTTTTCAAAAATGCTATCTTCTTGGAAGAATACCAGATGAGGGATCACAAGCCACAGAGTAAGTTCATTTGACGTGAGATCTCAAGTAAGACTAAGATTGCTAAGGGTTCAACAAGGGTAGTTGAACAACTCAATAGATCAATAAGAGTTGATGAGGTCGGAACATCTAGTCAACCAGCTCAAGAGTTGAGACTACTTCGATGTAGTGGGAGGATTATGAACCCACCAGATCGCTACATAGATTTGACTGAAGCCCAAAACGTCATTATGCATGATGGGGTTGAGGATCCGTTGTCTTTTAAGAAAGCAGTGGAGGATGTTGACAAAGATAAATTGGTTAAAGCCATGAACTAGGAAATGGAGTTTTATGTAATTCAATAACGTTTGAGAGCTTGTTGATCCACCTGATGGGGTAAGACCTATTGGGTGTAAGTGGATCTATAAGCAAAAGAGAGGTGTAGATGGAAAAGTGCAAACCTTTAAAGCTAGACTCATGGTAAAGGGTTATACCCAGGTTGAGGGAGTTGACTATGAGGAAACTTTTTCACCTATTTTCATGCTCAAGTCTATCAGGATTCTCCTGTCCATAGCCATATTTTATGATTATGAAATATGGAAAATGGATGTCAAGACTGCCTTTCTTAATGGTAATCTTAAGGAGACCATCTATATGACTCAACCAAAGGGGTTCGTAGTTCCAGATCAATAGCAAAGAGTTTGCAAGCTTAATAAGTCCATTTATGGGTTAAAACAAGCATCTAGATGTTGGGACATCAGATTTGAAACTGCTGTCAAGTCGTTTGGCTTTGACCAGAATGTTGATGAGCCTTGTGTTTACAAGAAGATCATCAACAACTCACTAGCTTTCCTGGTACTATATGTAGATGATATACTACTCATTGGGAATGATGTAGGGTATCTGACTGACATTAAGAATTGGCTAGCTACCCAGTTCCATATGAAAGATTTGGGTGAAGCACATATATTCTAGGGGATCCAGATTATTCGGGATCGTAGAACAAATAGTTAGCCCTATCTCAGGCATCATACATTGATTAATTTTTTATCAGGTACAGGATGTAGGATTCCAAAAAGGGTTTGTTACCCTTCAGGCATGGATTCATTCTATCTAAGGATCAATGTCCTATGACACCTGAAGAGGCTGAGAAGATGAGACAGATTCCCTATGCTTCTGTTGTAGGAAGCTTAATGTATGCAATGTTGTGTACCAGACTCGACATTTGCTATGCAGTAGGGATTGTCAGTCGGTATCAGTCTAATCTAGGATTTGATCACTGAATAGCATTCAAGACGATCCTCAAGTATCTTTGGAGAACGAGGGACTACATGCTCATGTATGGAGATAAGGATCTGATCCTTACAGGAATACAGACTTTGACTTTTAGACCGATCGAGATTCTCGCAAATCGACATCGGGGTCATTGTTTATTCTGAATGGAGGGGCTGTAGTCTGATGAAGCATCAAGTAAGGATGCATCGCGGACTCCACTATGGAAGCCGAATACGTAGCCACTTGTGAAGCAGCTAAGAAGGCTGTTTGGCTGAGGAAATTCCTTTCAAATTTGGAATTTGTTCCAAATATGGATTTGCCTATCACACTTTATTCTTATAATAACGGGGCTATGGAAAATTGGAAGGAGCCTCAGAGTCATCGTCACGGTAAGCACATAGAACAAAAATATAACCTAATCAGGGAGATTGTGCATCAAGGTGATGTGATAGTCACGAAGATCATCGGAGCACAACGTTGCTGATCCCTTTACAAAGGCCCTCACGACTAAAGTGTTCGAGGGTCACCTGGAGAGTCTAGGTCTGCGGGACATGCGACATCTTGTCTAGGGCAAGTGGGAGATGATACTGGGGTATGCCCTAGTTTATTGTATATTGTACATTTTTATATTGTATTGTACATTAGTCTCCCGAGTCATTAAGACAAGTAGAAGATTGTTGGGATTGGTGTCCTAATTCTCCCGGAGTCTCGTTGTTTTTTAAAAATACACATTGTTTGATGAATAAAATAAATGTTATTTAATTCTAGAATTTACTCATATGCAATAAACAAAGGTCGTTGGTTATCTTATGTGAACTTAAGCATGTATATGTGATATACAAGTGAATCATGCCTTAAGTATTAACCTAAATAGGCATGTAGTATAAGGATTAAGGTGGGATACCTAATCCTGGTAACACTACGGATACGACCCACTTTGTAGAGGTTTGCAAGTGTTGTAAACTACTACAAATGGTAGATCCTGACCATTCATGTGGAGACGTGCAAGCGGGGTGTCCTATACAAAGAGTTTGTATAAGACCTGGACCACGAGATGACTAGATTCTGTATATAACACCGTTGATATGAGTGACTTACATCTCACCTAAACGACCATAGGTGACACGACCTCAATCCTGAGTGTTTTGGGAAATCTTGGCTTTGAGAGCGGTCCTTTGATTAGTATGGGTGAGAGTGGCCAAATTGTGAACTCAACATGCCTACCTTTTTGGGGACTTGTCTGATATGGGAGCTGGGAACTCAATCCACAAGATGGAATTCACTTCTTTTCTGAAGCAGGGATGAGTAGAGCGATCGCTCCCTTAAGGGTTGATTCCGAGGCTTGAACATAGTGGCTACAACTTCTCTTTCGAAAAGAGGACTTAGTCATAGTAGAACTATGACTTATGTTCATTAGAGGGATTAGTGGTACTTAAAGAGTTACATATAACTATGGGGGCATAACGGTTATTGGCTCAGATGTACTTAGGAGCGATTTGTGAAAGGTTGTCGCACTTTTGATTGGTTAAGATGGACACATAATATATATCTATGGTAAGGAGAGTTCAGCTGTCGGTCTTTAGTGGAGTTCCTGACAGTTAACGGTTAGTGGATCCCGTGACTAAAGAGTTTAGTCAGTTATTCATTTACTGTTGGAGCTTCGAGCTATAGGTCCATAAGGTCCCCTTGGTAGCTCAAGGGATTCAGTTGAGGATCAGTTCCTGGTGTTGATTTGAAATGTTCAAATTGACAAGAGGTATTTTGATTATATATGATATGATCGATATGATGTATGAGATACATCTAGTGGAGGATTAATGTAAATGAGATTTACATTAAGTACCATAGAATAGAAAAAGAACTATGGTTTATATGTTTCATGAGATGAAATATTAAAACTATCAGTTATAAATATAGTATGATAAGTTGGTTATCATTTATATTTATAATAATATTACTTTTTGGTGGTTCCTGGTAACCGTGAGATAAAAAGAAAATTCTTTTCCAAATTTTAGTAGGTTTTTTGAAATGTTTTGGCAAAAATAGTTGTGGGATTTCTCTCGGAAAAAAGAAACTCACTGAAGCTTATCAACTAAATACTGATTTACTAAACAATAGCTTGAGCGAAGTAAACAATCATGTAGTGTTTTTTATGTGACAGACATTGAGCTAAACGATCACTTAGCTTTTGCTAGATGATCACTTAGCTTTAGCTAAACGATTGGGCATTGAGCTATACGATAGTTTCTGTCTTCTCCTAGTTGCCCAATCGTGTACACGATTGTTCATTCCTCCTTCGTCTTCCTCATACCAAATCCACACAGAGCCCACCCTCTGGATTCTCACACCGAGAATACCAAGGTAACCTTCTTGGTGGTGTCTTACTCAATTTGACACCGTCGAGGTTCTGTGGAGGCCGTTCGTGTTCTTGCTGGAGTGTTCGTGACCGACGCCAACGTTGAGGACGAGTGCGAAGTGTTCATGCAGTGTTGCAGACGTGTTGTTCGAGCATTCGAATTTGCTGTGTTCGATCGTTCGTGAGGAAGGAGCATAGAGACGAGTTAACAAACGTTCGTAGCATTCCCCTTGTTTATTTGTATCATGTTGTAATTTCTTTAACAATTGCATAACTATTGTTTTGTTTACGACTGTAATTGTAATATTCATACATGATTGTAATTTTGAATGATTTATATTCTGCTGCTCATGGAAATCTCGGATTCGATTTCTTTCATAAACCACATTAAGTATTAAACACAAAACATTTACAGAGATTACATTACAAGTTTCATAAGTCCCAATACCCAAAACTCTTATGTCCCTACATGAACAACTATAACATGTGTACAATATTTACAGTACCCACCTAGCAGACAGATTACAATAAATTTTGTCCTTGAGTGGTAGAGCAGATGTAGAGCTACCTCCTGAGGATTTGACTGCTACCTGGGGGAATGAAAAACATTTGAAAACATTGTGAGCTTGCTAGCCTAGTGAGTGACTTAAGAAAGAAAATTGATTCTCATGCATAAGTCTCAATAAAGAGATCTTACTGAAATTATAAATCTCTACAGTAACCTTGTACTGAGATATAAACATTTTCCAAGCATAAAACATGTAAAGTTGTTTTCTTCATAAAACATTAACTGTTCCTTAGTTGAGAATAACCCTACTGTTGTTAAATCCCAACGTCAACTGCTTAGTCTAGAGAGAACCCTTTTGCTCAATATATAACTTTAACTACCTACGTGCACATGGTTATAACTAAATACTACCATACCTTAGGTACTCTTGGTCAGATAACTTTTCAAATGTCTCTCAGTATTGAATTGCTCGGATACCTTCTCAAATGTCCCTCAATATCGAGATTCAAGTAAAACTAGTCATACTATGACTTTCTCTTTAAAGCATGTGAAGCATATCACATAGAAAACATGTCTTTAAAGATACTAATGCATGCTTGGTGTATTTAAACACACATAAATAGTTTTTCAATAAACTTCCATACATGGCATGCATTTAAAACATAACTCATTGTTTGCTTGGAAACTACTTTGTAAAACTAGCTACATGAGAATAATCTTTCTTAAAACATGGTGTCTTTAGAACATTATAAATATTTAATCACTCATAACTTTTATAACTACTCCTCAAAGGCCGATATGCTTCTATCACTGGTCTCAATCCTATGGACACAAAAGAAGCATTAGTCCCCCTTTTGAGACTAACCCTTAAGTAAGCCTTGCGTTTAGCCTTCCTCTAGAAGACTTTCACTCAATGCATACCTTGTTGTAGGTTTAACACTTAGAAATTTATTTGAGATTTTGGCTCATGCAATGCTTCCAACTACCCCTCACAAACGATTCACCACTTATGCAACCAACATTTTTCTCTAAGTGTTCCTTCAGCTGCCCATGGTCATCCATAAGGCTGCTTATGCATCCAAAACTTTCCTCAGCCTACACAACAGGTCCAACGCACAGAAAAGCTCCGCCATTGGTCTGTCCTAGTGTTTCACTTCGAGCTGTCAGCTTACTTAACCCAAGTAGCTGCCCGCTTGTTCATGAAATTCTAGATTCAAATTTCAAAATTTATAACTTGAACTCTAGAGCTCATCTTAAGAAATTTCCTTCTACAAACTTGTTTAGAAATGTCTCAAAAAGCTTACCTTATAATTTTAGCTTCAAACTTCTCATGGTTGGTCCTAGAGACTCAATTCTTTAACGATGGCCCAGATTCACCCGAGAACTAGTCATCTGGTCACTTTTCCCTTCTTCGACCTTGTTCCAATGAGAACTTCTTTTTGCAGTGTCACCTCTGAAAGTAGACTCTCAGAGCTTTCCAAGGACACTAAGATCTCTCAATTTACACGGAGGAAATGATCCAACTAATCGTTTGAATTTCAGCCTCCCCTTTTTATACCACTTTCCACCGCTTACCATTAAGTCTTAGCATGACACCTTCAGATTTCATGGAGTTAAATCCGGTGCTTAGGACAGCTAGTGCTCTTAATCAGTGGTTAATATTGATCAATGCATGCTTAATAATTTAGCTTACCGCCTCATCATGTAGCTCATCGTCCAGCTCATCATTCAGTGATTTTTTCGCTGAAGCTTAACACCCAACGATCTCGCTGTAGTTCATCGTGTAGCACATTGCCTAATGCATAGCTCTCGTTCATTGTGTAGCTCTCACTGATGCTCATCGTGTAGTGCTGACGCCCATCATCTAGCACATCACGGCCATTGTCAAGTGCTCACGCCCATCGTGTAGTGCCATCGCCAAGCATCATCGTTTAGCGTGATGCTGATCGTGTAGTGCCACCGCCTCATTTTTTAATGCTATCGTCCATCGTGTAGCGCTATCGTCTAGCGCATCACTTCGCATCGTCTAGTGGCACACATAGCTAAATGAACGTCTACTGCATCACTTAGCACCACACATTGGTACACAATCATCTAGCACGCGTAACTCCAACGCCCAGCGCTCATGCTCGCGCACACTTGAAGCTGCCACATGCATGCTAACCTCTCAAGATTGGCTATTGCTACACATAGCTTTTCCTCTCAGCTACACTTTGGCTTCCTTAATTGTCCAATTAACCTCTCAAATGAGAAAGGCCAATGCCCTTGACTCAACTCCAACGCTTAGCATAAAGCCAACGCATGGGCAAACACTTAGCCAATTTTCTAGCTTCCAACGCAAGCCTCACCCAACAGTCAAGCTTTCAAACTCAAACTTTGCTTCTAACTTCTTACCCTTTTCTCTACAATTAAACATTAATTCTCACATCAACCTACTCACCATACTGGTCTTAGTAGGGAACATACACCAGTAGAGAATTTAGGGCTCAGGGTTTACATAGACCTTAATGCAATTGGGACAAACTTGAGTTTGCATACTTTTCATAACTTTAATTTGGTCTAATTAGTTGATTAGGACGATTAATTGGCTTTTTCAATTAGTTTGGTTAGGTGAAAGCAATATTTAATTTCGGTAATGAGAATTCGATGATCGAGTATTTCAAATAGGGAAATTTTAATATAGCCCAAGCTAGGTTCTCTTCATATGCTTATCTCAATTTTCATTTCATGTTATGTTTTTTTTATGCTATTTAAATTTTATTAAATCAATCAATGTCACAACTGAAGGAACTCTAATGGGAGAGAACCTTGAGCGGAAGTGGATCGATCAAATTCTATTTTTATTGAATATAAAATTTTATAGTGAACAAGTAACAAGATATGTATTTAATATAAATTACAACATACTTTAGAAAGGGTTTCAAGAAACCTCACCTTTGAAGACCTTTTCTTCACGTTTTCCCTCAAACAAATCACAAACTCCTTGAATACCTTCTTCAAGAATAACCCTGAACAAAGAAGAACACTACCACGAATGTTACCTTGGTATTTTCAGGGGTGAGAACCCAGGAGTTGTGGGCTCTGGCTATTTTGGATTTTGAGGGAAAACTTAATGTTGAGGACGAATTGAAAATTTTCACAAAAAACTCAAAGACATAGAACGCTTTTGTCGTTTTCACTTTCTTTTCTTTTTCTACTCCTTGCCAAAAATAACCATCATCAACTTACGTGGGTGGAGAGAAAAGAATGGGAAGGGAGTTGTAATTCCCTCCCTTATTATTAAAATAATAATAATAATATAATATAAATATGATAACTAACTTATCATATATATATATATATATAAATTAAATTTCATGTTATTTCAAATATAACATATAACCTATAGTTTTAATATTGTATCACATACAATATAAACTATAGTTTCTTTTCTCTTTTAATATGACATTTCATATAAATCATATTTATATTAAGTTTAACAACTATGAATCCAATTCATAGAAACTATATTTGAATCTCATTCAAATATTATTTCCTCCTATTAAGCTATAATGTATCAAATACATTATGACAATTATATCACATATAATTGAAACAACTTAATTATATCATATATAATTAAATCCCTCTATTAATTTGAACATTTCAAATTAATTCAAAAACTGAATCTCAACTAAATTCTATTGAGCTACCAAGGGCACCTCATAAATTTGTAGCTTGAAGCTTCAACTGTACATGAATAATTAATTAAACTCTTTAATTAAATTATTCACCATCCGTTAACTGTCGGACACTCCACTAAAGACCGACAACTACACTCTTCGAACTACAGATATATTTCTTTGTCCATTGGTTATAACCAATCAACAGTACGATGACCCTTCACAAATTGCTCGTAAGTACAACTAGAAAAAATTACCATTTTGCCCTTGTAGTTATATCTAACTCCTTAAGTACCACTGATCCCTCAAATGAACAATAGATCATAGTTCAACTATGACTAAACCCCTCTCAGGCCAACAGAGGGTGTGGTGTCACATTGTTCAAGACCCAGAATCAGCCCTTAAGAGAACAATTTATCTATTTGCCATTGCCTCGGGAAATGAGTGAATTCCATTTAGTGTAGCTATGTTCCTAGATCCCCAATCAGACGAATCCCCAGAATGTAGGCTTGTTGAATCGGCGATTTAGTCACTCTCAATCATACAAATGAAAGGGTCGTGTTACCTATGGTCATGCTGGTGAAATGTAAGTTTCTATTATGAACGGTGTTATATAATGAGACTAAACATTTCGTGGTCCGGTCTTATACAAACTCCTTTGTATAGATTATCCCCGCTTGCATGTCTATGTATGAATGACCAGGATCATACCATTTGTAGCAGTTTACAACAATTGTAAAACCTACAAAGCGGCCATACTCGTAGTGTTACCAGGATAAGGTAACTAGTCTTATCCATCTACTATAGACCATTTAGGTTATCACTTAAACATGATCCACCCATGTGTCGCTACATACATAAGTTACAAAGATAACCTTGGATGTTAGTTTATTAGTTTGTGGTTAATGCAACTAAAATATCATGTATTATAAACAACAAATAAAATATCATATATTTTATTAAAAAACACAATGAGTTTGTTCAACAATGTTTACAAACTATAGGACCCTATGAGATTTAGGGCATCAACCCCAACAAAAACATCCCCTTCGGTTACCTAAAATTGTACACCATTTAATTTTGGAACTCTTCAATTCCCTGAGTTCCATCCTTGCTACCACCATTGTAAATTTAGGTAGGAATGGTTAAAATTATTTGGTCTGTAATTAGGCGACAAATTCAAAGGGCAAGTATATGTTGCAATCTTTAGAGCGTCACCCCTGAGAGATTCTGGTAAAGAATAATGACTAGTCATACTTCTTACCATATTCTTAAGTATTCTATTTCACCTTTCTGCCACACCATTCTTGTTGGGTTTTCTTGGCATAATGTATTGCGGAACGATTTCACATTCCTTTAGGTATTTGGAAAAAGGCCTTGAACGTTGTTTACCTGATCCATCATATTTGCCATATTATTCACCACCACGATCAGACTTGAGAACCTTAATTTTCTTTCCAAGTTGAAGTTTAACGTCAACTTTGGAAGACTTGAAAATGTTCAAAGATTGAGATTTCTCATGAACTAAATATAGGTACCGACATCTTGAATAGTCTTCGATGAATGTAATAAAACATTGTTGTCCATTCCATGAAGTCATAGGGAATGGACGACAAATATATGTATATATTAGTTTAAGACTTTTAAGCATCTATTGGCACCTAATTTTCCTATGTTTGTCTTTTTTACCTTAATACATTCCATATAAACTTCAATTTTACTTAAATCAATAGAATCAATAATTCCATCCGATACAAGTCTCTAAATTCTCTGTTTAGAAATGTGATCTAAACACTTATGCCATAAAATAGCAGAAGTCTCGTTTAACTTTAGCTTTGTACCACATGAATTAGATAATAGGATCTTGTTAAATGAAGGAAAGGAGTCAAGCATATATAGAACATCAATTAAAGAACCCGTACCAATAATAAGCTTGGAATTTTGAAAAAGACTAACCTTTTTATTTCCAAAAGAATAAGAAAAACTAAATTTGTCCAAAATAGAAATAGAAACTAAATTCCATCTAAATGATGGTACACCAAAAGTCACATTCAAATCCAAAAAAACAACCAGTTTTTAAAAGTAATCTAAAATTTCCAATAGCTTCAATTGGAACTAGTGTTCCATCGCCCAAACAGATGAATCTTTCAACATCACCTTGGTGGCCGGCTCCACAGGTAAGCTTGCATAGATATACATTATGAGTAGCACCATAATCTACCCAAGAAGTATCTATAAGTACCGAAGCTAAATTAACTTCAAAATAAACCAAAGTAAGAAATTTACCCTTTTTTACATGCCACTCGGCATATTTGGACAATCTTTCTTTAAGTGGCCTTCCTTTTTTGTAGAAAAAACAAGGATTTTAGTAGCCTATTTTTTGGTCTTGTTTTGCTGAGATGTACCATCTACAACACTTGTAGATATCATTTTCTTATCATGAGAGCCAGTTTCCAAGTGAGCAATTTCTGTTCTTTCGTTCTTAATCCTATCTTCTTCTTACATATGTCATGAGATATGCTCATTAATTATCTATTTATCTTTTTGAGTATTATAGTTTATCTTAAATTGAGTGAATTATTGATGGTAGCGCAAGCACACACATCAAATTATAATATAGTAAAATAGTGAAGAGACCGAGTATCGTCCTCTGAGGAATTGGTTTGACTCTTTTAGCTATTAAAAGATTCTTCTAATTTTATTTAGGGGATCGGACTATGATGAGAACCTAACTAATCTAATCCTAGAAGAAAGAAAAGATAAAACTGGGGTGAACTAGACAAAGACACGTTCTAGGGTATGATTTTGTTAAACGGATTTACCAAATTAATTATTTTAATCTTAAATTTATTCATGCAAATTATAGATCTAAGAGTATTTTATCCAAGTATCCTCTCTTGAGCTCAACCCTTTGTAATGACTAACCATCGACTCGAATCTCTTCTATCACTTGACTAGCCATAGCATTAAGTTCCTCCATCAACAATCTCTATTAATCTCTTATCACTCTCGTGCATACTCGATTAATAGTTTAACATGCTAGATCCAACTCAACATCTTCTCTTTCGAGACAGACATTAAGTAAAGAGCATTCAATTAGTGATCAGTTAATCAAAAGCATTAAGAACAAACATGCCAAAATAATTATGCATAAATTCAATCCAAGAAGCAACTAATTCAGTTTTCACAATCCATAGAACTAAATCAACACCCTAGAAACACAAATCAGTCACCATGTATGAGGTCTCCAAACACAAAGAACAGAAAATAAAACAAGGAAGAAATTGCAAGTCGTGTTCTTGACTTTCATCCTCGAATCTGGAATCGCAACCCAACAAACTCTTCAAATCTTTGATCCTTTGAAGCTCCAAGATGCCGCCTTTGTCCATAATTACACTCCCCAAGGAAGCCTGACTAAAATAATGCTTTACGCTCTCAAGATAGCCCTAAAAGTTCTTCCCCCATCAAATCAACAAAAAACTACTTATATAGACAGAAGTCGCAGCGTTGCAAACGCTCCAATGTAGCGTTGTGACGCTGATGTTAAATCATTCATTGCGACCTTGCCCTATTTTTCAACCCTCTCGGGTCTATAGCGTCGCAAAGCAGTGTTGCGACCCTGCCCTACTTTTGGAATGCGTTTCAATTATGCAGAAAGAGATATAAGCACCAGATCTACGAGTAATTTTTCATTGATCTCGATATCAAGTGTCTTTAATTTACATGCGAGATTGGACATTTCCATAATGTACTCCCTTATGTTTCTCTTGCCCTTATACCTCATGAAAGTTAAAGAAGTCAAAAGACTACTTGCATTTTTTTTTTTTTTCAATTTTAGCAAAATATGTCTCAATTTGAGCAAGGAACTTATTGACATTTTTACTTTCTGTGATAGAACCTTGAAAAGATACCATAATGAAGTGCCTTATGATCATCAGACACACACAATTTGACCAGACCATATCCATTTCACAATATTACCTATTCGGTTGTTCCTCAGTAGAAGTAGATTTATTGATTTTTAATGCAAGGTCCATATCCATAAACCAATAAGTATATCCAGGCTTTCCTTCCAAATCTTGAAGTTTGATCTATTCAACTTAATTATTGAACTCAAATTTTCATATATTTGAGTAAGACCAACTGAAATAAGGAACAAGTAAATAAAGCATACACTCATAATTACTTCAATATGTCATAAAATTAAACATGACAAAATAATTTCACGTATATGGTGGGTCCTTTTAACAAGATACCTAGCACAATATTGATGTCTAGTCTTTTGGAAAAAAAACACCAACTGTAAAATCTCTCAATGTAGTAATCA
Source organism: Benincasa hispida (assembly GCF_027475165.1). Classification (NCBI taxonomy): domain Eukaryota; kingdom Viridiplantae; phylum Streptophyta; class Magnoliopsida; order Cucurbitales; family Cucurbitaceae; genus Benincasa; species Benincasa hispida. Next base: position 73,450,657 of record NC_143489.1, read on the forward strand.
AAGAACTGACAATAAACTTTGTCAAAAAATAATCTTTCTTTGGACCGACTATTTTTTACATGAGCAATCTTTGGAATTGTCACATACTCATTACCATATGCATACCAATAATTTGGCCAAGTAATTATCTTCCTTTTGGCCGACAATCATCTGCATAAATTTATGAGTATGCTCATCTTATATTTTAGAATTAAACTAATCTAGATAACAGAGACTACTTTGGTAACATATTATTTTGACCAATTCAATATAGAATAAAAGACACAATAATTTAATAATCTTAAATATGTTATTGTAAATAAATAATGAGAGAAGAACACCAAATAATTGAATTCCAAAATTTACCAAAAATTTGCATGCACAAAATACAACTAAAGCAACATAAACATGTGAATATTATAAAAAAATCAACAACCAAATTCAAACTTAAATACATAAAATGATCAATCAAATTTAACTTAAATCCATAAATGATTAATCAAATTAAATTTAAATGCACAAAATCATAAATCAAATTTAGATTTAAAAATACAAAATTAACAACCAAATTTAAATGTAAATTTTATTTGACTAAACTTGTCGAAACCCCTTTAACCCTAATTAGGGCTCCAAAAGTCCCAATTTTCGGTCAACTTTCACAACAATTACATCTAGGAAAAAACGAATTCAGTTATGGGTAAATCAATGACGCACAAACAATGATAGTGAGACAATTATAAGCTTTTAATGACACAAAAAATATGATGACAGTAGCCCCTGCATAGAAACTTCTTGAGTTTGCACTCTGAATTCCCCTTTTCACCTTTTTTTTTAGCCTTTTTAATAGAAAATGCCCATAAATGACACCGACTCACAATACTCATTTTATAAACAATTTGGCCAAAACAATGAGCCCGAACAATGATCAAATCATCATTAAACTGTAAATCTAAGATGCTAAAATACCGAAAGCATCTATTATACAAACCTCAAACCTTTTTTACCGTAAATTGAATAAAAAACAATAGTAAACAATAAAAAAAATCTGGCAATCTAAACTCAAATTCATGCTCGGATACCACTTGTTAACATAATTACTTTAAATATATATTAAATATATTAACCCTTGGATAATTCGTTCCAAATTGCCAAGAATAAATAACATATCGTATTCCATTGATAAATTGATATAGGTTTAAGATCATGATAGCTTTAAGATGATTATTTTCTTCTTCAACAACTCCGAATACCTTTATGAGATCTCTCTCTAGATGGGATTTAAAAAAGATTGACTACATATTGTTTTGGTATATTGGGGATCATAGCCATAAGGTGTCTTTATATACTACTTCAATATGTTTTCCATTAGACCCTATTCAATCTAGGAATGGAATTCTGCCTATCTAGTCCATATTTAATTAGAAATCTAGGGTCTTAATTAATTAGTGTTGGGTTTTATGTCCTAAAACTCGCAGTTTGTATAATGATAAACATTTTCTATAATCAATATACTTGTTATTGATCTCATAAATTGTATGAAAGTCTAAATCCAATAAACTAAGACCCATGACTATTGTATGAGTACTTGAACTTTATGTGGAGACATAAGAGTGGATCAGGTTCGAGTAAATAGTCAAAATGATCTATGGTACATGAATAAGGTTAGGTACCTTATTCTGGTAACACCATTGGATGCGGCCTACTCTGTAGTTGTTACAAGGAGTTGTAAAGTGCTACATACGATGTGATCCTAATTTGTACATGTTATGACATGAGGAGTGGGGGCATCCTATGCAATGAGTTTGCATAAGATCAGGACCAAGAAATAAGTCACTCTTACTTTATAACGTTGTTTACTATTTAATACTGACTATTTCACCTAGATGACCTAGGTAACTCGATCTTAATCCTGAGTTGATAACTTGTAGAAATACAAGTTATTTATGCTGTTTTATTTAGATATTGTGGCAAAAAGAAAGGAAAGTTGCATCGATAGTATAAGAATTGCCTAAGAAATACGAAAATTATGAAATGTCGTAAACGTACCCACTAACACCATTGCGATGGCGAAATAGAATGTTTCATTCTCTGTTTTGCAGGAATCACCGCATGCGTTAATGGCTCAAAGACAAAATGTACAATGCATCTACATCGCATGCACCCATCAATCAAGAACGAATAGATGATCAATGCAATGACTGCGCATGCGACAATCGATCAAGAGCTTTAGCGATCAACGCATTTCAACCACATGCGGTAATCGAAAACAACACCACATGTGGCGATAGATCGAAGATGTGAAGAGGAACACATTCATGGACGATTTTGACAAGTGTATAGCTTTTAGTTGTGCAATTCTGACGAGATTGATCATGGAACAGAAAGGAATTTTCCATTCCGCCATTGCAGGAACTACCATAATTAGACAATGGGGACCACAAATTCAAAGAGCCAAGGTCTTGCCTATAAATAGCTTCCTCAAATTCGCTGAAGGATATAGAGATATACACACGTATAGAGATACACATATATAGGTAGATATAATGATATGATATGGTGAGGGAGGCCGGTTTGAAGTGACTTACAGAGTAAATCTGGGAGAACTATGAGACAAGGCTGAAAGGTGAGTCTTCGAGCAAAGAATTCTTCCAATTCCCAAAGTTGAAGCTCTATGCAAAAGATCAATTCTACTGAGAAAGCAAGCCTGAGAGGGAAGCTTTCCTCTCCACCACATTCATACGCTGACAAGCACAAGTCTCCGATCGTGATCTGTGTCAAGACATTGACACTCTTTTCGTATTTTTTTCTTATCTCTAATTCATCTTTTGTGTTCATCTTCTTTAATCTCCCATTCACAAACATGTATCAAACGCTTAATTACAGAATTAAATGTTATCACCATCATCATTATCATCTCTCTGTCTCTTTCCATACATTTATCATCCATTTTCTCTATGATGTGTTCTTAATCCCCGGGTTAAATAGAGAGAATTAGCGAGTGAGTTAATCTGTGTCAAGGAATTAATTAAGTTCAGCTAAAGCATGGTCGACGACATCTTCACTTGTGAAAGCAGAGTGAATATGTTTTTCCGCCTATCGAGAGAAGGTTGGAAGAATGTGTTAACTAAAGCGAGAAGTATTTCCAGAGATGGAAACAACCTTGCATTCATCATGTTCATCTCCGATTCACCATAGATTTATGGGAACACGGCTGATTATTGAAAGATGTACGCCAAGGGAAAGCGGAACCTTAGTTGCGTCCTTAACACGATTGACGAACTTGCGATGTTTTTACTCTATATTCTTTCTCTTTATGCTTCATTCATAAGACTTTCCATCGCATCCATAGATCCTTTTGTACAACTTCATAGCCAGTCCTCGACCTCTGTATCATGTATCATGGTAGTTTAGGAATTTACTTTATCAATGCATCTTTACTTTACAACGCATTTTACTTTATCAACACATTTTTACTTTTAGCGCAATTTATATTTCTGTACAAACCACAATTCTTTATTCATTATTAAAACTGGTTGCATGTATCACATAAGTATCACATTTAATGACAATAATCCCCATGTTCGACCTCGAATCACTCTAAGAAACTTGTATTGGAATTATACTTGGTTTCAGCGCAAGGAAACTTGTGACACGCACTACTTCATCGCATACTACGAGCATATCAATATCAACGCATACACTTAGAACGTAGTATCACATAAAATGTCTTTATCGCAAATCACTTGAGCACATATAGAGCATCAGTCATTCATTCATCAGTGCAATAGATGAAGTTAACACTCCATTTTTATCCTCACAAGTTTATGGGAACATGAGCTTGTATTACATTCATCCATCAGTAGTATGTATAAGCGATACAAAAACATAACACATCATAACATTTAATTTTCATCCTCACAAGTTTATGGGAACATGAGCTTGTATTACATTCATCCATAAGTAGTGTATATAAGCGATACAAAACATAACACAGCATAACCTTTAATTTTCATCTTCACAAGTTTATGGTGCCGTTGCCGGGGATTGGTAACGGTTAGTGTTGAATACTTTGTGGTATTTTGCAGGACAGATCTCTACTGTACTATCTGTTTATCGTGAAGAGCAGGCTGACGGTTTATGAGTATTGGAATTGATCCATAAATTCTAAACTGACTCAGAGATCAAGCGTATTTTTCGCGTAGGAGCACATCAGAACCAAATTAAGCTAAGAAGAAACATGGAAAGTAATAATGACATGCCCGATGGGAATCAAGGATTAAATTGGCCAATGCAAGACCCTGTATTTCTTGCTGCCGACCGCAAAATCCCTATGAGGAACTATGCGGCACCAAATCTTTATAAATTATCGCCCAGAATTTCAAGACCTACGGTTGCGGAGAATGCAAGGTTTTAGATAAGGCTAGTCATGCTTCAATTGATCCAAAATGCGAGACAATTTGAAGGTTTACAAGGAAAAGACCCGAATGTTCATTTGACCAGCTTCGTAGAAATGTGCAACACATTCTCCATACCTTGTGTGACTCCCAAAGAAATTAGATTGTATCTCTTCCCGTACATAATATGGGATGAATTAAGGAAGTGGGCTCAGTCACTAGAGCCGAATGAAATCAACGCATGGGATCAGTTGGTCAAAAGATTTATGAATAAATTCTTCCCTCCAGCTGTCAATGCAAAAAGACGGAGGGATGTGTTGAATTTCGAACAGAAGGGATATGAAACTTTGAGCACCGCCTGGGTGCGATTCAGACCATTAGTGAAGAATTGTCCACACATCGGGATTCTCAATTGCGTTCTGATGGAGACTTTTTATAACGGCTTGGATTGATCAATGCAAGCAGTTTCTGATGCCTTTGCAGCAGAAGGATTAATGGACAAGACGTATATGGAAGCAAAGATCATCTTAGATCACATTTCGCAAAATACGGATGAGTGGATAGATAACGGGTATGAGGAAGCAGAAAGGGCCATTGTACCAGCTGATACAATGAACACCCTGGTCGTTCAGATGGCCACAGTAACCTCGCTCCTCCAGACTATGGCTATTCAGCAAGGACATCTCTCTCAAAGTTCAGCGCAAGCCAATGCCCTGACGCAAATGGCCGCAATAAATTGCGTTCAATGCGGAGAGGGACACTCAGTGGAAGTCTGCCCGTTGAATCAACAATCCGTATACTCTATTCACAATGAATCATTCGGCAACACCTACAACCCTAGTTGGCGGAATCACCTAACTTTCAGTTAGGGAGGGAATTAACACCAGGGGGACCAAGGTACTCATCAGAGCAGTCATCCCGGGAATCGAGGTAATCCTCCGATTTTCATTGATCAGAATCACAGCCAAGGTAATTTTCAGAGTAAACAATTCTACGACCAACCGTCCTCTTCTGAAACCTCTTCTAGTACCTCGTCTTTGGAAACATTATTGAAACAGTATATTGAGAAGAACGAGGCAATCAAGGAATCGCAAGTTTTCTCCCTTAGAAATTTGGAGGTGCAGATTCAATAGCTTGCGATCAAACTTAAAAATCGAGCGCCTGGTACACTGCCCACTAGCTTGGGAGCACTGGGACCACGCGATAAAGAATAATGTCAAGCAGTGACATTGAGAAGTGGCAAAACAATGGTTCCCGTGCCATCAGTATCACATTCAGTGATAAGGCCAGTAGATTTAATCATCAATGATGACCAATCAACCACGAATAATAGAACTACTAGTTCAGAAGAAAATACCTCTATAAAGAATGAATCTCAGCGAGACTTAGAATCAATGTCATCGTAACCTCTAGCTCCTAAAACACAACAAGCAAAGAACCTCAATGAACAGCCAACTGAACAGGAAGTACGGCAGGATCCTCCACCTTTCCCATCCTGGCTGAGAAAGAAAGATGACAGCAAACAATACAAGAGGTTCCTGGATGTTCTTTGACAATTACATATCAACATTCCCCTAATAGAAGTGTTGGAACAAATGCCGAGCTATGTGAAATTTCTCAAGGACATACTTTTCAATGAGAGGAAGATCAGGGAGAATGAAACGGTCGCATTAACATATGAGGGTAGTGCGCTTTTTCAGAACAACATCCCCACTAAAATGAAAGATCCAAGGAGTTTCACATTGCCATGCTTAATAGGGAAAAAAAGTCGGAAATGCACTGTGTGACTTGGGGGCAAGTATAAACCTGATGCCCTTGTCAATCTTCAAAAAGTTAAATATTGATAATGCAAGACCCACCACAGTTACATTGCAGTTGGCAGATAGATCAATAACGCATCTAGAGGGCAAAATAGAAGATGTACTTGTGCAAGTGGATAAATTCATCTTCTCTGCAGAATTTATCATATTGGATTATGAAGCTGACATTGTGGTGCCTATCATCTTGGTCGCCCGTTTCTTGCAATAGGGCGAGCTTTGATTGATGTACGGAAAGGAGAACTTACCATAAAGGTCGACGATCAGCAAGTTAAGTTCAATGTTCTCAATGCGTTGAAATACCTAGGTGATATGGAAAATTGTCAATATGTTGGAGAATTGCAGGAAGATCATTAGCACGAGTCTCAAGAAGAATCGGAGGAAGAAGACTGAGATTGGTACAATGTGGGAGGAAAATTGCGCCGCAATCCAAACTGAGTCAGATTTTGAAACAATTAAGTTATCTGAACGAACAACGCAACGTACTAAGCCATCTTTGGAAGAACCACCCATGTTAGAGTTGAAGGTGTTACCAGTGCACCTCAAATATGTTTATTTAGGAGACAATAACGCTTTACTGGTTATAATCTCTGCCTCCCTAAGCAAGGAAAAGGAGGAAACACTTATTCAGATCCTTAAGAACAACGTAAAAGCCTTGGGATGGACCTTAGTGGACATTCGATGGATCAGTCCCTCGTATTGCATGCATAAGATTCGTCTTGAAGAAGGAAGAACAGGATTTATAGAGAGGCAGCGACGTTTACCCTGCCATGAGAGAGGTTGTGAAGAAATAGATAGTGAAGTGGCTTGATGCAGCGTCATTTACCTCATATCTGATAGCAGCTGGGTAAGCCCAGTGCAATGCATTCCAACAAAAAGGGGTATGATAGTCGTCACCAACAGCAAAAATGAGTTAATTCTTACAAGGACAACCACGGGGTAGAGAATATGTATGGACTGCCACAAGTTAAATCTGGCCATAAAGAAGGACCACTTTCCACTCCCATTTATTGATCAAATGTTAGATCGACTTGTGAGGAATGAATTCTTTTACTTTCTTGATGGCTATTTAGGGTATAATCAAATTGTGATTACGCCAGATGATCAAAATAAAACAACTTTCACGTGCACATTCGGCGTATTTGCATTCCATCGCATGCCATTTAGACTCTGTAATGCACCAAGTACCTTGCAAAGGTGTATGATGGCCATATTTTCAGATTTATTGGAGCAGTCAGTCGAGGTGTTTATGGATGATTTTTCAGTTTTTGGCAACACTTATGACTCTTGTTTATCAAATCTGGAAAGAGTCTTGAAGAGATGCATTGAGACAAATCTTGTTCTGAACTGGGAGAAATGCCATTTCATGGTTGAAGAAGGAATCGTGCTAGGTCACAAGATATCAAAGGCAGGATTGGAAGTTGATCGAGCAAAAATCGATGCAATTTTCAAGTTACCACCACCAGTCAATGTGAAAACACTTAGGAGTTTTCTGGGCCATGCGGGGTTCTATCGAAGATTCATTCGCAACTTTTCTCAGATCGCAAGACCCCTAAGTGAGCTCCTCGAGATTGATAGCGAATATGATTTTGATGATGCATGCGCCGAAGCATTCCACACATTGAAAAATGCGCTCATCACCGCACCTATTCTAATTACGTCAGATTGGACGCAGCCGTTTGCGTTGATGTGTGATGCCAGTGGATATGTAGTGGGCGTAGTCTTGAGTTAGCGTAAAGACAAGATTTTGAATCCTATCTATTACGCCAGGAAGACGTTGAATAATTCATAGGAAAATTATACAACCACAAAAAAGAAATGCTCGCAGTGGTGTTTGCGCTGGAGAAATTCCGATAGTACTTAATTGGAACAAATGTGGTGGTGTATGCTGATCATTCTGCAATCAAATACCTTATGACGAAGAAGGATGCGAAACCAAGACTGATAAAGTGGGTACTACTCCTGCAATAATTTTACCTAGATATTAAAGATCGGAAGGGCATTGAGAACCAAGTCGCAGATCATTTATCACGGTTAGAAAATTGCAAGGTTCATAAAAAAGAGAAAGAAATTAAAGAAAGATTCCCTGACGAACAACTTATGTCGGTATGCATTAATGTTCCATGGTACACGGAAATTGTAAACTTAATAGTTTGTGGCCAAATACCAAAAGACTACTTATACCAGCAGAAGAAGAAGCTGAGACACGAAGTCAAATTTTATTTCTGGGATGAGCCCTTCTTGTATCAACTTGGACGTGATCATATTTTGCGTCGATGCGTTCCTGAGCATGAGACAAAGCACATTTTGGAACTTTGTCATGAGTCCCCTTATGGAGGACATTTTGGGGCGCAGCGTACCGCCGCAAAAGTCCTACAGAGTGGCTATTTTTGGCCAACACTATTTAAGGATGCCCATGCCCATGTTGTGTAATGCGATGGATGCCAGTGAACAGGGAACATGTCTAGAAGGGATGAAATCCCTTTGACTTCAATCTTGGAAATTGAATTATTTGATGTATAGGGGAATTGACTTTAAGGGCCCGTTTCCACCTTCAGAAGGTCATCAATACATTCTGGTCACGGTTGATTATGTATTGAAGTGGGTTGAGGCCATCGCATGTGCTAAGAATGATGCGGCCACGGTGGCAAAATTTCTCAAGAAAAACATCTTCACCCGATATGCAACGCCCCGTGCCTTAATCAGCGATGAAGGTTCACATTTCATCAATTGCATCATCACCAACCTGTTGACCAAATTTAATGTCAACCATAGAGTTGCAACCGCATATCACCCACAAACCAATGGGCAGGCAGAAATTTCTCATAGAGAAATCAAGACTATCTTGGAGAAGGTAGTCAGTACCTCCAGGAAGGATTGGTCACCCAAGCTCGATGAAGCATTATGGGCATACAGGACTGCCTTCAAAACTCCAATCGGCATGTCCCCATATGCTCTGGTATTCGAAAAATATTGTCATCTGCCTCTCGAGTTGGAACACAAAGCAATGTGGGCAAGCAAAAAGCTGAACCTTGATCTGTCAAGCGCGGAGGAAGTCCAGAAGTTGCAGTTAAACGAGCTGGTCGAGTGGCAAATGAATACCTACGAAAATTCCAAGCTTTATAAAGAGCGAATTAAGAAGTGGCATGATGACTGCATAAGCAACCGGGCATTCTTCGAGGGTCAACAGGTGCTTCTATTTAACGCACATTTACAATTGTTTCCAGGGAAGTTGAAGTCTCGCTGGTCTGGGCCATTCCGCGTCAAAACTATCTTTCCCCACGGCACAGTGGAGCTAACAACTGAAGATGGAAGCAACACATTCAAAGTCAATGGTCAAAGAATTAAGCCCTACTATAGGGGCAAAGTGGAACGACGCATGGAGACCATCGACTTAGGCAAGTAGGATTGATTGCTTGCGGGGATGATATTGCGATAACTCTAAAAAACTTCTTTCAATTAGCATCCCTACATCTATGTTTAATTTCATTCTTTACAACTTTCCTTTACTGCTTTCTTCATTGCGTTATTTACTGCTTTCTTAAAATAGCCTTTACTGCTTTATGAATTTACTTTCAATTTAATTCGATTGCGTTATTTCCATGCCTTGTTCAATTTACTTACTTTTCTGCAGTAGTTGCATTGTTCTTAAATCCCTATGAATGACTGACTAAAAGAAAATGAACACCGCAAAGTCTTATCAACATGCGTTGTTGATGAATTAAAAATAATAATAAAAATCGGTATGCATTGCGATTATGGTGCATCTTGTGCTAATAAGATACACTTTGCATCCATCTTACACAAATGCATTGCGCTGAAGGGTGTGTTGTGCGCATATGTTTTCTGCGCCCGTCCTTAGGGAAAACGCACTATGTCGAGGTAGTGTTACACCAGTAGAAATACCGTGTGCCCATCCTCCAAAAATGCACTGAGTTGAGGGGTGTGTTATTCTAATGCATGCATTGTTGCCCGTCCTCTGCAAATATGCATTTGCGGTAACGGATGCATTGCGTTAATCTTTAACCTTGCGCCTGTCCGAATAAAATACAAAGGATAAAGTCATTTCATTATTTTTATGTATAGAAGCTATACCTTGATTTTCTATACATGCATAAATTTTGTGTTGCGATAATTGTAATTCTTTGTATACTTAATTAATTTTAATACAACTGAGTAACTATTCTTTCCGTATGCGTTAGCATCTTTACTTATCATCCTTTGTCAAGTATTGCGATATTCCTTGTCTTTTATTTTGCGTTATTAATTGCACTGCCATGTTGAGTAGTATGCATAGAGATACACATAGATAGGTAGATATACTGATATTGATATGGAGAGAAAGGCTGGTCTGAAGCGACTTACAGAGTAAATCTGAGAGAACGATGAAACAAGGTCGAGAAGTGAGTATCCGAGCAAAGAATTCTTCCAATTCTCGAATCTGAAGCTCTATGCAAAAGATCAATTCTATCGGGAAAGCAAGCCTGAGAGGGAAGCTTTCCTCTCCACCACATCCACATGCCGCAAGCACAAGTCTCCGATCGGGATCTGTGTCAAGACATTGACACTCTTTTCGTATTTGTTTCTATTTTCTAATTCATCTTCTGTGTTCATCTTCTTTAATCTCTTATTCACAAACATGTATCAAACGCTTAATTTTAGAATTAAATGTCATCACCATCATCGTTATCATCTATCTGTCTCTTTCCATACATTTATTATCCATTTTCTCCATGATGTGTAATTAATCCCCAGGGTAAATAGCGAGAATTAAGCAAGTGAGTTAATCTGTGTCAAGGAATCAATTAAGTTTAGCTAAAGCATGCTCGACGGCATCTTCACCTGTGAGAACAGAGTGAAGATGTTATTCTGCCTATCGAGAGAAGGTTGGAAGAATGCGTTAACTAAAGCGAGAAGTATTTCCAAAAATGGAAATAACCTTGCATTCATCACGTTCATCTCTATTTCACCATAGACGTATGGGAACGCAGCCAATCACTGAAAAGTGTATGCCAAAGGAAAGCGAAACCTTAATTGCGTCCATAACACGATTGACGAAATTGCGATGTTTTTGCTCTTTACTCTTTCTCTTTCTTCTTCATTCATAAAACTTTCCATCGCATCCATAGATCCTTTTGTACAACTTCACAGCCAGTCCTCGACCCCTGTATCATATATCATGTATCATAGTAGTTTAGGAATTTACTTTATCAACACATCTTTACTTTACAATGCATTTTACTTTATCAACGCATTTTTACTTTTAGCACAATTCATATTTCTGTACAAACAAAAATTCTTTATTCATTATTAAAACCGGTCGCATGTATCACATAAGTATTACATTTAACGACAACAATCCTCGTATTCGACGGATCACTCTGAGAAACTTGCGTTGGAATTATATTTGGTTTCATCGCAAGGAAACTTGTGACATGCACTACTTCATCGCATACTTCAAGCATATCACTATCAATGCATACACTTAGAACGTAGTATCGCATAAAATCTCTTTATCGCAAATCACTTGAGCGCATATAGAGCATCATTCATTCATTCATCAGCGCAATAGATAAAGATAACACTCCATTTTTATCCTCACAAGTTTATGGCAACATGAGCTTGTATTACATTCATCCATCAGTAGTGTGTATAAGCGATACAAAACATAACACAACATAACATTTAATTTTGATCCTCACATGAGCTAACTATAAACTCCTGTTTATTCGTGATTGCCCTTAGATTTGCATAGTTGATGGTTATCTCAACAGCGCCAGCACAATAAGACTCCCATTTCAGGGGTAAGACCGGATAGATAGTTGGGGACATAGGGTGTAAGATAGAGTTCATGCCTACCCAATTTAGGGATAGAAGAAAGGTTGTTCTCTCAAGTATTGAATCCAGGTCTTGAACAAGGGTCCTACCCTCTCACTGGGCTAATAAAGTTTGGTTTAGTGATTGGATCACAAACCAGTTGTTCATTAGAGGATCAGTAGGGACTTGAAGAATAAGATGTAATCTCGGGGGTAAAACAGATATTTGACCCAGCCGTTATTACGAACAACCTGTGAGTGGTCAACTTGCTGATCATGGTTAAATCATGTGGACATAATATATCTACAGTGAGGGGAGTACAACTATGGGCTTTAGTGGAGTGACCCATTAGTTAACGAATGAAGATTTATTTGGTTTAATGAGTTTAGCCAATTAATCTCGGATCGTTGGAGCCCATGATCTGTAGATTCGTGAGGTCCCCCTACTAGCTCGTAACGGACAAGCTCTAGAATAACATGATATGTTAATTTGAAACGTTCAAATTATAATTAAGAGAATTAGTAATTATATGAGATATAATTACATGTTTAATTTTAGAATTAAACAAAATAGGATAATTTATATATATTTAAATATGATTTAAATATATAAAGATGGATATGTGTTCAAATTAATTTAATATTTGATATTAAATTAATTAAGTTTTATTTAATAATTAATTTATGAAATTAATTAAAATTTTCATTTTTTAAAATCAAAATAGATTCTATAAAATCAAATTTTTATTTTTGAGATAAAATTTGAAATTTAGAAAATGAAACACTTAAATGGAAAATGAAGATTTTTCATTATCCATTTTTAAAGTAGCTCACACATAATGCATCTTCTTGGCCTTGTCTTCTCCAAGCATGAGTTGCAATTCATGTAAGCCTCTCCTTTTCACGTGGATCTGCAATATAATGAAGAGATTGGAGTGAAAATCGGTGATGCAATATATAGAGAATTTCAGTTAAAATTCGGGTTGAAGGAAGAGTTCTTTCACAAGATTACTGCAGTGAGCATTTCTCCTTCATCCCTTTATTCAAGCTCATTTTGAGTCCCAATACTCAATCTAGAGTACCAAGAGAATAGTGGGAAAGATCTTGAATTGGTCTACAACAAGATTTGGAGAAGATAGTAGCTGTAGAAAGAGCTTTGAAGAAGTTCTACAAGAAGTATGTCTTGAAACTCACTTGTTTTTCTGCAAGAGCATGCTTAATATTTTGCCAAAATTAGTGAATTTGAATGCTTAGATGATCCTTGTGCTTCCGCTATTATCGATACAATCTTACAATTGGTATCAGAGCATCAAATAAGCATTCAATTCGGTTTAATTTTGCTTTGGTGGGTGTTTTATATGAGAAATATGAAACTGGTGCACTGATATGGTTTTCTAAGTTTTGACTATTTAATTCTCTTTAATTTCTCATTTAAATTTGTAATTGGCTCTTATTTGATGAGATTTTAAGTGCTAGCAAGAGTCTGTCATTTATTTGGAGTCATTAGAGTCTAAATTAAGATGTAATTGAAGAAACAAGTGAAAGAGGTCAAGCTGCTATTTGAGTTTTTCAGCTTCTGCTCAAAATCGTTGTTGAGGTTCAGTTGCTAAGCAATCGTCTAGCTCTAGGCACTACACGATGTGAAGAAAAGCTAGACGATCGTATGGCAATGGGTGCTAGTTGTTGTGATGTTGAACGCTAGACGATCGTGTACCTGTGGGAGCTAAACAATGCGTTCAATTTGCTATATGATAGCACTAAGCGATCGTTTGGCTTTGGCCCAGGAACTAAACGATACATTGAATTTACTATACGATGGTACTACACGATCGTTTAGCTATGATGTGCGCTAAGTGATACGATGAAGTGCTATGCGATAGTACTGAGCGATCGTTTAGATGCATAATTAAGTGATCGTGTAGATGAAGTGCTAAGCGATGCGTTGAAGTTTCTATGCGATGGAACTAAAGGATCATTTACCTACGAAATGCTAAGCGACGCGACGATGTTCTATACGATGGAGCTAATCAATCGTTTAGCTACAGCAAATACTAAATGATGACTTTAAGCATAAGACGATGGTGTTAAGCTATCGTTTAGTTCTATATGATAGAACTAAGCGATAGTTATGCGATAGCTAAACAATAGCTAAGTGATGGAGTTAAGCGATCGTGTAGTTCTATACGATAGAACTAAGCGATCGTTTAGCTTCGGCAGTCACTAAGCGATCATGTAGTTTTATGCGATAAAGCTAAACGATCGTTTAGTTGAGGCAACCACTAAGCGATTGGGTAGTTCTTCACAATACAAGGCGATGGAGCTTGATGATAGCCTTTAGTGCTACACGATCGGCCTTTGCAAGACTTTGAGGTGGAACTAGCTAAGCGATCGTCTAGCTCTAGGCACTACATGATCGGCCTTTGCAAGACTTTGAGATGGACCGAGAGCAACCAGTTCGATCGATTTTCACAAGGTCCAATCCGGTTCAGCCTCAAAGTCTTTTTGGCTAGTTTGGTTCAGACTCATCCAGTCAGGTTCAAGGTGCTTGGGTTTGGTTTGGATCGTTTGAGCGGTTCAAAGACGGTTTCAAAGCTTATTGTAATAGTTAGGCTTCTGTTTGCTTGTGTTTTCCAAAACTAAGACCATATCAGTCTGTGTTTAATTATTTATGCATTTGATGTACGTTATAATTAAATAAATCTTGTATGTGCATATAGTATGCCATTTAGATTTAAAATCCCACCATAGGAAGCATGTTACATGCATTGAAAGTATGTTATAATTGTTATAATATATAATGTGCATGTTAAGGTTTCTTATATTTAATATAAATGTTATATTAAATGTTGAATGCCTTATGTATGAATGTTTAGCATGTCTAAAGTTTTATAAGTTGTTATAAAATTGGGTTAGACATTTAAAATTCATAAACAACAACTGCATGCTCACGTAGGTTGACCACTGATAACTTGTAGAAATACAAGTTATTTATACCCTGGTAGTATAGAAATTGGCTTAGAAATACATGTGGCAAAAAGAAGGAAAATTTGCATCGACAGTATAGAAATTGGCTTAGAAATACGAAAATTGTAAAGTATCCAAGTCTTTGTTTTGCAGGAAATAGGTCACCGCATGGGATAACCGCTCGAGGACAAAAATGAACAAAACATCCACACAGCATGAGGCAATCATTCAAGAACAAAGAAAGAACAACGCAATTGCAGCACATGCGACGATCGATCCCGGACTCAAATGATCAACACATTTTCACCGCATGCGGCAATGGATAAGAGATCAAAACAATTGCACCACATGCGGCGATCGATCGAAGATGTGAAGAGAAATGCATTCGCAAGGACTTCTGACAAGTGTACAGCTTTCATGTTGTATGATTCTGACAAATTGATCATGGAGCAGAGTGGACATTTCCACTATGCCATGGTAGGAATTATCAGATTCTCAAAGTGGGACCACTAATACAGGAGCCAAAGTCTATAAATAGCTTCCTCAAATTCAATGAAAATTAGGGTCTGAAGAGACAATCCAGAGAAAATCCAGGAGAACGACGAGACAAGACTGAAAAGTAAGTCTCTGAGCAAGAAACTATTTCCATTCCTGAAGAAGAAGCTCTGTGCAAGACGTCACTTCTACCTGGAAAGCAAGCCTGAGAGGGAAGCTTTCCACTCCATTTCTACCACACGTCGACAAGCACATTGTCTCCGATCGGGATCCCAATGCTTTAACTAAAGCAATAAGTATTTCTAGAGATGGAAACAACCTTGTGTTCATCACGTTCATCCCCGTTTCACCATAGACATATGGGAATGCGACCAATCACTGAAAGGTGTAAGCCAAGGAAAAGCAGAACCTTAGTTGCGTCCTCAACAAGATTGACGAACTTGTGATGTCCTTTCCCTCAACCCATTCTATTTCTGATTCATTTCACAAGACTTGCCACTGCATTCATTAGACTTTTTTGCACCACTTCACTGCTAGTCCTCAACCTGTTTATTGATAGTTTATTCATAGTTTATTCATTTACTTTATCACCGCAATTTACTTTATCGCAATTTATTTACCATCGCATTTTATTCTTTACCGCATTTTACGTTTCTGCACACCCAATTCATTATTATTTATTTTAACTGGGCGCATATACCACATTAGTATCGCATTAATCACAACAATCCTCGTGTTCGACCTCAGATCAATCTGAGAAACTTGCATTGGAATTATACTTGGTTCCAGTGCAAGAAAACTCGTGACACGCACTACACGAACGCATACTACGAAGCATATTAGTATCACCGCATACATTTAGAACGTAGTATCGCATTATCTTTATCGCAAAGCAACTTGAGCGCATAAAGCCATCAACCATCATTCATTTTAAATCATTACAAGTTTTTGGCGATAAAATATAATAAGATATAGATAAAGATGTAAATTTTGTCTATCATGTTTTTGGCGCCGTTACCGAGGACAAGAACTTGAATCATTCTTCAACGCATTAAAATTTATCCTATCAAGTTTTTGGCACCATTGTCAGGGATTGGCAATGTTTAGTGTTGAATATTTTTGTGGTATTTTGCAGAACAGATCTCTGTTGTACTATCCGTTTAATGCGGAGAATAGGCTGACGATTTATGAGTACTAGGACTGAACCAGAATTCGAAGCCGACCCAGAGATCGAGTGTAATTTTTGGGCACGAGCACGCCAGAACCGAACAAGGCGCAGAAGGAGCATGGCTAACAACAATAGGCTCGAAGGGAATTAAGGGTTAAATCGGCCGGCGTAAGATCCAGTTTTTCTGGCTTCCATCCACAATATCCCAATGAGGAACTATGTTGCACCCAACTTATATAACTTCTCGCTTGGAATTGCAAGACCCACGATGGAAGAGAATGAAAGGTTCGAGATCAAGCTGGTCATGCTTCAAATGATCCAAAATGCTGGGAAGTTTTGAGGTCTACAAGGAGAAGACCCGCATGCTCACTTGACCAGCTTTGTTGAAATGTGAAATACATTCTCCATTCCTTGCATGACTCCAAAAGGAATTAGATTATACCTCTTCCCATATACACTTTGGGACGAGGCGAAGAGGTGGGCTCATTCTTTGGAGCCAAATGAAATTAACTCTTAGGACCAGTTGGTCGAGCGATTCATGAAGAAATTCTTCTCGCCCGTAGTCAACGCAAGAAGATGGAGGGATGTGTTGAATTTTGAACATATGGAAAACGAGACTCTCAGCATCGCATGGGTGCGATTCAGAAGATTGGTAAAGAACTGTTCGCACATCGGGATTCCCGATTACGTTCTAATGGAAACCTTCTACAATGGCCTAGACAGATCGATGCACGTTGTTATTGATGCCTCCGCGGCAGGAGGATTTATGGACAAAACATACACTGAAGCCAAGGTCATCTTGGATAGCATTTCGCGAAACACAGATGACTGGGTAGACGATGGGTACAGGGGAAGAGGCCCAGAATGAAGAAAAGTGAAAAATGCCATTGTACCTGCGGATACAATGACCACATTGGCTACAAAAATGGCCGCAGTAACCTCTCTCCTCTAAACGATGGCGATTAATCAGGGAACCCTCTCCCAGGGTGCAGCGCAAGCCAATGCATTGACACAAGTGGCAGCGATAAGTTGTGCACAATGCGGAAGGGGTCATTCAGCAGAAATGTGCCCATCAAACCCACAGGCAGTGTACTGCATTCAGAATAACCCGTACAGCAACACGTACAACCCGAGTTGGCGAAACTATCCCAACTTCAGTTGGGGAGGTAACAACGACCAGGGAGGCCATAAGAATTCAAAGAACAATTCTAGGAATCAAGTAACCGTCCGACTTTTCATCAAGGTCTGAATCAGAGTCACCACCAAAGTAGGCAATCACACAACCAACCTTCCTCATCCAACACCTCTACGAATACATCATCCTTGGAAGCTCTGGTGAAGTAGTATATAGAGAAAAATGATGCAGTTATGCAATCACAAGCATCTTCCATAAAGAATTTGGAGGTCCAGGTAGGATAATTGACAGTCGAGCTTCGAAATAGAACACCGGGAACGCTGCCCAGTAATTCAGAAGCCCCCGGATCTAATGGAAGGAACAATGTTAGTAGTGACATTGTGCAGGCAAGTCTGACCGCTTGTGGGGATGCGGTTGTTTTCCTTTTTAAATCAGCATCCCTACATCTATCTTTACTGCTTTCTTTATTGCTTTCTTTATCGATTTCTTTACTTCTTTCTTACTGCTTTCGTAAAAAAGTTTATTGCTTTGTTATTGCATTATTAAAATTAGTTGATTGCTTACATTAATTTAGTTTCATACTTTGCTAAATTTATTTACATTCCTGTCTCAGTATTGCATTGATCCTAAATTCTGTGAATGAATATTAAAAAAAAAAATGAACACTGCAACGTCTTATCAATCTAGTTTTGGTATAAGCATTGCGATGTTGATAATACTATAAAATAACATCCGGTATGCCTTGGGATGACGGGTGTTTCTGGCTTTAATAGATACACTTTGCACCCATCTTCCAGAAATGCATTGCATTGACGGATGAGTTGTGTCGATGTACACTGCGCCCATCCTCAACAAAAACGCACTATGTCGATGGTTGTGTTGCGTTGGTAGAAATACCGTGCACCCATCCTCCAGAAATGCATTGCGTGAGGGGTGTGTTGCGCTAATGCATACGTTGTGCCCATCCTCCGCAAACATGCATTTGCGGTAGCGGAGGAATTGCGTTAAACTCTTAACATTACGCCCGTCCGATTAAACAAATAAAAAATAATAATGGGAGGGTAGTCGAAGGAATTATGACTTAGCAAACGAAAGGACGTCCTTTCTACTAAATCATAATGGGAGGGGGCAGTGGCAGGCTTTTTGGAATACCGGGGCCTGCCACGCAGCGTTTGCGTTGGGCCCATCAAGGCCGAACCTATAAATTACACCTCCTTCTACCAAGGAGCTCATTTGCATCTCTTCGCGAAAGAAAACCCTAAGGAATTCTCTCAGCATACCCAACCCCTTCTGATTTTCTTCCTAAGACCAAAAATTTTCCAACCTCTTTCACTCAACCTACAAAAATGGCCGGAAAATCTTCCCACTCATCTTCCCTACCATCGTCCCCTTCCCAAGCCCTCGTCACCCCGTGGGAGGTGGCTTTCCTCGCTACCAGCCGCCGCCTCGCCGCCCAGCCTAAGCCTTTCCCAAGAATCGCAAGAAAACCCCAGCGAAAAACCTCTATAGCAGGAAAACGACCCACCAACCGAGAGGGGCTGAGCATGGAGAGGGCCCTTGCCACCAGACCTGAGGTGTCACTCCCAGTACCTTCGACTGAAAGAAAATTGAAGTGAAGGGACGACAAGGAGGTATTTGGGATTATTTTGGGCAATTTAGAAAGAGAAGGGGGGTTACCAGAGGCAGGAGTTGTGAACCAACCCCTGCCCTCAGAGAAGGAGTTGGTGGAAGCTTCGCGGAGAATGGCCCTGGCCACTGCGGATCCTAGGGAGACTATCCCAACAGACTCCAATGAAGGACTCATCAGGACTGTTTTGGGGACGACCGAAGAGAATGGGAAGAGAAAAAGTAAATAAAAAAGGCGGAAGGAGATGAAGCAGCCCGGTTGAAGAAGGAGAAGAAAGAAAAGAAGAAGAGTGAAAGAAAACAATGCAAGCGAGAATAGAAGCGTCTGAAGAAGAAGGAGAAAAGGAAGATGGAAGAAAGTCTAGATTTTGATGGAGAATCAACCACCGCAAGGGTGGAAAAAGAGATGTTAGCGCAAGCTAGAACATCATTGCAACCACAAGTTTTATCACCGCATACCAGATTGGTTGCGTCTGAAGACAGAGAAGACCCTGAAATCACCCCTCTTATGCAGCATCACAAGGAGAATGTGCCGTAAGGGTCCACAAGTGACCAATTATTCTTTCAACACATAGCAGAGAAGGATGAGAAAAGAAAAAGAGAATTAGAGGGGAAGAAAGAGAAGATGTCACGTGCGCACCAAATCATCGCAGCAGACGATTTGGCCAGAAAACTTCACGATGAGGCAGTTTGCCGTGACAAAGAAAGAGTGACAAAAGAAGAAAGAAGAAGGCTCGAGGATGAACAACGCATTCTACTTGCCTCGGAGCAATTTGAAAGAGAAATGAGAGAAGGAGAAGAAAAGGAAAAGAAGGAGAAGGAGGAGAAGGAAAGACGCCGCAAAGCAAATGTGCAGCACGTCAGAGAAAGGAAGAGAAAAGAAGTGGAAGAATAGGAAAGAGAAAAATAAGAGCAAAAAAAGGCAAGGGAACGCAAACAGAGACAAAAATCCCGTCTTGCGTCCGCTCAAGAAAAGGGCAAGGTAAAAGCAGATAGTAGCAAGATTGCATTGACCAGGAGGCGCCCAACAACCAAGAAAGAAAATGATGATCTGATGATGGAAATGGGCTTCTTCCCGGCGTCGGTGCCACTACCGAATCTCATCACTTGCATTGTGGTGGAACATGGGTGGGAAACTTTCTGCCAATGACAATCCATAGTCATTCCAGCGATAGTGAGGGCCTTTTATCATGGCCAGCTCCTTAACACTGAAGATGCAATGATCATCGAAAGGAGGGTAGTGTCGTTCAGCACAAAGGACATCAATGAACTCTATAAGTTGAAGAACCTCCCAGAAGCACTGGGTAACAAGTTGATTGATGATCTTGAAGAAGAGCATATGGAGGATACACTAAAGGTATTAACGCAATCGGGCACCAAGTGGTTGATGTTATTAATAGGCATAAGAACCCTCACCTCCAACAGGCTGTTCCCAGAGGCACGACTTTAGGTTTACTTGGTGAAACAACGACTCATCCCAACAACGCATGACAAAACAATTTCAAGGAATCGAGTTATGGTCGCAAATTACATAGCGTGCGACATTTCGATCGATGTAGGCCAGCTCATTGTGAAGCAGATTCGAGGTATTGTTGGCCGTGTGAGAGGTCAATACTTCTTCCCATGGACGATTTCAAGCCTGTGCCTCTTTGTGGGCGTAGGCATTGACGAAGAGACCATGCCTAAAGTTCACGGCGTCATCCACACAAAGATCCTGAGAATGCTTGATAACTTATAGAAATACAAGTTATTTATGTTTTTTTATTTAGATTATGCGGCAAAAAGAAGAAAAAGTTGCGTCAACAAAATAGAAATTGGCATAGAAATACGAAAATTGTAAAGTGTCGTGAACACACTCACTAACCCCATTGTGATGGCGAAATGGAATGTCCAAGTCTTTGTCTTGCAGGAAATACGTCACCGGATGCGGCAATTGCTCGAGGATAAAATGAACAACACATCTACATAGCATGTGGCAATCGATCAAGAACGAAAAAGATCGACGCAATTGCAACGCATGCGATGATCGATCGTGGATTCAAGCGATCAACGCATTTCCAAGGCATGTGGCAATCGACAAAAGATCAAAACAACTACACCTCATGCAACAATCGATCGAAGAGCAACGCATTTGCAGGGAATTCTGACAAGTGTATAGCTTTTCTGTTGTACGATTCTAACAAATTGATCATGGAGTAAAGCGGACATTTCCACTATGCCATGGTAGGAATTATCAGATTTTCGAAGTGGCACCACTAATACAGAAAAAGCCAAGGTCTATAAATAGCTTCCTTGAATTCAATGTTAAGGAGACTGGTCTAAAGAGACAATCTAGAGAAAATCCGGGAGAACGACAAGACAAGACTGAAAGGTAAGTCTCCGAGAAGAAATTCTTTCCATTCCCGAAGAAAAAGCTGTATATGAGAGGTCACTTCTACCTGGAAAGCAAGCCTGAGATGGAAGCTTTCCACTCCATTTCATCCACACGCCGGCAAGCACAACGTCTCCGATCGGATCTGTGTCAGGACATTGACACTCTTTCCGTATTTGTTTCTATTCTTCCATTCATTTACTGTGTTCATCTATCTTTAATCTTTCATTCACCATTGTACGGTGATTCTTAGATTTAATATAATTATCGTAATCATTATCATCTCTTTGTTCTTTTCCACACATTCATCATCCATTTTCTTCATCATGTGTCATTAATCCCCTGGGTAAAGGGGACGGATTAAGCAAATGAGTTAATCCTTGTTGAGGAAACCGGCTAAGTTTATCTAAAGCATGCTCGACGACATCTTCACCTGTGAGAGCAGAAGTAAAGATGTTATTCTGGCTATCGAGAGAAGGTTGGAAGAATGCGTTAACTAAAGCGAGAAGTATTTCTAGAGATGGAAACAACATTGTATTCATCACGTTCATCCCTGTTTCACCATAGACGTATGGGAACGCAGCCGATCACTGAAAGGTGTAAGACGAGGGAAAGCAGAACCTTAGTTGTATCCTCAACGAGATTGACGAACTTACGATGTCCTTTCCCTCAACCCATTCTCTTTCTGATTCACTTCACTAGACTTGCCACCGCATTCATTAGATTGTTTTGTACAACTTCACAGCCAGTCCTCAACCTGTATCATTAATAGCTTAGTCATTTATTTTAACACCGCAATACAACAGAGATCTGTCCTGAAAAATACCACAAGAATATTCAACACTAAACATTGTCAATCCCAAAAACTTGATAACGATAAAATTTTAATTATCTTTATCTATTGCATTGCTTATGAATGATTCAAGTTGTTTTGCAATAATGATATACGATACTACCTTCTAAATGTATGCGTTAATAATGATATGATTTGTAGTATGCATTCGTGTAGTGCGTGTCACAAGTTTTCTTGCACTGGAACCAAGTATAATTCCAATGCAAGTTTCTCAGATTAACGTGAGGTCGAACACGGGGATTGTTGTTGTTAATGCGATACAAATGTGGTATAAGTGACTGGTTTAACATAGAGAATAAGGAATTGGTTGTGCAGAAAAGTAAATTGCGATGAAAAGTAAATTGCGTTAAAGAATAAAATGCAATGGTAAATAAAGTGCGATAAAGTAAATTGCAGTGATAAAATAAATGACTAAGCTATTGATGATACAGGTTGAGGACTGGCTGTGAAGTTGTACCAAATAATCAAATGAATGCGGTGGTAAGTCTTGTGAAGTGAATCAGAAAGAGAATGGGTTGAGGGAAAGGACATCGCAAGTTCATCAATCTCGTTGAGGACGCAACTAAGGTTCCGCTTTCCCTTGGCTTACACCTTTCATTGATCGGCCGCGTTCCCATACGTCTATGGTGAAATAGGGATGAACGTGATGAATGCAAGGTTGTTTCCATCTCTAGAAATACTTCTCATTTTAGTTAACGCATTCCTCCAACCTTTTCTTGATAGGCAGAATAACATCTTCACTTATGCTCTCACAGGTGAATATGCCGTCAAGCATGTTTTAGCTAAACTTAGCCGGTTTCCTTGACAAGGATTAACTCATTCACTTAATCCTTCCCCTTTACCCAGGGGATTAGTGACACATGATGAAGAAAATGGATGATGAATGCGTGGAAAATAATATAGAGATGATAATGATTACGATAATGATATTAAAGATAGATGAACATAGTAGATGAAAGGAAGAATAGAAACAAATACGGAAAGAGTGTCAATGTCTTGACACAGGAAGAATTGTACACTTGTCAGAAGTCCCTTCAAATGTGTTGCTCTTCACATCTTTGATCGATCGCTGCATGCGATGTAGTTGTTTTGATCTTTTATCGATTTCCGCATGCGGTGGAAAGGTGTTGATCGCTTGAATCCATGATCAATCGAACATGCGCTGCAATTGCGTTGATCTACATCATTCTTGATCGATTACCGCATGCTATATAAATGCGCTGTTCATTGTGTCTTCAAGCGATTGCCGCATCCAGTGACCTATTTCCTGCAAAAAAAAGACTTGGACATTCCATTTTTCCATCGCAATGGGGTTAGCGGGTGTGTTCATGACACATTACAATTTTTGTATTTCTAAGCCAATTTCTATACTGTCGATACAACTTTTCCTTCTTTTTGCCACATAATCTAAATGAAACATCATAAATAACTTGTATTTCTACAAGTTATCAATGCTTCTCAAGGATTCACCACATTTCCCCAAGCTTCCAACAAAAAGGCCCCTCATTGACCAAAATGCGCCGCAACCACCAAAACCAAATAAACAACACCACAATGATAAAGGAAATGAAATAGTCCAAGAATGTTCACCGCAAAATCAAACCCAATTACCCTTGGACCCTTTTCCTTTAATCATTTGCCGACCAAGCCCTCCAATCGAACCCCTTTCCCCTCTTCCCAAACAATTCACAAACCTCCTCCTTGCCCCCGACTCCAACCCCACATCTCCAGCAGCGTCCCCCCGCCATCCATCTCCACCTCACTTTTCACCCCCATCGCCGCATGTTGATAACCCACACAGTTTGGAAGCAGGCCCTTTCGCTCAACCTCAAACCGATGCTGATGAAACATCAACGGCGCAACCCACCACCCCATCCCTTGCTACTGCCTTTGCCGATATACGGGTCTTCTTATCTCAACAGCTACTCTTCTTCCGCCATGCATTAACGAAGTTGCAAGAGAGCAACGTAGAGTTGCGAGACAGCAATACAATGGCGTGACAAGCAATGGGCAATATTCAACACAACATCTTTTACCATTCGCCTGAACCAAAGACAGATGGCCGAGTGCAACCATGAGTACTTCAATTTCTTAATAGCATATCTACATGGTCTCATGGTGCCTCCATAACTACAGCAACCTCTGCAATTTCAAGAAGCGCCACAACGAGCTCCTCCGCAACATCCTCCTCATCAAGATCCCCCTGCCGCAACTATAAATTTGGGGATGTACCACCTTCTCCACAATTTTGCGATGTACCACCTTCTCCACAATTTTGCATTTTTTCGTTGCGGCCATTCACTTTTTTTTAGAAAGTTATACCTTGTACTCTTTTGTACATACTTACAATTTTGTGTTGCGATATTTATAATTCTTTGTGTACTTAGACAAATTTTATACAACTAAGTAATCTTTCTTTCCTTATGCGTTGGCCTCTTTACTTTTATTATCCTTTGTCAATTTATTGCGGTAATTCTTGTCTTTTCTTTTGCATTGTTTATTTGCGCTGCCATGATGAGTAGTATGCATACTCTTAGCAAAATTTCTTTATACATTGCATTTTCTACCTAATACTTAGACCATTCATCGCAATAGCTCTACTTTACCTTCTCCATTACAACATTCTGCTTAAACCTTCTTTTCAAAATTTTGACTAAGTGTTTTGTCTTTTCTGTCCAAAACAACGCAATGAGAACCTTACACATCTCTAAATTTGAGGGTGGGGAAGGTCTGAGTAGATGCTGTAATATTAGGCAAATGTGTTCATCATCATTAAAAAGAAAAAAAAAACTCCACTGTCAGCGCAAGGGAAAATCCCAATCTGATAAGAGTTAAGTCGTGAAAGGAACCTGCTCGTCGTTGGATATTCGTATGACACCCATGGGAGCAAGCCAGAACTAAGGTAGGTTTCCAGGATCAACGCAAAGAAAAAAAAAGAGAGAAAATAAGGATAAAGAGACAACTCCTTTGACCAGCAAAATTAAAACTTGGCTAAAGATCAAGAGTTGAAGTTGAGATTGGTACACAACAGAAGTTGGATGCTTGTATGACACTCGTGGGAGCAAGCCAAAACGAAGGGTGTAGCCATGATCAACATTCTCTATACGATGATGCAAAGTAGGCCACCGCATAAAAGATGCACTTCGTTATTTTTGCAAGAAGAGGTAAAACATTCTTTTCAAAACTAGAAGGGGACTTTAGGCAGAGGTTTGTTTTAGATAAGAATAAAGTGGAGCATGTTGAAGAATTTTCAGAGGATGGAAGGAACTTGCGGTGTTGAGAAATTATGTAGAGGTGAAGCATTCAAAGTAGCCGATCGACGTAAAGTTAGGATAGGATTTAAGGTTAATTGCCTTAGTCGAGGATATGCTTGAGGACAAGCATATATCTAAATTTGGGGGTGTGATAACTTGTAGAAATACAAGTTATTTATATCGTTTTTATTTATATTATGCGGCAAAAAGAAGGAAAAGTTGTGTCGACATTATAGAAATTGGCTTAGAAATATGAAAATTGTAAAGTGTCGTGAGCACACCCACTAACCCTATTGCGATGGCAAAATAGAATGTCCAAGTTTTTGTTTTGAAGAAAATAGGTCACCGCATGCGATAATCGCTCGAGGAAAAAAATGAACAAAGCATCCACACAGCATGTGGCAATCATTCAAGAACAAAGAAAGAACAACGCAATTGTAATGCATGCGACCATCGATCACGGACTCAAACAATCAATGCATTTCCATCGCATGCGGCAATCGATAAGAGATCAAAACAATTGAACCGTCTACGGCGATCGATCGAAGATGTGAAGAGCAATGCATTTGCAAGGACTTCTGACAAGTGTATAGCTTTTCAGTTGTACGATTCTGACAAATTGATCGTGGAGTAGAGCGAAAATTTCCACTATGTTATAGTAGATATTATCATATTCTCAAAGTGGGACCACTAATACAGGAGCCAAGGTCTATAAATAGCTTCCTCAAATTCAATAAAAAGGAGGCTAGTCTGACGAGACAATCTAGAGAAAATCCGGGAGAACGACGAGACAAGGCTGAGAGGTAAGTCTCTGAGCAAGAAATTATTTCCATTCCCGAAGAAGAAGAAGCTCTGTGCGAAAGGTCACTTCTACATGGAAAGCAAGCCTGAGAAGGAAGATTTCCACTCCATTTCTTTGACACGTCGGCAAGCACCACATCTCCGATCAGGATCTATGTCAAGACATTGACACTCTTTCCGTATTTGTTCTTATTTCCCATTCATCTACTGTGTTCATCTATCTTTAATCTTTCATTCACTATCTATAACAAACACTGATCCTTAGACTTTTAATATCATTATCGTTATCATTATCATCTCTATGTTCTTCTCCATACATTCATCATCCATTTTTTTCATCACATGTAACTAATCCCTTGGGAAAAGGGGAAGGATTAAGCAAGTGAATTAATCCTTGTTAAGTAAATTAGCTGAGTTTAGCTAAAGCATGCTCGACGACATATTCACTATGAGAGCAGAAGTGAAGATGTTATTCTGCCTATCAAAAGAAGGGGGAAAATGCATTAACTAAAGCAAGAAGTATTTCCAGAGATGGAAACAACCTTGCGTTCATCATGTTCATCCCTGTTTCACCATAGACATATGGGAGCAGCCGATCACTGAAAGGTGTAAGCCAAGGAAAAACGGAACCTTAGTTGCATCCTCAACAAGATTGACGAACTTGCGATGTCCTTTCCCTCAACCCATTCTATTTCTGATTCATTGCACAAGACTTGCCACAACATTCATTAGACTCTTTTGCACAACTTCACAGGCAGTCCTCAACCTGTATATTAATAGTTTATTCATTTACTTCATCACCGCAATTTACTTTATCGCAATTTAACCATCGTATTTTATTCTTTACCGCCTTTTACATTTCTGCACACCAAATTCATTATTCTTTATTTTAACCGGTCACATATACCACATTAGTATTGCATTAATCACAACAATCCCATGTTCGACCTCAGATCAGTCTGAGAAACTTGCGTTGGAATTCTACTTGGTTCCAACGCAAGAAAACTTGTGACACGCACTATACGAATGCATACTACGAAAGCATATTAGTATCATCGCATACATTTAGAACGTAGTATCGCATTATCTTTATTGCAATGCAACTTGAGCGCATAGAACCATCAACCATCCATTCATTCATTTTAAATCATTACAAGTTTTTGGCGATAAGATATAATAAGATATAGATAAAGATATAAATTTTGTCTATCAACCACTTGTTTTCATTATTAAAATTTATAAAACCTAGGTTACAAAATCAACCAGTATATAATCCTGTCTAAGGCTGAGGGTACTTAAGTTGATAGTTTACAGAACACCTCCTACCTGGGGATTATGACCGAATTATTGAGCATTAGTAACTGATGACATGTAGAAATGCATGTCATCTTAGACCTTTTACTTAGAATTATGAGGATTGTTAAGCAGAATATGCGGCAATTATGTTAGGAATTCATGAGACATTAAGCTTGCGGCATTCAACATTAAAAATCTCAGCTAACCTATTATTATGCGTTATTATACGTTCAATTGTCTATTTTTGTAGCTAATGCAGGAAGTGGACGTAAATGCGGAATCTAGATTACCGTATAGACAATCGCAAGCGGAGAAAGTCTCCATCGCAAAGGCGAACGTACTCGATCAACGCATGGATGTTGCGGTAATTAGCCGTATGCATCCATCGCATGGGAGCTGCGTGCGTCAAGTGATTGCGGTCATCGTGTAGAGTTATGGTATTAAGCGAATGTGATCACCGAATGATTACGACTACACGATAACGCATGATAAAGGGATCAATGCAAGGTTGGTGGAATGAACGCATCAACGCATCTACCTTGAGAAAAGCAAAAGATGATGTTGACATTTCACCTACCACGCCGTTAGAAGCAGAGGTTCAGAAAGGACTAAACGCCCGTGAATGTCAGATCAGTGCAGTCTATTAATGCTATCGACAATCCAAGCTCTATATAAAGAAGTCGATGAGCAGAATTCCAAGTTATCCAAGGTTTTCGCCTGATGTTCGCCTAGGGTGGATCCTTGTGATCTAGACAAATGTGTGAGAAGACGCTTGAAAGTTCTTCACCTCCTTCATCCATTGGGACTGACTATCAGTGTCTTCGATCGGAGCTAGATCTCGAGAGAGTCAGCTCCACTGCCCATCCATGGCACCATCGGCAACCTTTACGCACATCTGCTGGAAGCAAGTCTTTGCTTCCATCCGGTCATTTCATTTTCCCTTCTTTTTCTTATATTGTATTGTACTACATTTTAGGATTAAGGAATTAATACATTTTGTGTTCAATACATTTCTATATTTCTTTCGACTCCATCTCCATCATCTTTACTTAGCATCTTTAACCTTTATTGCATCACTTAGTGAGATTTCTTGAGTATCCATACTTAGTCATCTGGATTAGGGATAAGAAGCATGTAACAAACCATTGAGAGGTGTGCATTACGTGAGTGTGTGAGAAAACCTTATTTGCTTAGTGTGAAGCTGTAGCAACGTCTGTCTATAGGCTAACGCAATGCTTGTCTATGAGTAAAGTCAACAACAACCAACTTCCTGAGAGGGTAAGTGGAAGGTCGCATTAAGCAATGTATGCATTGTTCACTAAAGATAGGAATAATCTTATGTCAGCAAAGTTGATGTGGTTACCTTGTCCTATGAATGCATCATTCATCATTTAGGCATACTTAAGAGAGTAGTTTAAAACTCAAATCTAAGACTCGAGAAAGCGGATTGGAATGCATAGGCAAGAATGGGGAACTTAGAGATAAGCTCCGTTTGCTTTCATACAACCTATGCACCCTATGGATAGGATATTGCATGCATCCAAGAAGTAGGATATGGTGGTTGTATGCGGTCATCTCGACACTTATGCATACCCACCGCATACGTCATAGAGTTAGGCTTAAGTGTGTGTGGCATGGTTGCATGGCTTGCATTGACTAAGGTTGCCCTAGCGGTTAAGCTTAAGGGTTGCAATGAATACATCTCCGTATTTTATCTATTTTTCCATCCATTTACTTCATGTCAATAGTTTTCGTGTCTGTACCTCTCATGCATAATCCCATTGCATTGTCTGTTAGATAGGAGTAGGAGTAGGGTTAACTTAGCAACCTCCCTTCCTTTCTTTTATTTAAACCGCCGCATGAACATTACCACATTCATCTTGCTACAAGTCCCTGAGTTCGATCTCAGATCACCCGAGAAACTTGCGTTCGCGTTATACTTGGCATGAGTGCAAGAAAACTTGTGACAGAATGCATGGTCATCGCATACCTTTATTAATGCATAGTCACTCCAACGCATGACCATCGACGCATGACAATCAACGCATACCTTAAGAACATGCATCGCATATTGTGTCCAAGGGATTTTAGTTGTTGAGTAATTGACATCTAATTTCCCGTCATCAAGTTTTTAAAGGTCATGCGTTGATTTTCATGCGTCGATGATAAAAGTTAAAGACCTTCTCATACCTTAAGAACGTACTCCATCGCATACATTTTTTTTTGTATTGTGATTACGTCCACCCTCAAGCCCTCAGAACATGAGATAGAAGAAGTCCGGCTAACACCAGCTCTGCAAAGATTGAAAGAGAAACAAAATGATGAAGAAAAGATCGCGCCAGTGGCAACAACACAAAATTTCATGATCCCACCATAAATGTGCGACCCATGAGTCTTCACAATACCATGCTCCATTAGAGGGATCTATAGTGTCCAAGTATTATGCGATCTTGGGGCAAGTATAAACATAATGCCGCTATCAATCTTCAAACGATTGAATAGTGGCACACTCACGCCACGTCAGATACTCTTCTACTTGTGGATAGATCCCGAATACATTCTGAAAGAGAGTTGAAAAATGTCACAATCTCAATTGATAAATTCATCTTGCCAACGGACTTCCTCATTTTGGATTATAAAGCGGATGAAGATGCGCCCATCATATTGGGACGACCATTCCTTTCAACCGGTCGCGCTCAAATTAATGTGCGCAAGGGGGAAATTGTAATGAATATCAATGGGGAGAAGCTCCAGATTAAGGCAGTAAAATTCCTGAAGATCGAGAAAAGAAGAGAAAGCACCCGTGGACGTGAAAAACCTAACTTGGAATAAGCGGTCCCCAAGTTACTATATGACTCAACCTCATCAGGGACGCAATCCTTTTGAATATCCTCTTTCCTGCATCAATACTTTATGAACTTTTATCATCTTGTTTTTACCTGATATCGCATATCTTCTTATTCTACCAAAAAAAAAAAAAAACAAAGCAATCTTGCTAACGATTGCGGTGAAGTAATTTTGTTAACCTTGTTTTTTATAATATTTTACCCTCTCGATGTTTTTCTTGCAAACGATCGAGGCAAACGATTACCAAGGCGTTACACGAGGAAGCAACTTGTCTTATTCCGTCACTGCAATCCAAAGAAGATAGATCGCCACGAAGTTGCCGCACATTTCGACAAAACTGGTCAGGTGGGCATGCGGGTCTTCACCTTGTAGACCCCAAAATTTCCCTGCGTTCTGGATCATTTGGAGCATGACCAGTTTATTTCGAACCTTGCATTCTCCTCTACTATAGGCCTCGAAATCCCAGACGAAAAATCATACAGATTGGGCGTCACGTAGTTCCTCATGGGAATGTTGCGGTCAGCAGCAAGGAACACTAGATCCTGCACTGGCCGTATCGCCCATTGATTTCCTACGGGAGCCGTGTTGTCCATATTATCTACCATATCAGCTGCTCTTTTTTGCCTTGCTCGATTCAAGCATGCTCGTGCGTGAAAGGTACGCTCGATCTTTGGGTCACCTACGAATTCTGGTTTGGTACCAGTACTCATAAACTGTGAAACTGCTCTCCACAGTGAACAGCTAGTACAAAGAGATCTGTCTTGCAAAATACCACAAACATACTCAAACAATAACCGTTAACTAATCCCTGGCAACGGCGCCATAAACTTGTTGTAACATAAAATGCGATGCAAGAATAGAATGCTGGATACAAGGTACAAGCCTATGTCCCCATTACCAGTTCCCCGTCAACGGCGCCATAAACTTAATGTGACATAATTTTTGGTCTTTAAGAATGCAATGATACAAGTCCATGTCACCGGTACCAGTTCCCCGGCAATGGTGCCATAAACTTGTTGACATAATTTGCGATGATGCCATAAACTTGATGACATAAAATGCGATGATGCCATAAACTTGTAAGCATAAAATTTATCTTCTTATGTCATACAACGCTTAAGATACGGTGATTCTAAATAGGCATATGGATT
Organism: Benincasa hispida; assembly: GCF_027475165.1. NCBI lineage: Eukaryota > Viridiplantae > Streptophyta > Magnoliopsida > Cucurbitales > Cucurbitaceae > Benincasa > Benincasa hispida. Next base: position 73,482,624 of record NC_143489.1, read on the forward strand.
ATGATGAATGATGGAACATACAAGCTCATGTTACCATAAACTCAATGACTTGGAACGGAAATGGAATGTGGATGTTGTGTTATGCTTATTCAGACACGCTTTATTTATGCGATAGTACTTTTAGACGTGCGTTATTTATGAGAATATTGTAGTATACTATGCATTGTCACAAGTTTCCTTGCGTTGGAACCAAGTATAATTCCACCGCAAGTTTCTCGGTGTGATACGAGGTTGAACATAGGGATTGTTTTGTACATGCGATAAAGTAAATTGTGCAGTAAAGTAAAGGTAAGCGATAAAAATGCGATAATAAAGTAAATTGCGTTAAAAGTAAAGTGCGATAAAATAAATCTAAGCTATGATGATACAAGATACAGGTTACATGATACAAGATACCGAGGTTGAGACTGACTGTGAAGAATATACAAAGATCGTGTTATGCGGTGGCAAGGCTTATGTGCGAAGAAGAAAGAGAAAGGATAATTAACATAAACATCTCAAGTTCCTTAATTGCGTTAAAGATATAAGTGTGGTTCCACTTTCCCTTGGCGTACACCTCTCTGTGATCAACCACGTTTCCCACATCTATGTGGTGAAACAGGGATGAACGTAGTGAACGCAAGGTTGCTTCCTTCTCTGGAAGTACTTTTCCCTTTAGTTAATGCATTCTTCTAACCTTCTCTCGAAAAATCAGAATGGCATCTTCACTTCTACTCTCACAGGTGAAGATGTCGTCTAGCATGCTTTAGCTAAATATCTTTATTTCTTTAGCACAGATTAAGTTACTCGTTTAATTCATATTAATTACCAAGGGATTAAGAAAACATCGTGGAGAAAGCGATTAATGGAGGAACGAAAATAGACAGAAATGTGGAATTGAGAATGATCATGACAATTAATTATAAAATCAAGCATTTGATACATGGTTGTGAATGAATTAGACTAAGAAGATGAAGTACAATTGATGAATAAGAGTTAGAAATAGATATAGAAGAGTGTCAATGTCTTGACACCGATCTGGATGGAGAGGTTGCTTGTCGGCGTAGATGGAATAAACGAAAGGATGAGCTTCCCTCGCAAGCTTGCTCAACCGGTAGAGTTGATCTAGGTACAGAGCTTCATGGCAAGGATTTGGAATGATTCGCCCTGAGACTCACCTCTCGGCCTTGTCTCTTTTCTTCCCAGATCTTCTCTGATCAGCACTCAGATCAACCTCTCTCTCAATAGCTTCGTTTCAATTGTCCCCCGTATCAAGTATCTTTTTCAGTGAATTCTTTGAGGGTATTTATAGATGAATGCTTTGACTCTCTGACTTGTTGTCCCCACTTTATTATTATAGAAATTCCGAAAATGGTGGAATAAATATTTCTTCTATTATGCAATCAGTTCGTCGAAAATGAAAAACGATTAGTTGTACACGTGTCAAAATCCTCCACGATTGCGTTGCTCATTTACATCTTTCGATCGTGTGCTCGCATGCGGTGTTGTTTTTATTACCGCATGCGGTTGAAGTTCAGCTCTGGATCGTTTGCCACATGCGCCATCATTACGTTGATCGTCTATTCATTCTTGAATGATGGGCGCAATGCGACGTAGATGCGTTAATCTTTTTCTCTTGAGCCATGAACGCATACGGTGACTTGATTTCCTACAAAACAGACTTGAAATATTCTTTTCTATCATCGCAATGGTGTTAGTGGGTGTATTGACGACAATTTATAATTATTGTATTTCTTAACCAATTTCCATACAATTGACGCAACTTTCCTCTCTTTTAACCGCAATATCTAAATAAAATAGTATAAATAACTTGTATTTCTACAAGTTATCAGTGAGGTATTTATTTTCGACCTTGCTATTTTTAGCTCTATAAAAAAAAAAAACCAAAGCAAGTCACTTACCCGTAGTTGGATGAAAGAAAATTTTGAGAATAACAACTCCACTATCAACGCAATGGGGAAACCCATATAGACAAGAGTTAAGTTGTGAAAGGCATTTACCCGTAGTTGGATGTCCGCATGACACACGTGGGGGTAAGCAAAAATGAAAGTAAGTCGCCAGAATCAACGCATAAATAAATGTCCGCAACTCCGTTGCCAAGTAGGTATGAGTTTAATCTGAGAAAGAGCACCTTGCTCGTAGTTGGATGTTCGCATGACATACGTGGGGGCAAGCCAAAACGAAGGTGAGGCACTTGGATCAGCGCAAGGTCAAAAAATAATAACCATGTCAAAAATATGCAAGGATAAAAATCATTTAACACCCTAGTGAAAAAGTTTTTTTGTGAAATAAATCATGCGATGTCCTGGAATTTAGTAAAGTTCATTTGAAGGTTAAACTTGCAGTCTCTGGGTCTTAGAAATATTTTAAGAAGAGACTTGAATAAGACTTAAGGAATTTTTGGTGTATAATATTTGAAGGAAATATCCTCGAGAAATCTAGGAAAAGAGAATTGCGGTCGACTTTCTAAAGGAAATCTTTAGCTTATGCTTGAAGACAAGCATTTTTTAAATTTGGGGGTGTGATAACGGGCAGAAATTCATGTTATTATAGTTCTAAGTTATTAAACAATGAAGGTTTGCATTGATAAAATATGTTAGATTACGTCTGATGACATGCAGAAATGCATGTCATCTTAGGCCTTTTACTTAGAATTATGAAGATTGTTAGGCAGAAATTATGTCGAGCATGATAGGAATTCACAAGAATATGAGTTTGCATCGATCAACATGTTGATTCTCAGCTAACCCATTATTTTGCATTAATTATGCATCAATGTTCTATTTTTGTAGCTAATGCAGGAAATGAACGCAAATGCATAAACTGGACCACCGCATAGACGACCGCATGCGGAGAAACATTCCATCGCAAAGGCAAATGAATCGATCAATGCATGGATGTTGCGGTAATCATCTGTATGTGTCCATCACATGGGAGTTGCACTCGTCAGGCGATTGCGGTCATCATGTTGAGTTGCGGTATTAAGCGAATGCGGCCATTGAATGATTGTGGCTATGCGATAATGCAAACTAATGGGACCAACGTAAGGTAGGCGGAATGAACGCATCAACGCATCTACCTCAAGAAAATCCAAAAGATGATGTTGACATTTCGCCTACCACGCCGTTGGTGGCAGAGGTTTAGAAAGGACTAACGCGCCGAATGTCAGACTCGGAGCAGTCTAATTAATGCTGTCGACGATCCAAGCTCTATAAATAGAAGCCGATGAACAGAAATTCAAGCATCCAAGGTTTTCACCTGAGTTTCGCTTAGGGCGGATCCTTGCGATCCAGACAAACGCGTGAAAAGATGGTTGCGAGTTCTTCACCTCCTTCATCCATTTCGAGTGACGACAAGAGCCTTCGACCGGAGCTAGATCTCGAGAGAGTCAGCTCTTTCGCCCATCCATGGCACCACCGATAGCCTTGACGTACATCCACTGGGAGAAAATCTTTGCTTCTAGCTGGTCATTTCATTTTCCTTTCTTTTCTCATATTGTATTGTATGACATTTTGGAATTAAGGAATTAATACAATATTGTTTGCAATGCATTTCTCTGTTCCTTTGAATCCATCTCCATCTTCTTTTCTTAGAATCTATACTTTCATTGCAACACTTAGTGAGATTGCTTGGGTATTGCATACTTAGTCATGTAGATTAGGGATATGAAGCATATAGAAAACAACCGATAGGTGTGCATTGCATGAATGTGTGAGAAAACCTTATTTTCTTAGTGTGGAGCTGCAAAAATGTCTGTCTATAGGCTAACGCATTGCTTGTCTATAAGTAAAGTCAACAACAATCAATTGCTCGGGAGAGTAAGTGGTTGGATGCATTAAGCAAGGTTTACTTTGTTCACTAGGGATAGTAACAATCTTGCATAAACTAAGTTCATGTGGTTACCTTGTCTTATGTATGCGCCCATCACACCTTTAGAGCTACTCAAGAGAGGGTCTAAAGAAAGAACCTAATGGCTCGAGAGAGCTAGGTTAGAATCGATGCTCGAGAGGGCTAGATTAGGTTTGCATTAGCAAGAATGGAGACTTCGGAATAAGCTCTGTTTGTTATTACATAGCGTATGCACCCTGCGGAGAGGACAATGGCTACGTCTAAGAAGTAGGATATGGTGGCAGTATGCGATCATCTCGACATTTATGCATACACACCGCATACGTCCTAGATTTAGGCTTTTAGTATGTGTAGCATGATCCCATGGCTTGCGTTGACTAAGGTTGTCCTTGTGGTCTGATAACGGGCAGAAATGCACATTATCATAGTGCCAAATCCTTAAACAATGTTGGATTGCGTTGATGATATATGTTAAATTACGTCCATTAAGCATAAATTCTATAACATTGCGGTCGTATATGTCCAATGCATTAGAGCAGTTGATCTTTATATTTTTGTGCAGAATAATGCGCTGACGCAATGCAAAGAATGCGATCATAGGAATACATTGGTCGAGTGCCGCAAGACTTTGCGTTGATCTGCTCGCAAACATTCACCCAAGAAGAATCACTGCAACATGGTGGGCACATCTGGAGGAAAGGACAATTAAGATCGATGGGATAGAAAGTTGACGGAGTCGGATCCAAATTAACTTGATAGCCGATAACGGTCACAAAGTACATCCAGCTTTATCGGTGATAATTATCCGGCGCATCACACAGGAATTAAAGTTGTCCCATCTGTACAACCAGGAGAGAGAAGCCGCCTTTCACTTTTGATGCCCTATAAATACCAAGTGCATTCTTCAAAGAAGGGGTTAAGTAGTCGATTACCTCATCACCACTACAAATTCATACCTATGTTCATAGTTTTCTTTTCCATTTTACGACGGAGCAAGAGAAGAGTGATGATGCTGGAGATTTTCCAAGGCAGCTCGAGAGAGAACCTTGGGGCGTCAGAGTAAAGAGTGGGTTGACTCTCGCGAAAGTGAGAATATCTTTAAAGCACGAGTAGAAACAGTGTAACACCTGGCAGCAAGAAATTGTTCCAGGCTCTTTACTATACTTGCATTGTTATTATGTACTTCATCTTATATCCATTTAATGGAAGTTATATTTCTACATCTGCTCACTCTCTTAATACGCATGAGTAGCTAAACTAGTTGAATGGGTTGAGAAGAATTAAGCTAACATGATCTAGGAAATTCATTGCTTGCGATTGTCTTGTTTAATGTTGTGCAAAACACCCCTTTAGAGTTACTCGGGAGAGAATCTAAAGAAAGAACCCAATGTCTCGAGAGAGCTAGGTTAGAATCTAGACTCGAAAGAGCAAGATTAGGCTTTCGTAAACAAGAGATAGGGACTTAGAGATAATCTCTATGATTCAACTTGCATCGCATGCATCCTAGGAATATGAATGATATTATGTGGTCGCATATTTGTGTGAATGTCATGTTGTCATCGTATAAATAGAGATAGAGGTTTATGTGTAAACCCTGTAGATGTATCGCATATTTATCGCATGCGTTCTAGCCTTAGAAGCCATGGCATTCACGCCGAGAGGTGGTTTACTATTGTATGCATGTTGCATGATCACAAGGCATGAACGCATCCTAGGGAGTGTTAGCCGAAACCCTTCTCAACCCGTTCACTTCATACTCATCGTATTTCCCATTTACCAACTCTTTTCGAATTCTGCCGCATTCGTTATTATTTTCATTAACACAACAACAACCCAACACTTATTTATTCAATTGGTTACCGTAATTTTTCATAAAAATCTCCAATGCAACTATTTTCACAAGTCCCTGTGTTCGACCCTAGACTTACCAGGAAACTTAGAGGAATTTACACTTGAATTCCTCTGGGGAAACTTGAGTGCAGAACGCAATCCACCAACACATATCATCCATAATTTCCACTTCACAAAATTGAAGCATCAAGTTTTTGGCACCGTTGCCGGAGACTTTGGCAAAATAGTTGTTAACGATAGTTTTTGTGATTTCTTTGTAGAACTGTCAATATTTGGCGCACTACGACCCGGAGATTGAGAGAACATTTCAAAGAAGACTAAGAGACCACCAACAGCAACCATAATCTGATAAAGAAGAGATGGCGGAGCAACCCAGGAATGAAGCACCAAACAACAACAATGTCATGGCAAATCCGATTCTATTGGCAAATGATCGCAATAGGCCCATTAGGGACTATGCATCGACAAACCTCTATGATTTCTCTTTGGGAATCATGAGGCCTGCCTTAGATGGAAGTAGATTTTAAATGAAACCGGTGATGCTGCAGATGATCCAGGCTGCAGGTCAATTCGGAGAAAGGCGTGGCGAGGATCCGCACGCCCATCTCTGAAGTTTTATTGAAATCTACAATACTTTGTGTTCCCGAACATCTCTGCTGAAGAAGTTTGACTAACGTTGTTCCCATTTTCTCTCTGTGATCAGGCTAGAAATGGACTTATTCACTCGAACCAGGAGAGATCACTTCTTAGGAGCAGGTGGTGGAGAAGTTTACGAAGAAGTATTTTTCACCTACCAAAAACGCAAGACGAAGAAAGCTTATTACTAATTTTGAACAAGACATGGACGAATCGCTCAACGGTGCTTGGGCGAGGTTTAAAAGGTTGGTCTGAGATTGTCCGCATAATGGGCTACCAGATTGCCTTCAAATGGAAATTTTATGTCACTGTTTGAATCCTGCTTCGCAGACTACTGCCAATACGGCAGCAGTTGGTAGTCTGCTTGATAAGACTTATGATGAGGCTAGAAATATCCTTAACCGCATCTCCAAGAATCATGAAGACTGGAGGGAGAGGGACCAGAGATTAAGACTCAAGGATTCTGATGCAAATAACGATGCTATTGTCTCATTGTAAAACCAAATGACTGCAATGATGAATTTGATTCAAGGAATGACGATCAACAGCCCAACACCGCAAGGTGGCTAGATTAACGCAATAAGTAAAAACATCGCAAGGTGTGCGACTTGTGCTAATGGGCATGCGATGGAGGATTTCCTGAAAAATCCATAGTCTGTATATTTTGTAAAGAATAACCCCTTTTCAAACACTTACAACCCCGAGTGGAAAAACCACCCCAATTTTTCTTGGAAGAATCAACAACAAAATTTTCAATCTATGGCACAAAAAAAAGGGCCACCAGGATTCTTTCAATGCAGTAACGGTCAACAGAGCAACCAAGCAAGTAGCTCACAACAACCATCACAATCTTCTTCTCTAGAAAGCCTATTGAAGCAATACATAGAGAAAAACGAGACGGTGCTTCAAAGTCAGGCTACGTCCATCCGCAACCTTGAATTGCAAATGGGCCAGATTGCAAATGAGCTCAAATGTAGACCATAAGGGGCATTGCCAAGCTCACTTGAGCCTGAAATTGCGGCCGCAAAAAGAAGAAAAGGAAAATGAGGCTGTAGAACCTGAGGTTGCGTCAACCTCAAAGTAAAATGAAACGGGAACCGTGAAAATTCAGTTACCACCCTTCCATCAGAGGCTAAGGAAGAAGAAAAATGAAGAGGTATAGTACCAACGCTTCCTGTCTATGCTAAAAAAATTACATGTTAATATTCCTTTCAGTGAAGCGATTGAGGAAATACCTGCCTATGCCAAGTTTCTAAATGACATGGTAACTAAGAAGAGAGGCGCTGGAAAATTTGCTACGGTGGCACTAATGCAAAGTTCCAAATCTATCATCCCACCCAAGCCCTATGTGACTTAGGGGCCAGCATAAATTTGATGTTGCTGTCAATCTTTCGAAAATTAAATGTGGGGCAACTTTTGCCTAGATCCGTGACTCTTCAATTGGTCGATAGATCTCTGGTTCACCCAGAGGGTAAGGTGAAGGACGTGCTAATCACGATTGATAAATTTATTTTGCCAGCTGACTTCATCATCCTGGATTATGAGGCTGATAAAGATGTGCCCATCATTTTGGGGCGACCATTTCTATCACGTGTCGTGCTCAAATTGATGTGCACAAGAGAGAAATCATTTTGAGCATAAACGAACAGAAGCTCAAATTTAACATAATTTGTGCCATGAAATTTCCTCATAAGGAAGACCTACCAGATTCTGAAGATGACCTGAATTTGATTGAAGAAGAAAAGTCTGATGAAGAGTGTGAAGAAGAGGATACCAACGCATCTGTAGGTGTCTGCAATGCGATCGTAGCAAAAACAAGCAAAGAAGAAGGATTGATCGCAATGCAAGAAGTAGAGCCGAAGGAAGAAATAAAAATAATGCAACCTTCTCTCGAGGAACCACCGACACTTAAATTGAAAACACTACCAACACATTTGAAGTACGTATTCCTGGGGTAGAATGAGAAGCTGCTAGTGTGTCACACCCCCTCCCTAGCCTTAGCCCAAGACTTGGAAGAGAGCATGAAGACATATTAGTACCATTCTTTAACAATATTTTAATTTAACATTTCCCCCCTTTTATCTGTTAAAAGCCTTAGTAAGTTTACAATAACCATTTAAAATTTCATACATGTAGCTAAATTTTCCTATACTCTTCTATTACATGATCTGAGTCGTGCCCTGAGAAATTACCAAGTCCTGATGTTCTGGTGGTTGTAGACTCCTCTCTGAACACTCTGCTTTGCAACCTGGGGGGTGGGGGGGAATAGAAGAAAACATTTAGAAAAGCGTGAGCTAATAAGCTCAGTGAGTGGTGCTTTTTAAAATAACAACAACTTTAAATACAAAATATATTTTTGAGAAGTCAATCACATAATCACCATTTCATTAAAAATTTATTGATGGTCACATGTAATCCTATTCAATCATTATCCTCCAATCACATGTTATACTTGGCATGTTCACATCATGCATATATTAACAATCATAACAACTTTTCATGGAAACCTTCCTATATCCCGTTTTCCCGCGAACGTGCACATCGTCTATTTTTCCTGCTAGCTATGCTTAGGTAACTTGACTATATTTCCCGCCGGTCGTCATCGACTATCATTTTCCGTCGACCGAAGCCGACTATATTTTCCCGCCATGTACCACTTTTTAAGCATGCTAACTATGTATTTCAGATATAATCTTAGTTTCCATAGAAATTACACTGACAATATCATGGCAAGTAACATATCATTCTAATCATGCATTTTGTACTTATCTATGCATTTATTCATATAGCAATGCATAAATCTTAATAACCACTCACCGTAAGCAAGGTTTTCTACTGAAACTACTTTGAGAGTATCTTCTTGGGATTTCCTCCATATCAATGAAAATTCCTCAATCAATACTTGTGATATCAATAAATAATGGCAAAATAACCAAAATACCTTTATATAATAAAAGTACCAGCTTACCCCACTCCAAACTCAGCCAAAATCATAAAATCAGCCCCTTTAGAGGTTATTTTAACCGTGTGTGCGCAAGAAGTCTGGCAGGCAGCTGAGACATTCGATCATGTGCAGAGTGTGTGTGCTGTGTCGCACGGTGGGCTGCTGTATTGGGCTGGCGTGCGCAATCGATGCGTTGGTGCGAGGCTCGCTACTTTGTGATGGATGGACGCAACGTTGCAAGGCACAAGGTGCGTGCTGTGTGATGGATGCGTTGGCTAGCTAGGCATATGCGTCTGGGCTAGCTTCAAATTTTCATCAACATAACTTCAGCTCCTTCGGACCCTAATTATTTTGGCAGCTTCAATACTCAAACTTAACACTCTAAATAAGCTCTCAATAGTGAGATTTTGGTGATGGTATGAATGAATTTTTCTCGCCCAACTTCTCTATTTATAGCCATCCTAAGCTCACCCCCTTGTGACAACTCAATTCACATTTGTCCCTTTTTAAGGCTGCCAACACTTAGCCTATTCCAGCAAAGCCTTGAGTTGTTCTCACCTTAATTTTCCAGCCAAAATTCTCATTTTGCATGTAACCTCCTTCATCCACCTCCTGCTTAGGATGATAAGACCACTTTTACATGCAACCTTCTTCTTCCACCTCCTACTTAGAGTGATAGGATTACTTTGTATGAACCTCCTTTCGCAACCTCATTCACTTAATACTTAAAAATGTTTATCTATATAATTTGATATTGCCATCTTCTCTTGGGATTCTTTTCCCATCGATCAGCCTTCCTTTTATCCATAACGCATAGCAAGCCAACTTACTACCATCGCAATCCAACTTAGCCATTGTATGAGCCAACCATCACCAACGCATAGGGTGGTCGCTCGTCCTCGACGCATGACTCACTAGGTATGATCGTACGGCTTGCTCGGTATGGGCGCATGGCGCTTGGCATAGGCGCTGACCACCGACGTATGGGCGTGCTGCATAGGCGCTAGCCATCGCTCGCAAGGCTTGATCAGTCGCATGGGCGTGCTCAGCCGCATAGGTGCTTGACAGGGTATTTCGATGCACGACCACTCAAGAGTGCGCTTCGATGAATAGGATAGCCACTCGACTGGCCGTTTCGATGCATAGGTTGGGCTCTCTGCTGGACGCTTGGGCTGACGCATAGGCTGGGCGCCTGTCATGGTCGCTCGATGCATGCCTTTAGTGCATTCCTTGCCCGCGTCATTACTTACCCTTGCATCCGCATGCCTTGTAAATGCCCTTGCGTTAGCTGTTCACGTGTGCAAGCCCACGACTACTGCCCAAGCCTTCTTGTATCCAACGATCAGTGCAACATCAAACCAGCCTCCCACGCACTTTAAGGCTTTGCGTTCAATGTGCTTAGGCCTTCCACATGCATTAACCACCTTTTGATTCTTTTTATTTTCATATAACTTTGTACTAATACTTTCACCATTTCATCTTGCCCCAATATCTTTATTACTTAGGATTTTTCCTTCTCCAAATAACCTTCCACCTTAGATTTAGTGTTAGGGTCTTACACAGTGATAATTTCCTCCACATTTAATGCAGATAAAGAGAATGCGTTGATGAGCATTCTCAAGAAGCATGTGCGAGCAGGACGCTCACTGATATCAGATGAATTAGCCCTGCGTACTGCAAGCACCACATTCGTCTTGACGACAACCACAAAGCAACCATTGAAAATCAACACAGACTTAACCCTGCGATGAAGGAGATCATTAAAAAGGAGAATATCAAGTGGCTGGATGCAGGCATTATCTATCCCATTGCAGATAGCACGTGGGTCAGCCCCGTACAATGTGTGCCGAATAAGGGAGGAATGACGGTTGTCCCAAATGAGAACAATGAGTTAATACCACAAAGGACCAACATTGGATTGCATCTGCATGGACTATCGCAAATTGAATGCGGCCACAAAGAAAGATCACTTCCCTTTGCCATTCATCGATCAAATGTTGGACAGATTAGCAAGGAACGATTTTTATTGCTTCTTGGATGGATATGTCGGGTATAATCAGATCATGATAGCTTCTGAAGACCAAGACAAGACCACATTCACCTGCCCACATGGGACATTTGCTTTTTGCCGCATGTCGTTTGGCCTCTGCAATGCACCAAGCACGTTCCACAGGTGCATGATGGCGATCTTTCCAGATTATCTCGAGGACTCAGTAGAAATATTTATGGATGACTTCTCCATTTATGGGATCACTTATGAAGTCTGCCTAGCCAATTTGGAGAAAATTCTGAAAAGATGTGAAGAGACGAACTTGGTGCTCAATTGGGAAAAATGTCACTTCATGGGGAAGGAAGGAATAGTGTTGGGACACAAGGTCTCCCGAGAAGGGTTGGAGTTGGAAAAAGCAAAGATTGACTCAATTGAAAAGCTTCCACCTCCATCCAACGTGAAGGTTGTGCGAAGCTTCTTGAGACATGCAGGATTCTATAGACGATTCGTCAAGGACTTTTCTAAAATAGAAAGACCATTGAGTGCATTGTTAGAGGCAGACAGGAAGTTTGAATTTGACAACAACTGCCTCAATGCATTCAAAATTTTAAAAGATGTGTTGATTACTGCACCCGTCTTGATTGCGCCGGATTGGACACTCCCATTCGAACTCAGTGCGACGCAAGCGGGTATGTGATGGGAGCTGTATTAGCGCAAAAGAAGAAAACTTTTTTACACCCCATCGCATATGCGAGTAAAAATCTGAACCCTACTCAACCTAATTATACCACCACTGAAAAAGAGCTCCTGTCTGTGATTTTTGCGTTGGAAAAATTTCGAGCATATTTATTGGGAACCAAGGTATTCATTCACACTGATTACTCGACAATCAAATATTTAATGACAAAGAAGGATGCAAAGCCGAGGTTGATCAGATGGTTTCTCCTCCTTCAAGAATTTGATATCGAGATAATTGATCGGAAGGGGACAGAGAATCAAGTTGTGGATCACTTGTCCATATTAGAAAATCCTGAGATTGACTGCAATGAATCTGAAGTGAGTACCGTGTACCCGAGCGAGCAGCTATTTCGCATAGAAGAACTGCCCTGGTATGCGGATATCGTAAATTATTTGGTCTGTGAACAATTTCCTGAAGATTACACCTACCATCAACAGAAGAAGCTCAAGAATGAATGCAGACACTATTATTAGGATGAGCCGAATCTGTATAAAAGAGGTGCAAATCAAATCATTCGATTATGCATCCCAAATGTTGCTCAACAACCCATATTATCGCAATGCCACATTTCGCCATATAGAGGGCACTTTGGAGGACAACATATTGCAGCCAAAGTTTTACAAAGTGGATTCTTCTGGTCTTCATTATTTAAGGATGCTGCTGACTACACAATCAAATGTGATCAATGTTAACGCACCGGCAACATTTCATGGAAGAATGCAATGCCAATGAATACTATCTTGGAGCTGGAACTATTTGACGTATGGGGGATTGATTTCATGGGACCATTCCCTCCTTCAAACGGTAAGCACTATATTCTATTAGTCGTTGACTATGTCTCCAAGTGGGTAGAAGTAATTGCATGCACTGCAAGTGATGCGGCAGTAGTCTCCCAGTTCCTGAAGAAAAATATTTTCACGCGTTTTGGCACTCCTCGTGCCATCATATGGGATGAAGGATCACACTTTGTCAACCATAATATAAAGGAGTTGCTGTGCAAGTACAATATCGTCCACAAATTGGCCACCGCATACCATCCGCAAACAAATGACCAAGCTGAAGTGTCTAATTAGGAAATTAAATTAATACTTGAGAAGGTTGTCAAACCTTCGCGCAAGGATTGGGCAATGAAGCTTGATGATGCGTTATAGGTATACCGGACCGCATTTAAAACACCTATAGGTATGTCCCCTTATGCGTTGGTATTGGGCAAGGCGTGTCACTTGCCTTTGAAGCTGGAATATAAAGCATTGTGGGCGGTCAAGAAACTAAATTTCAATTTGAAGAAAGTAGGGGATGCTCGAAAAGTGCAACTGGTCGAGCTAGAAGAGTAGAGGAACAACGCATGTGAAAATGTGAAAATTTATAAAGAGTGCACCAAGCGCTAGCATGATCAATACATATGCAATAAGAACCTCCAAGTCAGGCAGAAGGTCTTGCTTTTCAATTCACGTCTGCGGCTCTTCCTGGGAAAGCTAAAGTCTCATTGATCCAGACCGTTCATAATTCGACAAGTACTTCCGCATGGCGCGGTGGAATTATCAAATAACGACGGAACCAACATATTCAAGGTCAATGGATAGCGAGTAAAGGCATACCATGGAGAAGACTGGCATCGCCAAGTCGACTCCATGGAATTAAGAAACCTTGAATAAAGAAGGAAGTAGGTGATCCCTGCATTATCAGATGATCGCAATTTCTTAAGGACACAAAGTTTTGGAAAATTTCAAGTCCTCAGCTTTTTTCTCCACTACTCAGAATTATTCTTACTTTACTATCTTTTCATTTTTCACTTCTATTTCTAAAAAAAAAACAAATTAAATTAAAAAAACAAATTGAATAACAACTCCACTGTCAACGCAATGGGAAACCAATGTTGATAAGAGTTAAGTTGTGAAAGGCACTTACCCGTGGTTGGATGTCTGCATGACACACGTGGGGCAAGCCAAAATGAAAGTAAGTCACCAGAATCAACTCATAAATAAATGACTGCAACTCCACTGCCAAGTTGGTATGAGTTTAGTCTGAGAAAAGAGTGCATTGCTCATAGTTGGATGTCCCGTGGGGGCAAGCCAAAATGAAGGCAAGGCACTCGGATCGGTGCAAGGTAAAAAAAAAATAACAATGAAGAAAATTTTTGTGCAAGGAAAAATCATTTGACACCCTAATGGAAAATTTTCTTTTTGAAATAAATCATGCGATGTTCCGGAATTCAGTAAAGTCCTTTTGAAAGATAAGCTTGCAATCCCTAAGTCTTAGAAGTATTTTAGGAAGAGATTTGAATAAGACTTAAGGAAATTCTGGGATATAGGATTTGAACAAAGTATCCTTGAGAAATCTAGGGAAAGAACTTTGCGGCTAACTTGCTAAATGAATCTTTAGCTTACGCTTGAGGACAAGCATTGTTTAAATTTAAGGGTGTGATAAGGGGCAGAAATGCACGTTATCATAGTGCCAAATCCTTAAACAATGTTGGATTGTGTTGATGATATATGTTAAATTGCATCCATTAAGCATAAATTCTATAATATTGTGGTTGCATGCGTCCAATGCATTAGAGTAGTTGATCTTTATATTTTTGTGCAGAATAATGCGTTAACACAATGCAAAGAATGCAATCATAGGAATACATTGGTCGAGTACCGCAACACTTTGCGTTGATCGTACTCGCAAACATTCACCCAAGAAGAATCACTGCAACATGGTGGGCACATCTGGACGAAAGGACAATTAAGATCGATGGGACAAAAAGTTGGCGGCAGTCAGATCCAAATTAAGTTGACAACCAATAATGGTCACAAAGTACATCCAACTTTATCGGTGACAATTATCTGGCACATCACTCAGAAATTAAAATTGTCCCATCTATACAACCAGGAGAGAGAAGCCGCCTTTCACCTTTGATGCCCTATAAATACCAAGTGCAATCTTTAGAGAAGGGGTTAAGCAGTCGATTACCTCATCACCACTACAAGTTCATGCCTCTGTTTATAGTTTTCTTTTCCATTTTACGACGGAGCAAGAGAAAAGTGGTGATGCCAGAGATTGTCCAAGGTAGCTCGAGAGAGAACCTTAAGGCATAAGAGCAGAGAGCGGGCTGACTCTCGTGAAAGCGAGAATATCTTTAGATCACGAGTAGAAACAGTGTAACGCCTGGTAACAAGAAATTGCTCCAAACTTTTTACTATACTTGCATTGCTATTCTGTACTTCATCTTATATCCATTCAATGGAAGTTATATTTCTACATCTGCTCACTCTCTTAATACGCATGAGTAGCTAAACTATTTGAATGGGTTGAGAGGAACTAAGCTAAATTGATCTAGGAAGTTCATTGCTTACGATTGTCCTTTTTAATGTTGTGCAAAACACTCCTTTAGAGTTACTCGAGAGAGAATCTAAAGAAAGAATCGAATGTCTCGAGAGAGCTAGGTTAGAATCTGGACTCGAAAGAGCAAGATTAAGCTTGCATAAACAAGAGATAGGGACTTAGAGATAAGCTCTGTTTGTCAACTTGCATCGCATGCATCCAAGGAATAGGAATGATATTATGTGGTCACATATTTGTGTGAATGTCATGTTGTCATCGCATAAATAGAGATAGAGGTTTATGTGTGAACCCTATAGACGTATCGCATGTGTTCTAGCCTTAGAAACCATGGAATCCACACCGAGAGGTGGTTTACTATTGTATGCATGTTGCATGATCGCAAGGCATGAACGCATCCTAGGGAGTGTTAGCCGAAACCCATCTCAATCCGTTCACCACATACTCATCGTATTTCCCGTTTACCAACTCTTTTCGAATTCTGTCGCATTCGTTATTATTTTCATTAACGCAACAACAACCCAACACTTATTTATTCAACTGGTTACCGCAAGTTTTCATAAAAATCTCCAACGCAACTATTTTCACAAGTCCCTGTGTCGACCCTGGACTTACTAGGAAACTCAGAGAAATTTACACTTGGATTCCTCTGGGGAAACTTGAGTGCGCAACGCAATCCACCAACGCATATCATCCATAATTTCCACTTCATAAAATTCATGCATCATAGTCACTCTTAAGTATTGCAATGAAATCATCTCCGCATTTTATCTATTTTCCCATACATTTATTTCATGTCAAGGTTTGTTGTATCTCTACGTTTCATGCATATCCTCATAGCGTTGTCTATTAGATAGGAGTAGGAGTAGGATTAACATAGCAACATCCCCTCCATTCTTTTATTTAAACCGTTGCATGCACATCACCACAAACATACCCTGTGTTCAACCTCAGATAACCCGAGAAACTTGCGTCCATGTTATACTTGGCTGAACGCAAGAAAACTTGTGGTAGAACGCATGGTCATCGCTAACATTTATTAACGCATATTCATTCCAATGCATGACAATCGACGCATGACTATCAATACATACCACGTCTACGAGATTTTGGTTGTCGAGTAAAATTGACTTCTAATTTCCCGCCATCAAGTTTTTGGCGCCGTTGCCAGGGACTTGGTAGCTAAATGTTTGTTAAGTTTTATGTCTCTACGAGCAAACTTTTTATCTTGGGTGCATTGCAGCTTGTGCGATCAGGTTGCAACAAATTTTGAAGTGTAGGCGATGCGCTGAAAGCGAATGTTGACCCCAAGGTAGAAGGGCAATCAGTCACAAAAGAGCTAAAGGTAATTCTAAGCACATACGGCCGCATGCGCCCAACAACTGTCGGAAGTTCCAATGGTTAGGGTAACTTGAACCAAGCAGTTGAGAACCATCTCCTACATGGAAGACTCCTTGTGGTGACAACTCCTATTTTTCCAGGGACGTCTTCTTCTCTATCTTTACATTGCTTCCTTAGTATAGGTTATTTATTTTATATTTCTATTTTGGATATATGCTTCCTTGGTTGTGGTACGTTTTCTCTTATAGGTGCAACAATAAGTCTCCTCGGCTCGTATTTCAATGGAAGAATTCCTTTCACCCTTCAACGCATGGCTTCAATCACGTGGATTCCAACACATGAGCGCATGTGTTGTTCCGCCTAAGTTCTTTTCTTGTTATTTTGTATGCTTTATCCTTTTGAAATTCTCTTTTTCCCGATTGCGTTGTTTTGTGATGTTTCTATGATGGAACATATAGTTCATTGCATTTTCTAACTAATCAATGCAAGGAATTCTTGAAAGTCCTTAAGTTTTATTTTGTACAAACCTTTGTTCAAACATTTATTATCGCATTCTTGTAATTTTGTCTTTAGCTTTGCGGTGAGAACATTGCCAACCTCTAAGTTTGGGGGTGGCAGAGGTCTAGGAGAATTGCGTTCATTATATTGCGATCATTTGCAAAAAAAAAAAAAGAAAAAAATGGTTGAAGTGAGCTTTTGAGAATAATAACTCCACTGTCAACGCAAAGGGGAAACCCATGCTGATAAGAGTTAAGCTGTGAAAGGCACTTTCTCGAAGTTGGATGTCCACATGACACATGTGGGGGCAAGCCAAAATGTAGGCAAGTCGCCAGGATCAGCGCATAAGCGCAACTCATCTGTCCAACGCAAGCCAAAACAGATGAGACAAGAGTTAAGTTGAATATGGAACGCAATCGAAGATGGATGCCCGCATGACACACGTGGGGGTAAGCCAAAACGAAGGGCATAGCCAAGTTCAACGACGCATTTGAATAAGCCATCGCAAATTTTTGAATTATTTTTTAATGAACCCATTCTCAAAAGCTAAACACAAAGTTGCGGTGAATGAATAAAATTTTTTTAGCAAAGTCTTGTCGGATTTAACTTAGACAAGATCTTTTTGAAGAAGCAGCCAAAGTGGAGGAGAGCATTGCGGTGATGGTCAAAGGTGTGTGTAAATTATATTCTGAGAAGCTGGTCATCGCAAAGGAAAGCATGAAGGTGAGTTAGAATTTCTTAAGTATAATGTAACGCAATAATTGTAATGCAATGCAAGCCCATGCCATAAACTTGTTGTGACATAGATTTTATGTGATGATATGTGATACTACTTCTAGATATGCATTATTAACAAATGTTCTTGTAATATATTGTGCGTTGTCACAAGTTTCCTTGCGTTGAAACTAAGTATAATTCCACCGCAAGTTTCTCGGTGCAATCCGAGGTCAAATACAGGGACTGTTTTAGGTTATTGCGTTATGCTTGTGATACATGCGACTAGGGGTTTTTTTTCAAATTAATAAAGTTCTTGTGTATGGGAAATTAAACATGCGATAATGTAAAGTAAAGCGGTAAAAATGCGTTAATAACATAAATTGCATTAAAGTAAAATGCGATAAAGTAAATCTAAGCTAAGATGATACAAGATATAAGTTTCATGATACCAGATACTGAGGTTAAGCTGGCTGTGAAGATTATGCAAAGATCGTGTAATGTGGTGACAAGTCTTATGTACGAAGCAGAAACAGAAAAGATAACTAATATAAACAGCGCAAGTTCCTTAATTGCATTAAAGATATAAGTATTGTTCCGCTTTTCCCTTGGTGTACACCTCTCAGTGATCGGCCACGTTCCCACATCGTTGTGGTGAAACAGGGATGAACGTAATGAATGCAAGGTTGCTTCCATCTCTGGAAGTACTACTCACTTTAGTTAACGCATTATTCTAACCTTCTCTCGACAAATCAGAATGACATCTTCACTTCTGCTCTCACAGGTGAAGATGTCGTCTAGCATGCCTTAGCTAAATGCATTTATCTCGTTAGCACAGATTAAGTTACTTGTTTAATCCATATTAATTACCAAGGTATTAAGAAAAATTCATGGAGAAAACGATTAATGGAGAAGCGAAAATAGATAGAAAAGTGGTAATAAAGTGATCGAGACATTCAATAAAACTATTTAGCGTTTGATACATGATTTGTGAATGAAGAGATTTAGAAAATGAAATACACTTGATGAAATAGAGTTAGAAAAAAATACAAATAAGCGCCAACGTCTTAGCGCCAATATGGATGGAGATTTGCTTGCCGGCGTGGATGAAGTGAACGGATGGATGTGCTTCCCTCTCAGGCTTGCTCAACTGGTAGCATGGATCTAAGCACAGAGCTTCATGACGGGGATTTGACAGATTCGCACTAAGACTCACCTCTCGGCCTTGTCTCCTCTCTTCCCGGATTTCTTCCGATCAGTACTCAGCTCAGCCTCTCTCAATAATCCAGCAACAATTAACCCTCATATCAATTATACCCGTATCAAGTATATCTTCTTTGAATTCCATGGGGGTATTTATAGGTGAAAAGCTTTGACTCTTGGCTCGTGGTCCCCACTTTTTGTTATGGAAATTCCGAAGGTGGAGGAATAAATATTCCTTCTATTATGCAATCAAACCGTCAAATCTGCACAATGGTTAGTTGTACACGTGTAACAATCCTTCGCATTTGCATTGTTCAGCTGCATCTTTCGATCAGTTGCTCGCATGTGGTGTTTCTTTTACTATTACATGCGGTTGAAATTCAGCTCTGGATCGACTATCGCATTACGTCGTCATTGCATTAATCGTCTCTTCATTGTTGATTGACGGGCGCAATGTAACAGAGATGCGTTGTTCAATTTCTCGTTGAGCCTTGTTCACAAGCAGTGACTTGGTTTCCTGCAAAACAGAGTAAAAATATCCTCTTCTATCATCTTGATGATGTTAGTGGGTGTAATTGCGATAATTCATAATTATTGTATTTCTGAACTAATTTTCATACAATCGACGCATATTCCTTCTCTTTTGACCGCAATATCTAGATAAGAAAGCATAAATAACTTGTATTTCTACAAGTTATCAGCTTGCTTGAGGACAAGCATGATTTTAAGTTTGGGGGTGAAAAAGCATTAAGTTCATAACATTGCGATCGCATGCGTTCATCGTATAGAAACAGTTAATTTTTATATTTTTATGCAGGATATGTGTTAACGCAAGGCAAAGTGCGATCACAAGAAATCAACGGTCGAGCGCAGCATTACTGCAAGATTTTGCGGTGATTTATGCTCGCAAACATCGGCTCAAGGAGGATTGTCGCATAGAGTCAGTGCAACTTGGTGGGCACAACTAGGTGAAAGGCATAATTAATCACGATGGGACAGAAAGCTGATGATGGTTGAATCCGAATTAAGTTGACAAGCCACTAACGATAAAAAGTGCACTCAGCTTTTTGGTGACAAATATTCAGTGCATCAGTCAGAGAATTAAAGTCATCCCATCTGTACAATCACAAGAGAGAAGCCGCCCTTCAACCCAAAGCTTTATAAATACCGAAGGCATCCTTCAGAAAAGAGGTTCAGCAGTTGGAGAGTTAGAGAATTTTCCTTAGTATTTCAGCCTTGTCCATAGTTTTCTTTCATTTTAAGGTGGAAGCGAGAGAAGCAGATCGTGCCGATAGGTCATTCTTTTAAGCTTGGGAGAGCACCGGAAGCATCAAGATAAGAGAGAGGGCCAGCTCCTGCTGAAGCAAGTTAACTTTTGAACCGAATAGAGTTGCCAGTGTAAAAGCCTTGGGCAGCAAGGGATTGCTACCAGGCTCTCAACCCTTATCTTCCATTGTTATTTTGTACTTAAACTCTTCTATAGAAAAGGAATTTACTTCTCTATATCTGTTCACTCTCTATTATTTATGCATGAGTAGCTAAATCTGTTGAATGGGTTGAAAGTCACTTAGCTAGCATAACTGGGGATCTTCATTCTATGCGTTTATCTTGTATTATGTATGCTTCATTCGTCCATTAGAGATACTCGAGAGGGTAATCTAAGGGCAGGATCTAGGCTTGGAAAAGTCAGGTTAGAATCTAGGCTCGGGAGAGTCAGATTAGAATGCATAATCAAGAGATAGGAGCTTAGGAATAAGCATTGTTTGCTATTAACGCATCGTATGCATCCTAGAGATAGGATATTATTATGTGCTGTCACCTTGTCTTTGTGTGCATCTTGCATCATCGCATAGGAAAAGAGTAGAGACTTAAGAATAAGCTCTATGGACACTGTTGCATTCAACACATGCGTCCTAAACTTAGGAGCACCACATTTGCATGGGAAAATGACTTGTTATGCATGAGTGTAGCATGATCGCATAATCTGACGCATTCCCAGGTAATGCTAATTAAAGACCTTCTCAACCCATTCCTCCACATACTCAGTGCATCTATCGCATACTCAAACTTTTCTCAAGCATTTATTTATTTCATTATCGCAAACAACAATCACAACAACTATTGATTTATTTGGTTACTGCAAAGTCTTCTGAAAATTACCCCCGCATATTGCTTTCCAAAGTCCTTGAGTTCGAACCTGGACTTACTAGGAAACTCGGTGGGGTTTTCACTTGGATTCCACTGAGAAAACTTGATTGCTCAATGCATTTTCATCATCACATTTCATCCATAACTCCATCTCATAAAATAACGCATCAGTAACTGGTTTTATGAGCATATGTAAGTGATGTGAGGTAATAAAATGGTTTATCACCTAGACATCATAGGTTAAAATCCAATTATAAGAGTTATACTTGGATAAACCACATAGACTTAGGGTTGTTTTATTAGCCGAAAATAACCTAAGTATAAATATACCCAAATAGAACACTTCAGTGGCAATTTAATAACTTCTATATGATAGAGTTATTAGAAAACTTCAGTGGGAGATTAATAACATATACGATACGTTATTTTTAGCTCTCACGTCTCTAAGAGTTCACAATCCAGATTTAAGCGGTACTTCATGACACCCTAGAAGTGACCTCCATTCGAAAAGTATTTTTTAACTTAAATCTATATTTCGATGAATTAGGGAAAGTTGTTCAAACATAAATCTATTATTCGATATATAAATTTCAACTGCCACGTCTCCACATAGTTTACATCGTGAGATTCATATGACGCTTCGTGTCACGCTGGAAGTGGCCTCCATTTGGAAAGTGTTTGGTATGATTCAATATCAAGGTAAATGGAGGAAGCAGTTCATAGTAAGTGGGTGAAAGATATGTGTCAATATATCCTACGGTCTCCTCCATTAGTTTGAATCGTAAGATTCCTATATTGCGCCTGTTGTTTAGCTTTAAGCCGCCCTTTGCTAGTCATTTAGCAACGGCTATCTCTACGGAGGGTTGTAACATAAGATTCGGAACAACACAGGCTTCAGTAAAATGAATAGGGTCTTATAGTTTCGTCTTGGATGTTGTCTTCTATTTCGGAGGCAAATTCATACCGTTCTGTAGGATTTGAAAATGGCGGGTCACACTTACAAGAATTACTAAGTTATTAGTAAGGATCTTGACCGAGAACGATAACTAAACAACTATAGGAATAAGCGTTATTTCAGGGATAGTGTTTGGTCAAAATTGTTTAGTTCAATAGTATCTGACTGCCCCACGGTAGAACAGATTTTGACTCACTAAAGTATTGTTGCAAATAAATAAATAATCGTTATGGGTACATTATTACTTTTTGCTGAATATTGATTTTGGATTTAGTTACAATTTGCTAATTAGAATTTTTTTAAATTTTATCAGCATGTTGAATACTTCTAGAACACTCGGTTCCGATATTATTAACAGTAAAATCAAATCGACAAACAAATTACTAGTGGTTGATTATACCGAAAGAGTTTTAACGGAGGATTGTCCTCTATCTCCCAACTCATCTGAAATTATGAATTATACAGATAAGAATGCACAATTCTGATAACTGGCAGAAATGCCAGTTATTATAAGCCTTTTATTTAGAATTATGAGGGCTAACAAGTAGAAAATGCGGTGATAATACTTAGAATTCGTGAAAAATTGAGTTTTGCGTCGATTAGTACCTAAACCCTCACTGACCCCAATATTATGCGTTACTCCATGCCAAAGTGTCTATTTTTGTAGCTATCGCAGGAATCAAACGCATGCGTTGGAAATAGCTATCGCAATCTAATGCATGCGCTGAAGCCAAGTGACTGCAAAGACAAACACATACGCTGAAAACCGAGCTATTGCATAGACGAATGCATGCAGTGATCACATGCGTCCATCGCATGAAAGTTGGGTGATCGAATGCGTCCATCTCATGAAAGTTGCGGTGATCAAGCGAATTTGGTAATCACTTGGAGATTGCGGCCACGGAGTGATAACCATAATAGAAGGGCGATCGCAAGATGGGTAGAATGCATTGATACTTCAACTGGATCAAGCTCGGATGCATACCTTGAGAGTATCAACAAGATAAAATGATGTGACATTTCCCATACCGCGACAAAGGTAGCAATGAGACATAATGCAATCATGATAGCTGTCGGCGTTTAAACTCTATAAATAGCCCCTTGGACCTTCATTTCAAAGCATCCAAACTTCTGCTTCAAGGCAAAGGTTTGCGATCACAAATGAGAGAATGAGCGAGATTTTCAGTGAGAATTCTTCATCTCCACAAACCAGGCCGAGTGACGATCGGAGCTTTCGCTAGAGATACAGCTTCAGAGAGACGTCTCCACCATTCATCCATGGCACCACCAGCAGCCTTGACGTAGAGTCCTTCATTTCTCCTCTAACCTCTGTATTGTATTACATTTTAGCTTAAGATATTAAGACATTTTGTAATCAATGCATATATTGATTCCTTCAATGTTGTCTTCTTCATCATCTTTATCTTTATCATCATTTACCTTCATGGTTTATTTATCAAAGGCGATCGCATACTTAATCGTGTAGCCTATAGATAGGACGCATGTAGCAACCCACCGAGAGGTGTGCGTTGTGCGAGTATAGTGAGTTAATCCTCTTTGCTTGGTGAAAGGCTATAGCAACACTTGTCTATGGGTTGTTGCAATGTTTGTCTATAAGTTAAATAGCCGCGTCTAACTACCTGTGAAGGTAAGAGATGGAACTCACTAAAGCAAAGTATGCATTGTTCCTAGAGATAGGCATGGTCTTATCCTCGACACACCCATGCACTATAGAGATATAATCATGCGGCTGACCACCGAGAGGTGTGCGATGCATTAGTGTGACAATCTGGGATTACTCGAGCTATTTAAGATAATAAACATTATTATGCATTAACGGTTGTTGTGTATCTACTTATTCTCATCGCAAGTCTTCTATTGCTCAATCTTTTTAGTTAGGAGTAGGAGTAGTGTGTCAATTCATTAAACTTCTTTTTATTTTTATTCATCACCTCAAACGCATTGCTTCACAAGCATTATTGAGTGACAAGTCCCTGTGTTCGACCTCGGATTACCCGAGAAACTTGCGTTCGCGTTATACTTGGCTCGAGTCTAAGAAAACCTATGATAGAAACACATGGTCATTGCATACTAGATTAACGCATTTTCATTCCAACGTATGACCTCAGACGTATGGGCGTAAACGCATAGCTTTAGCCATGTATAACGCATGATTGCGTGCATGATCCCATCATTTTCCTCCTCCAACAAATTTGAACAACAAGATAAATATGATTTACTTGTTATCAAAGCATGTATAGTGGAAAATGATAAAATTTGGATAATTGATTCAGGTTTCATTAATCATGTATATACTATCTTACAGGAAACAAGTTCCTGGAGACAGTTAACAGAAGGTTAAACAATCTTTAAGGTAGGGATCAAGGAGATTGTTTCAGCCAAAGCAGTGGGAGATATGAAGTTATTTATAGAAGATAAGTACATTTATTTGAAAAATGTATATTATATTACTTCTATGAAAAGGAATCTAATATCTGTCTCTTGTTTGCTAGAACAAAATTATTAAAGTTTATCTCGAAAATGGTGAAGTGTTCATCAAAATGGGAAATAAATAGATTTGCTCTGCAAAAATAGAAAATAACTTGTACATGTTAAAACCAACTGAGATTAAATCCGTTTTGAACATAGAGATGTTTAAAACTGCTGGGACTCATAAGAAAAGGAAGATTTCTATAAATATCTATCTTTGGCACTTGAGACTGGGTCACATAAATCTCAACAGGATTAAGAGATTGGTTAAGAATGGTCATCTAAATAAGTTGGAAGACAGTTTATTACCACCATGTGAGTTCTGTCTTGAGGGTTAAATGACAAAATGATCTTTTCTTGGAAAAAGTCTTAGAGCCAAAGAACCCCTATAGCTAATTCACTCAGACCTTTGTGGGCCTCTAAATGTTAGAGCAAGAAGATGGTATGAACATTTCATCAGTTTTATAGATGATTATTCCAAGTATGGGCGTGTTTACCTAATGCACCAAAAGTCTGAAAAAAAATTTGTCTTTAACAATGCGCTGATATAAATATGGAGATGAATGAATGAACAAGTCCATGTCTCCGTTACCAGTTCCCGGCAACGGCGCCATAAACTTGTAATGCAAATTTTAGTCTTTAACAATGCACTGATACAAATATGGAGATGAATGAATGAACAAGTCCATGTCCCCGTTACCAGTTCCCCGGCAACAGCGCCATAAACTTATAATGCAAATTTTAGTTATATAAACTACAAGCAAGGTTCAAGGCCATGCGATACTACTTCTAGATATGCGTTAATAATGAATGTTCTTATAGTATGCGGTGCGTTGTCACAAGTTTCCTTGCACTAGAACCAAGTATAATTCCACTGCAAGTTTCTCGGTGTGATCCGAGGTCGAACACAGGGACTTTTTAAGGTTATTGCATTATGTTTGTGATACATGCGACTAGGGGTTTTTCAGTTTATAAAAGAATTTTGTGTACAAGTAATTAAACATGCGATAAAGTAAAGTAAAGCGGTAAAAATGCGATAATAAAATAAATTGCGATAAAGTAAACCTAAGCTAAGATGATACAAGATACAGGTTTCATGATACAAGATACCGAGGTTAAGGCTAACTGTCAAGAATCTACAAAGATCGTGTTATGCGGTGGCAAGTCTTATGTGCGAAGCAGAAACAGAAAAGATAATTAATACAAATAGTGCAAGTTCCTTAATTGCGTTAAAGAAACAAGTACGGTTCCGCTTTTCCCTTAGCGTACACCTCTCAGTGATCAGCCACGTTCCCACATCTCTGTGGTGAAATAGGGACGAACATAATGAACACAAGGTTGCTTCCATCTCTGGAAGTACTACTCGCTTTAGTTAACGCATTCTTCTAACCTTCTCTCGACAGATCAGAATGGCATCTTCACTTCTACTCTCATAGGTGAAGATGTCGTCTAGCATGCCTTAGCTAAATGCATTTATCTCATTATCACAGATTAAGTTACTCGTTTAATTCATATTAATTACTAAGGGATTAAGAAAACTTCATGGAGAAAATGATTAATGGAGGAACGAAAATAGACAAAGAAGTGGAAATGGAAATGATCAAGACACTCAATAAAACTATTTAGCATCTGATACATGATTTATGAATGAAGAGATTGAGAGAATGAAATACAATTGATGAATAGAGTTAGAAACGAATACAAATAAACGCCAACGTCTTGGCACCAATCTGGATGGAGATTTTCTCACCGGCATGGATAGATCATGCGGAAGGATGAACTTCCCTCTCAGGCTTGCTCAACCGGTAGCAGGGATCTAAGCACAAAGCTTCACAGCGGGGATTTGGTAGAATTGCACTGAGACTCACCTCTCGGCCTTGTCTCTTCTCTATCCAGATTTCTTTCGATCAATACTCAGCTCAGCCTCTCTCTTAATAATCTAGCATCAATTAGCCCCCGTATCAGGTATATCTTCTCTGAATTCTATGGGGGTATTTATAGTTGAAAAGCTTTGACTCTTGGCTTGTGGACCCCACTTATTGTTATGGAAATTTTGAAGATGGAGGAATAAATATTCCTTTTGTTATGCAATCAGACCGTCAAATCTACACAACAGTTAGTTGTACACATGTCACAATCCTCCGCGTTTGCGTTGCTCAGCTGCATCTTTCGATCGATTGCTCGCATGCAGTGTTGTTTTTATTACCGCATACAGTATAAATTTAACTCGGGATCGACTGTCGCATTGCGCCGTCATTGCATTAATCGTCTCTTCATTGTTGATTGGCGGGCGCAATGTCACAGAGATGCATTGTTCAGTTTCTTCTTGAGCCTTGATCGCAAGCGGTGACTTGGTTTCCTGCAAAACAAAGTAGAAATATCCTCTTCTACCATCTTAATGATGTTAGTGGGTGTATTTGCGATAATTCATAATTATTGTATTTCTGAGCTAATTTTCAATATATGAATAAGGAAGCATAAATAACTTGTATATGAATAAGGAAGCATAAATAACTTGTATTTCTACAAGTTACCATTGATCTACTGGAGTTTTAGTACAAGTGGGAGTATTGTTGGGTTTTATATCCTAAAACTCGCAGTTTGTATAATGATAAACATTTTCTATAATCAATATATCGTTATTGATCTTATACATTGTATGAAAGTCTAAATCCAATAAACTAAGACCATGACTATTTTATGAGTACTTGGACTTTATGTGGAGACATAAGAGTTGATCAGGTTCGAGTAAATAGTCAAAATTATCTATGGTACATGAATAAGGTTGGGTACCTTATTCTAGTAACACCATTGGATGCGGCCTACTCTGTAGTTGTTACAAAAAGTTGTAAAGTGCTACATACAATGTGATCCTAATTCGTACATGTTAGGACATGAGGAGTGGGGGCGTCCTATGCAATGAGTTTGCATAAGATCAGGACCAAGAAATAAGTCACTCTTACTTTATAACCTTTTTTACTGTTTCAGATTGACTATTTCACCTAGATGACCTAGGTAACTCGATCTTAATCCTGAGCTAACTATGAATTCCTGTTTATTCGAGATTTCCCTTAGATTTGCATAGTTAAGGGTTGGCTCAATAGTGCTGGCTCAATAAGTCTCCCATTTTAGGGGTAAGATCGAATAGATAGCTGGAGACATAGGGTGTAAGACGAAGTTCACGCCTACCTGATTTAGGGATAGGAGAAAGGTTGTTGTGAAACCCGGATTTCCATTGTCCGTACTTAAGCAGGTGGTTAAGGAAATTAACTAGGAGAAAGTCAAATCCTATGTAGAAAAGAAGGAAATGTCTAAGTGTTGAATAGATTTTCCTTTAGTAGCTTTGGGTTAAGCCATAATTGATGAAATATTGGCTAAGTGTAAGGTCAAAAGGACCCATGCGTAAAGAGTTAGGAGACATTAACGCATAAGTGGAAAAGGCAACCATGCATTTGTAAGGTTGGACGCATGATTGGCCGAAGTATTGGCAAAAGGCATTGCCAAGAGTTGGATGCGGCAGTGCAATACTATGCGTTGATGCTAAGCCAATGCGTTGGAGCCGTGCGACCTTGCGATGCGTTGGAGGTTGGTGATGGCTTAAACGAACATAGGCCATGCGATAGACTAAGTTGGACGCATGGTGTTGGCTCTTGCGATGGTTAAGGGTTGCGATGGTGCTATGTTTGAAATTAAGGGAAACTAAGGATTGCTATGTGTTGGAATCATACTATGCGTTGAGGACCTACTATGCGTTCTAAGTACATTATGCGTTGATACCTTAGGCTAGTTGTATGCATTGAGAATCACCCTAGTGAACGCATATTGAAGGGAATGAATGCATCAGAAGGCTGAGCTCATAAGGAAAATGTCATCAAACCATGTGTTTTCTTGGGAGGAAGCCTTAAGCCTTAAGAATTTGAGGTGGTTGCATCAGATTAGAATCTCATGCGTTGGCTACATAGGAGAAGGACACTTAGATTGCGTTGATCAAAGAATTGCGTTGTTGGTGTGAGGAGGAAACACTTGGACATGCAGCCAAGTAGGAGCTGTCGACATTGGAGAAGGTTTGGATGCCTATAAATAGTGCCAAAAGACTTCATTTTCATATCACAATTCAAAAATACATTAAAAAGAGTGGGGGAATTGAGAAAATCTTACGTTGAGGCCAAAATCCATGCGTTGATCATAGAATTTAAAAGAGGACGCATTGGACAGTGAAGCTTGGAAAGCAGCATCAACTTGGGATGAGGATTTCTCCCAATTTATTTGTGCATTTGGAGTGATTTCAAAGCCATCTGAAAGCTATGAGAGTCTAGGTTTCATGGTGGGGCTGCCGGAGAAGAAGCTCCAACAAATAAGGCTGGAGAATGAGGAAAATACAGAAGAGTCGAGCTGTCGAGTAAGCTAAGCCAGTCTTGAGTTTTTTATGATTCCGGCCAAACCACGAAAACTTCTGAGTTAATATTTTAGGGTAAGATTCCTGAGACATTTTAGAATATGTTTGTAGAAGGAAGTATCTCAAAATAAGGTTTAGAACTATGAGTAATCTGAGCTGTAATTTGAATATGAATTCTAGGGGTGAAAAAGCGAGCCCGAGGTAGAAAAGGAACTACTAGAGTGAAAAGTTTCTAAGCGATCGAGGTGAGTGACTAAAACTTTTTGACTAAAATGTTTGAATTAAAATATTTTATAGAAAGCATGTTTTAAAGAAGATTATTCTCATGTCAGCTAGTTTTACAAAGTGATTTCCAAGCAAATCATGAGTTATGTTTTAAATGCATGCATGTGTGGGAAGTTTGTTGAAAAGCTATTTATATGTGTTAAATATACCCAGCATGCATTAGTATCTTTAAATCTATGTTTTTATATGTGTTATACTTTACATGCTTTAAAGAAAGTCATTTATGACTAGTTTTACTTAAAACATGATACCGAAAGACATTAGAGAAGGTATCCGCCCAACTAGATACTGAAGGACATTTGAGAAGGTATCTATTGGTACTGAAGGACGTTTGAGAAGGTACCAAACCAACCGGATACTGAAGTACATTTGAGAAGGTATCCTAGTAGCTCGATACTGAAGGACATTTGAGAAGGTATTTGAGCAGAAGTACCTAAGGTATGACGGTACTTAGTATGGCCACGTGCACGTAGGTAGTTAGAGTCAGAGATTGAGCAAAAGGGTTCTCTCTTGACTAGCAGTTGGTGTTGGGATTGTTTTTACCCATAGTGGGGTTATTCTTAACTGAGAGACAGTTTTAATATTTTATCATTAAAACAGCTTTATATGCTTTATGCTTGGAAAATGTTTATACTGCGGTACAAGGTACTGTAGAAAGTTTATATTTCAGTAAAACTCTTTATTGAAATTTTGCATGAGAATCAATTATCTTTCTTAAGTCACTCACTGGGCTAGCAAGCTCACCCCATTTTCAAATGTTTTCCTTCCCCCCCCCCCCGGGTAGCAGTCAAATCCTCAGAAGATAGCTCTGCATCTGCTCTGCCACTAAAGGATAAAGATATTGTAACCCGTCTGTTAGGTGGTTACTATTATATTGTACACATGTTACTGTTGTTCATATAGGGACTAGGATTTTTAGGTTTTGGGACTTATGGATCTAGTGTTGTAATGACTCTAAACATGTTATGTTTCGGAATTCATAAATTTTTGGCCTATAGACATTCCGCTGTATATGAGTTATATTTTGGTATCAAAGTTATACCGCAAGAGTTATTAGGCAGTAAGTGTCAGCTAAAGGATTGATAACTGCTGCAGTCACGCCCTTTCCTAGGCTAAGAGAGTGGTCTGGGGTGGGGTGTGACAGTTGTTCTCTCAAGTACTGAATCCACTAGGCTGAGAGAGTTTGGTTTAGTGATTTGATCACAAACCAGTTGTACATTAGAGGATCGGTAGGAACTTGAGAAATAAGATGTAATCTCAAGGTTAAAACAGATATTTGACCCAGCCGTTATTACGAACAACCTGTGAAGAATCGACTTGCTAATTATGGTTAAATTATGTGGACATAATATATCTACAGTGAGGGGAGTGCAACTATGGGCTTTAGTGGAGTGACCCATTAGTTAACGAATGGAGATTAATTTGGTCTAATGAGTTTAACCAATTAATCTTGAATCGTTGGAGCCCATGATCTATAGGCTTGCGAGGTCCCTCTACTAGCTGGTAAGGGACTAACTCTAGAATAGCGTGATAAGTTAATTTGAAACGTTCAAATTAGTATTACAGGAATTAGTAATTATATGAGATATAATTACATGTTTAATTTGAGAATTAAATGGAATAGGGGAATTTATATATATTTAATTATGATTTAAATATATAAAGATGGATATGTGTTAAAATTAATTTAATATTTGATATTAAATTAATTAAGTTTTATTTAATAATTAATTTATGAAATTAATTAAAATTTTCATTTTTAAAATCAAAATAGATTTTATAAAATCAAATTTTAATTTTTGAGATAAAATTTGAAAATTAGAAAACAAAACACTTGAATGGAAATGAAGATTTTCCATTATCCATCGTTAAAGTAGCTCACACATAATGCATCTTTTTGGTCTTGTCTTCTCCAAGCATGAGCTGCAACTCAAGCAAGCCTCTCCCTTGCATGTTGATCTACAATATAATGAAGAGATTGGAGTAAAAATTGGTGATGTAATATATAGAGAATTTCAGTGAAAATTTGGGTTCTTCAACAAGATTACTGCAGTAAGCATTTCTCCTTCATCCCTTGATTCAAGCTTGTTTTGAGTCCCACAACTCAATCTAGAGCACCAAGAGAATAGTGGAGACGATCTTGAGGTAGTCTACAACAAGATTTGGAGAAGATAGTAGCTGGAAAAGGAGCTTTGCAGAAGTTCTACAAGTGGTATGTCTTGAAACTCACTTGTTTTTCTGCAAGAACATGCTTAATATTTTGCCAAAATTAGTGAATTTGAATGCTTAGATGATTCTTGTGCTTCTGCTATTGCTAATACAATCCTACAATTAGAACATATAATAAGGCTCAATCTAATAAAATAACTTTATTTGATAAATTATTAATCCACATGCATAACTCATATTTTAATTATATATTATTATTTAAAAATATTTCTAACAAGTCACTTCACTTGATGAACTTAGGTTTCTTCTAACTTTGAGAATCTCTTCTCAAGCAATGATGTCTTAGGCTCCCTGTAAACACTGGACCCTATTTTCCCTACTTAAGGATGTTAATTAAGGTTAAGTATAAGTTAATGTTATATTTATAGTAAAAAGCTTGCGAATGATTAAAGAAAAAGAAAATGTTCTAAGTGTGGAAGATGAAGCTCTCGGGTTGCAAGGTGTGTAGACACCTGGTACGAAAAAATTTGGCTAAGTGTGGAAGCCTAGCATTGATGGGTAGGCGGCAACCATGCTCATAGAGGTTGGATTAGCGCATGATGAGGGTGAAGCATGGAGAAAATGATTAAGTATTGGCTGAAAGTGTGCCATGTGATGGGCGTGGGCTATGCGTTGGTCAAGCCTCATGTGAGGTTAGTTAAGCAAGGATGTGTGCGACATAACACAGAAGGCCTTAGATGTATGATAGTTGTTATGTGTTGACAAGGCAAGGGTTGTGAGCAAGGAAAGCCAGACGATGACCTTAGGTAGGCGATGGGTGCAAAAAAAATTGAGTATGTGTGTTGACCTTGAGAGTGTGCGTACAAATGTGCCATGCAATGGTAAGAGGATGGTGAACATGCAATGATTTAAGAGGTGATCACAGCTTAACCACCGACTTGAGTGGGCCAACTGTCAAGACTAGGGGAATTAAACCCACTTAGTAAGTGAGTTGTCAGCCTAAGGATGAATTGTGAGCATGTAGTCTCTAGTATAAAAGAACGTCCTACTTCAAGAGCTCGATTTGAGCATTTTACCTTTGCTAAAAGAGAGATTTCAGGGCCACGTGAAAGCTTAAAGAGTGTAGTTAAAGCTCCTAGGCTGTTGGAAGAAGATTCTTGAGGAATCATGGTGAAATCTGAAGTTTCTCCAAGAAGGTCGGGCACTTGGATGAATCTAGGCCAGAGGTGAAGATTGAAGGCTTCTGGTCAAATCACAAGGAATTTAGAGCTCAAATTTTAACTTAAGCAAGTCAAAACATTTTAATTTTTCAGGATAAGATCTGGAAAATAAGTTATCCGAGCTAAAAAAATGAATCAAGAGTTTTGTTTTGAATAAGTAGGAAGATGCTTAAGATGAGCAAGCAAGCAGCTTGAACGACCAGGCCTTGATGATGGTGGATGCACACACGAAGAGCTAAATTGCATGCAAGGGATGTGATAGGCTGAGCGATAGGTTACCCGCGAGGCTGTGCAAGTAAGCGCGCGAGGTGCTGAACGCAAGGGCTATATAGAGTGTGCTAGGGCGAATGGCTGAGTGGGCGCATAGGCACGCTAGCGCCTAGATGGTGTTTGTGGCTGTATGGTTTAACATCAACACCCAATAATTTTCTAAGTCTTGAGCACATAGAGGAGGTATGCGCTGGGATGGAAAATAATGTTTTAAGTTAAATGTGAAGCTCATTTAGGTGAGTTAGTCTCACAAGGAGACCAATGGCATTAGCTAAGTATGTTTACATCTCCACAGGGTTAATGCCAATAGGAGAAGCCTATCAACCCTAGGAGGAACGCCCAAGGTTGTGAGTGACAAACTATTGTTTTTAAAATATTTAGTAAACGCATGATTATTAAAAAAAAAAAAAGAATGGTTTTCGTGCTAGCTTTAATGTAAAGTATGTTTAAATGATAAACTCCGAGCAAACTAAGTTTTAAAGGGCTAATGACACATGCTAGTTTAAAAGGAAGTTTATGAAAGCATGTTCTTACAAGCTGCGTTGGAAATTTATGGCTATGCAATAAAAGATGTTTAAACATGTGTCTTATGTTACT
Source organism: Benincasa hispida (assembly GCF_027475165.1). Taxonomy (NCBI): domain Eukaryota; kingdom Viridiplantae; phylum Streptophyta; class Magnoliopsida; order Cucurbitales; family Cucurbitaceae; genus Benincasa; species Benincasa hispida. The sequence continues at coordinate 73,516,246 of NC_143489.1, forward strand.
ATGCTTTTATGTATACATGTTTCAATGAGTAAGCTTTATGATGAACCTGATACTTAAGGACAATGAGATTGATAAGGTATTTGGACCATAGTACCTAAGGTATGATTGTACTTAGTTATTTTCACACCCCCTCCCGAGCTTACCTCTCGAACCCAAAAGGAGGCGTAAGGACGACAGATACCACCCTTTTCTTATACTTACTACCTATCTTACCTCACTTACCTTAACTCAAATTAACCGCTCAACCAAGTAAATATAAGCACAACCCTTGGCTAAAATTATTTTATTACAACAAATAAAAAGTTTACACAATTCTCAATTCAACTGAGTAATTACAGACACTTAACTACAGAAACTAACAACAACTTAAACTCGAAAGTATGGTTGTAGTATGGTAGAACTTGACCTTAGCAACACCCTAGAATATCTCATCATTCGCTACCTGGAAAGAAAAACATAGAAGAAAAGAATGAGCTTCAAAAAGCTAAGTGAGTGGTAAATAACTTATAAAGTCTTTTTCAAGTCATAACAATACAAGCATATCACAATATGAGGTTAACACTCAAACCTCAACGTTGAATGAGTCTGATCTCTGCCCTACCTACACACACGGTAGAAAGTTAAAGCTAATACTCATCATATCCACTGTATCTCCTATGTGCACATAGTTTCTCCTTTTTTGGGCTCAGAAGCTAGGTCCATAGGCCCTCTGACCATCTCATATGAGGTTTCTGCTACAGGATCAGGAACAAAGCCTCATGACCCCCTTATCATCCTATGAGATTTTGTCCCAGGCCTAGGAACTAGGTTTGTTGACCCCCTGAGCATCCTGGTCACATATTCTCATCCTCGTTTCGGTGACTCATTTCCTAACATAAACATAGAAATTACAAGATATGCTTACAGACCCTAAAAAGAATACCACTCACAATTTATTTGCTGGAACCCTTGTGAGTTCCCTGGTTCCTCCTAGCTCCCTTTTCGAATCCTAATTTCAAGATTTAGTTTAAAGCTCAGATTACTCATTATTCCATACCTTATTTTGAGACACTTCGTTCTAAAAACTTGTTTAGAAATGTCATAACTTACTTACCTTAAACTTTGAGCTTCAAATTCCAACTCAAGGCTCAAGAGCCCAAGATTACTCCACCTTGATCTACTGTCACATATTCTGTGAATACTTCTCTGTTTCATTCAATTTTGACAACCCTTCTCTTAGAACTTCCTCACAGCAGCCTTACACATAAACTACACCCAATTTATGAGATTTTAGCTCATGAATCATCTGATTCGCACGAGTATTTTGAGAGAACTCTTCATTTGAAGTTGGTGTAATAGTCTTCTATGTTGTCAAAAACTTTCCCCAATGCCTGGGTGTAATATCAATGCCCAGTCAGCATCTTGGATGCCTAGAGGTCCTTCCTCGATGCCTAAATTAGTCTCCCTCTTCTCTTCTAAGCTCTTTTGAGAAAATTTATGAGTTTCATTCCAAAATGAAGGTCCCTCGAGGTATTTATAGGCTTTCCAAATCATCCTTATCGTCCTCTAATATTACCAATGCATGACACCTCCTTCTTATGGACGTTTGGTGTGTCTTCATCTCATTATGCCACCACCTACTTCCATACCACCTCCTATTCTTCTCCTTTCTTATCCTATGCATGTATGCGCCCACCTCCTACTTGGTTTGGCCAACATTTCATTTGGTTGAGCTACCTAACTTATCTTGTTGTCTTTTTGTTCCTTAACAACTAAGAATGCTCCATCTCAATGCATATGTTGAGCGCATGGTTGCTTCAAGAGCCACTCATGCGTCCAACTTTCCCTCATGCGTCCCTCTTGCCCTACACTTAGCCTAAAGCCATTATCTAACCTCCCTTCCATGGATTTTGTTTGAGGTGATGCATAGACTCCACACATAGCTCACCCTACCAATCGCATAGCTTACCTTATTAATGCATAGCCATCTCATTGCCTAGCCTAACAGCTTGGCATCGAATGGTTTACCAGCCTCGGCATGGCATAGCTCCCAGCTGCACGCCTCACACACGCCCAGTGCCTTGCGTCTATCCTTGCATGCAACAAGAGCGTTCATCCTCGTGCATCACCTTGCATCAACTTGCCTGCGCGTGTGCATCCACCAGCGCCTTGTCTGATCGTTCAAGCTACCACACACACAGCCGTATAGCCTTTTGCGTTCTTATCCATGTACGCGTCCATGTCCTATAAAAGCAAAGGCTAATGCTCATCGCATGCAATCCCTTTCGGCCCTTCTAACTCGTGCACGCATAACCTCCATCAGTGCATACCTATTACTAGCGCATCATCCATGCTAACGCATGGTACCCTACTCAACCAGTACTTAGCCTAGAAATCAACCTCTTCTTCCACGCCTACCATGCGATCTACTAACCTCCATTAAGCATGGCTTCTGCCCACAAGGCCCTATGCACCAATGCATCAAGATCTCAATGCATGGCCACTTTGGTTTCAACACTTAGCCAAATTTCCTCCACCAAGTGCTTCCTAACATACTACTCGAGTCCTATTTTAACACTTAGAACTTTCTTCTTCCATTTTCTCAAAATTTTCCCTACAACATAACCTTAACTTATACCTCAACTTGTTTAACATACTAATTACTCACTTAAGTAGGAAAAATAGGGTTTAGTTTCACAATTATTACCACTTGCATGTATGTAGAGTAAACGTTGGATGTGTTGAGAACACTCCATACCAACTAAGGATAAACATTGAGGGATCGAGTAAAAGGGCGTTCTCTCTCAAATAAAGAGTTAAGTCAAGTAATGTTTTCAGCTATGCATGTTATGTTTTAAGAAATTTTTTAAGTATGAGTTTGCTTGATAGCTTTCAGTTCAATGCATGATGTTTATGATTTATAGTCACTCACTGGGCTAGTAGCTCACTCATTTTAAATGTTTTCTCCTCTCTAGGTAGTGGTCAATTCCCCAGAGGTTAACTACACTGCTGCTCTACCACTTAAGGACTCCAGTCAAAGTTCAAGTTAAAGAAAAGTTTAGGTGTTTCATTGTAAATGTCTGTTCATGTTAGGGACTAGTGTTAAGTATTGGGACCCATTGAACTCTTTTTATGTAGGTAAGATATAACTATATTATTGTTGAACCCCGGAGGTTGTTAAAATTATTTAAAGTTCTAAAAGTTAATTAAAGGTTAAGTAATATTTCTAGGATGTTCTAAGCAAGTTAAGGAAGTTAGTTAGGCAGTAGGTGCCACAAAGGGTTGGTAACTGCTATCGTCATATTCTTTTCCAAATTAAAATTGTAATCTGGGAGGGGGTGTGACACTCCCCCTAAGATTAAGATAACCTTCTCACGTAACAAGCTTCAAAATGATCTCAAGCATAACCTCAAGATCTACAAGAAGTCTGAACCACAATCTCTAAGAGTGACATGCAACCACAACACGGTTTGAAAAGCTTCAACCAAAATACTCAAAGTGACAACTCTAATAAGACGACAACTTGCTCTCAAATATGCACAAAAAAAAAAAAAAGAAGAGGAAAATATCCTCATTCAAAATCTATCGAGCTTAAATAAGGAAAATGTTCAAGAGAAATAAATGCAAGGGCTTTTCCAAATAAGGAAACAAATGACATGCATATCGACATTTCGAGAGACATCCTGCAAAATATAACTTGAGACAACTAGTAAGATAGCCTATACAACAGAAGTCAAACACCTTTAAACAAATATAGACAATTCCAAAACTCTAACAAGTTACGTCCATGAGTAGAGTGAAAGAGTAGTTTATTATTAGTGGGAAAAATATCAGATTACAAATTTAAAGACGCTAGTAGAGTTAGCCAAGATCCTAGTCTTGGTCATTTGGACTACTAGATAAATAATTCAAGGCATTTCAATATATTTCTAGCATTTTTTATCCTCGTTCTTATTCTTTATTATGTGTTTTTAAATGGACATCGTCGATCTAGTTATAAATGGATATCTAGCTAATAGCTAAAAGTCGTTGCATGACCGTAAAAGTCACGTTTCGGTTACCAAGTAGCATTAGATAAATCTTGATGTTTTTTTTTGTTAGTTGTTCCAAAACTCATATTTGCATGACCAGTTTAACATTAGAGAGAAATCAATTAATTAAATTCTGCTATTCAGATTATTAACCATCTTGGTAGTATGCCTTTTAAGCATAATCCAAATATTTTGATTTACACGGATAACGATGGTGCCCCAATACACCAACTTTTGGTTTAATTGAGGCGTTAAGTCTTAATTATTAGTTGGGTATTTGCTCGACTTTTCTAACAAGTTGGTTTTTCAACCGAGTTGACTTCGTTATGTAAATCGGTCATGTGCTTGCATTTCAAATAGTTCTATTTTTAGTTTCTAAGGTGGAATTGCAATCATATTAACCCCTTCTTCTAAGCTAAATGATTTAGTGAGATTATGTTGTTACCCTTTACTTTTATCACATCTCGACTTTTTTTCTAATTCCAAATCCCCCTCTCCACTTTAAATTGGATTATTAGCTCACCAGAAAATATCTATAGGTCCTATGTTGTTCGATTCGATCTACTGCGAAATACTACAAATATTTAGTTTTAAATTTATACAATATGAATTGCATGACAAAATCGTCTCGATCAGGCTTATGAAAAAGTGAAAAATGAATAATGAACATATATTGATTGAAAATGAATAATTTGACCAACTAAAGGAAACGCCAAGAACTGACCGACAAACCACACTTCCATGACTGTTTGCTAATCCCAAAACAACTTACAAAACAGATAATCAAGTAGTCTTAATTTAAAGATTCATATACAACACCTAACGAACAAAAATAATAATAATAATAATAATAATAAACAACATTGTTTTCAACAATTACCATAAGAGATAATTAAGCACAACTCTGAACAATCAGAGACGACTTAAAAGACACTTATTAATTAAATCCATCAGACAATTGCATCTGCACATAAAGAAACACAAAAAAACCAATCAATGATTAAAAAATTCAAAATATTTAAAAAGAAATTAAGGATTTATTTAGATTTATTTTCCAATTACTTAACGAATTTTTCATTGATTATTTTTAAATTCAGGAAAAGTCAATCCAAACATGCTTTATTTTCGAAAAGTAAATAAATAATTTAGTTCCCTACTAAACATGTCAGAACCCACCAGATTATATGAGTTTGCATTTAATAGCACGAATTGTATGATAGGAAAAGATTTGTGACCGATTTGTTTGACTGCTTCTTACTTGGAATTTGCTTTTGGGTTGTTTGTGATTACATGGACCCATTCACTTTCAATGTCACATGGATAAAATAAAAGGACAGTAATGAAACTTTTTCTATATGTGATATGCAAGTAAATCTTCAATCCCATTTGATCATAGAGCTTGATTGAAATTTGTGAAAAAGATTCAAATATATTTTTAGGGCCTACATTGTTGTTTAATTGTTTCACCACGATACCCTATGCTAAGTTGTTGGATTAGTGGAAATTTTAGTCTTTTGGATATGAGTTTAGGTGAATCTGTCTATTTTGATTTTGGGTTAAAACTAAAGTTGAATTAGCTGTAATCAAATGAAACAATGTATTTTGGATTTGAAATGATCCAATTGGGTAATTATTAGAGACCAATAGACAGAAATTGACTCAATTTTGATCGGTTTGATTGTTTTTCATCTCATTTTTTCAATGATGGTGGATTTTGTGTTTTAATTAGTCTCATTCAAAATAACCATCAGTCTAATTCAATATTTTGGCTCCATTTGATAAACTCAAATTGTTTTGAAAACTTAAAAAAAAAAAAAGTTTCAAAAAACTTATTTTTATTTTTAAAATTTAGCTAGGGGTTAAGTATTTCTTTAAAAAACGTGAAACCGATAAATTGAAAAAACAAGAGGAGATAAACATAGATTTTTAAAACAGAAAACTAAAATTGAAATCTTTACCCAACGAGACTTTAGGAATAAACTCCAAGATAACCTTAACCTAGGTTGAGAACTTAAGGAGTAGTTTAGAAACATTCCTATTTCCCATTTTTTTATTTCTTGTTAAGTAAAAAACTCAATATTAATTTAAAATTTGTTTAAAACGAGGGTCACTCAATTTAGTAGTTAGTACTATGTTCGCACAAGTACGCTTTTGATGAGATCCAATATATTAGTATTGGTACGATCACACGAAAATCCGATGTTAAGACGAAAGGAGTATGTATAATTTACCTTGAGTTGGAAGAAGAGAGAGAGATTCAAAGGTTTCAAATCCTCCATTGTTGGGCATTCCTATTTGGTGAGTTAGGTCAGGTGATGCTTTGTTGATCTTGTCTTCAATCTCTGGGTGGATCTTCTTCTTCAGCATCCTTCTCATCAACTGCATACGCGTTGCATCATACAATACGTCATTAAATCCATCATTTCTTTCCTTTTTGTTGGTAGTAAATAAATTCAATTTTGCTGTCCTATAACACTTTTTTTTTCTCTTTTGAGCATATAAACATTACAACATGCATGTTTTGTACTTTCGATGAACAATTTTCAGGTTGCTTTTGTTGGGATCTTTTTCTTTAAATGAAATTTTATTTATTTATTTTTTTTATTATTTCAAGTGAATTTTTAGAATTATGGAACATTAACCCACCATTTGAAATTAAGAATGTTTAAGAAATGATTTAAATCTTGAGATTTGAAATTCAAGAAATAATTTTAACTTTTTTTATTTTGTTTGGAACAAAAAATATTAGACATGAATGTATTTAAAAAATTTTGTTTGAATAGTAACCCAAAAAGTCATCCCAAGATTATTATCTCTAAACCCTAAAGCCTACAAAACTCGACCATTTTAGTCGGAAAAACTTGTAAAAAGCCATCCCGAGTTTATTATCTTTAAAATTTTAAAACATATGTTTTTAACCTATATTTCCCAAAACTACAAAAAAAAAAAAAAAAAAAAAAATTAATTAATTAAAAATACAACCCACCTTTTATCCTTCTAACAAGAAAAATAATACTTTGTCTACTGGCTCGGCTGCTGCCTCCTAATTTTTTTGTCACTTAGCTCAGTGGTGTAACCACAATTTTTCACATGAGTTTCGTAATCACAATTTTTCATGTGACAAATTTTTATTTTATTTTATAATATTTTCATTGTGTAGTTTGTTGAAAAAAAAAATGCAGACCAACTAGCTGACAAACATTTGGTTTTTGAAAAAAACATTCTAAAAACCACAAAAGACCAACAAGAACAAGGTTACTCACTCGTTGAAAGTTCTTAATGGGATGTGAATCCTCCTTAACTCGAGGGATAAGCTTCTTGGCAAAGGAGAGGCCACTCTTACTTCTCACATCAGCTGTTTTCTTTTGAAGCACTTTATCATCCTCAAGAGCTTTTGCCACATCTCTTGCATCAGCCAAGAACAAGTCTGCCAGTGTGATTCTCCTCTCCCCTTTTTTCTTCTTCTCTTCATTCTCCATCTCCATAATCCCACTGTATTTCGATTCATAAGCTCCAATGATCAAATCTTCTCCTTTCTCAACACATACATCCTTTGATTTGTGTCCAAATGCTGTGAACATCAAAGGGTTTAGCTCTTCGTCTTCCAAGTAACCGATAATGTCGTCATCTTCATCGTTAACCAACGATTTCTCTTCCTCTTCTTCCTTGTCCTCGTAGTCGTCTTCTTCACTCTCGAGCACGAGATATTCCTTCTGTTCGTTCGAAGGCTTCAATGATTCGAACCCGAATGTGCCAATGGTGAGAATGCCATCTCTCCAGTCATGAAGCGTTTCCACATGATCAAACTCTACTTGCTTCAACAATGCATGCCTATCCACTTCATTAATGCCTGAACTTTCATTCTTCTTCGTCCCATTTTGCGCAAAACCCTCTGCAAAATAAAACACTCAATTTTTCAATCGGAGCATAACTTAGCAGATAAGATACAAAGATATGAATGTTTTTTTTTCTTTTTTTTGTGGTTTCATGTGTATGAGAAATTTCCAAGTCAACCCGAATGAAGAAAATAATGCAATAACATGAGAGAAAATTGAGAGAGAAATTAAACCCTTGAGAAGAGTATGATGAAAAGTCTTGTGCACCCAATTGAAGATCTGAAGGAAGGAAAGCAAAAACAAGAAAGTGGTGGATTAAATTAATCAAGAAGAGTATGTAGTAGAATGAAGAAGAATAATAAGAATGATAAGAATGAAAGGATATGAAATGCAGTGTTAGGAGAGGTTGTTAATTATGTAAAGACCTTCATTTTTGTTGAAAGTTGGTGAGTTAGAAAGAAAGAAAGGAATGGGAAATGATTATAGGGAGATGAAAGGGGGAAGGGAAGGCTAAAAGGGATTAGGGGGCCAAAAGGAAGGGGGCATAAGGAGAAGACATGTGTGGAAGAAAAGTGGGTCCAAAGAAGAAGCCATGTTTGTAGGCTGTATGGCATGTTTGACCAGCCACTATGTTCCTCTCTTTCTGGCTTCATCGATCTTCCAAAATTCTTCGAATCATTTCTTCTTCTATGTATATATATTATATATAGTATATATAATTTATATATATATGCATTCCTCTCTCTTGCTTCCCACCCTACATTGCATTACCATCTGAAATTCCATTTTACCAAACGAAAAAGTATTAAATAATATGAATTGTTTTTCAAAATCAACTAGCAATGAGAGAAGTAATTCACGCATCTTATAAACATTATAAAGTCATGTACTCCCTTAATTTTTTCAATATGGAATCTTCAACGTATCTTTTCAAGATGATGTATTTTTAGTTTCACTATTTTTTCTTGTATAATTGTAATTTTTTATTGGCTATATTTTTTCTTCAGACAAATGTTCTACACAATGTCAAGCATTATGTGTTTCGACAAGCTGGTTGCATCTGGAAAGTTTATTTCCTTATTTGGTGTAGAATTTCTATGGTGTTTTCCTTTCAACCATTTTAGAGATATTTTCATCATAACCCTTCTAAGGGTTTTGATATTTATATTGCCATCATTGAAAAGGTTTTGTGACGACTTTTCCCTTAAGAAGTATAGAGGTCATGTTTTCGAGTCTCATGGTTATTTGTGTTTCGTGGTATTTATTGAAATCTGAAAGTGTAACTTGTGTGTTGAGAGCTTAATGTAAAGCTTCCTTTTGTTTCTTGATAAGAAAGCATTTGTGGACATAAGATTTGAAGTCAATGTAAAGCTTATACTTAAAAGGAAACCTGAGTGTTTTTCTTTTGAGGGGATCTTGAATGCCTTGAATGCATGTTTGAGTTAGAGCATTGATAGAAGTGAAGGGATCCCGTACTTTAGAGTCCAAGTAGAAATATAGAAGTTGGCTTAGCGTGAGTCGCTGTTAGATGGTTCTAACATATAAGAACCTATGTTGTAATTATTGAACTATTTCATTTAATGAAGTTTCTTTTCAATGGACAATCAGGTGATCTTGCATCGAACTTATTACCAATTCTTGTATCTTTATCTTGCTGTTTACTTTTGTGATGAATCTTGTTATACCTTGCATAAGAGCATGTTGTAAGACACTAGTTACGTGATTTTTTATTCACCTAATTTTTTTTTAAGATCAGATTCAAAATTTGTTTAAACTGAATGTCCATTTGAGTTTAATGGGCTTTGATATCGTATTAGATAACATAAGGTTCTATCTAAAAACTAATTTACAATGAGAATCACGGTACATGTATTTAATAAACATTATGAGATTTCTTGATTCTTCTAATGTATGAGATCCTCAACAAAGAATGTAACGCAACATTAACATCGTGGTGGTTAAAAATTTATACCTCTCTTTATTTTACTGAGGTAGCTAGAATGTCCACATCCCCACTTCACATTTGCTTAACTAAACAAATGTGCATACCTTAAAGAAGAAGAATGAATTTATTTGTAGCAAATAATTATTAGAGAAAAAGAGGTTTACTTTTCATTTAGCCTAAAATCTTTTATGTACATAATGACAAACAAATTGTATGAAAAAGATACTACAACAATTATACCTTTCTGATGGTATTTTAGGCACCTTATCCACAAAGTTACATATATCCAAATGGTTATTTGTAACAATTATACCTTTCTGATGGTATTTTAGGCACCTTATCCACAAAGTTACATATATCCAAATGGTTATTTGTTTTTACCATAAATTAGTATGGATAAGTAGTTTCAAACTTGTGGTACGAAGAACCAAAAAGTTTAGAAAGTACTTTCAGTTCCTAAAGCTATGGTAATAACAATTTTGAATCTCATTTATAATGATTTAATCCCCACATTTTAAATTCTTTTTAATTTTAATATGTACAATTTTTGCCCCAATTAAACTGTCACATATGTTTTTCTTAAAACAAAAAACATTTAATTTTGACGAAATTTTTATGATAGGAATTAATTTTTTTACAAGTTCGAAAGTATATATATGGACTTATTTATTACAATATAAAGTTCAAAGACTAAGTTATCGCTTTCAAAAGTTCAAAGATCAACAATATTTTTTTATGAATAAAAATTTAATTATATAACAAAGGTAATTATTTTTTTCCTATTGTTTTCAAGAAAATGAGCCAACTTATTTACAAATATAGCAAAATATCACTCACTGTTCATCAGTGATAGATACTAATAAACTTGATAGTGATAGACATTAATAGATAGTGACATTTTGCTACAATTTTGTCTATTAGAGTCTATCACTAATAGACATCTATCAGTGTCTATAAATACTAATAGATATCTATCAATACCTAAACACTATCAATATTTAATATTGTCTATCATTAATAGATATTGACAAGATGCTATATTTGAAAATATTTTTAACATATTTCCATTTAAAACCATTAACTTAATTTTTTTAGTTTATTAATATTTTATTGGACAATGATTATATGAATTGAAAGATTGTTATATAAAATGAGAAGATAGCATTTATCATGATCAAATCTGATTAGTAATAAAGGAACTGTTTGTGGGAATAGTTACATCTTTCAAACATTGTTGGGCCCTTTTTATCCTTTAAATTATATTGACGACAAAAATTATATGGTGATGATACAACTAACAATCCCATCGTCTAACTTATTTAAAAATATGATTAAATATAGATTTCAAATTAACTAATACGTATCTATATGACCAACTAACTTTCTTAACTTTAAACGCTTACTTAAAAATCATCTATAAGAAAAGGATATAATAAATTTGAGAGGAAAAAAAGTGAGACAATTGACAAACGTAAGAGCAATCACAATCTTCATTGGTGAAAGCAAATATAAATATTTGTTTGAGTAAACATATCCTTATTTATTATTTTAATGTTGACGTTGCAGGAGAGTATCACGATGCCATCATACACAATTGATGGAAGAAGCATACTACCGTTTTCGTCTTGTTGAAATCCTGAAAGTAGTGATTGAACATACAACACTTCAACCCTAGAAGTCAAGGAGCACATAAGTTGACAGTGTCAAACCCGAGAGACAACGTAGCAATCTCACAATTTTTTATTTTTAAAATGTTAAAATAACCTCATTTCGGCTAGGTCCATTTTAGGAAGTGAAGTTTTTATAACTTTGTACTACGCTTTTCAAAGTTTTATGCAACAATTTTTCTTAGGACTGTAAATGTCACAATTTTTTATTTTTAAAATGCCTTACGCTCCTCTTTAGGTCAAGGATCTCTTTTCAAGATTGATTCAAACCTCAAGAACCATGATACAACATGCCACGAAATACAGTTTGAACTTCTTGCTTCACAAACTCGATAAACTACAAGGCACTCTATCGTTCGACTGCAACATACAATTTCACTAAACACAAAACAGAAGCGATGTTCCAAGCATGACAACATCTTATCCTTAAATAGGCACAACAGAAGGAAGAAAAATACCCATTCAAATTCGACAAACCATAAATAAGGAAAACATCCCAGAGAAATAAAATCATAGAATATTCTATATAAGGAAACAAATAATTTATAGAATTAGCATCTTGAGAAATATCCTGTGGGACATTTTCTGAGACAACCACCAAACAGAGCAATGAAAACCCTAAACATTTTTAAAAAAATATAGCCAATTTAGAACTCCAACACTTTTATTAAATTATACTCCAAAAATAAAATTCTATTCGATAGTAAAAATTACAACACTTATCCAAGTTTAAGAGTAAAGCTAGATTGGGGGGTTAGATCCTCTACCCTTTCCATTGAATATTTGGGTATGGCTCTTTAATAGGTAGTATGAAATCCCCTGCTTTTTAGTTTCCAATCATCAAGAAAATTGAGAAAAATTTGAGTCTTGGAAGTATACATATATATATCAAAGGGTTGTAAATTGACCCTGCTACAAGCCGTGCTCATTAATCTTTCTACCTATTATGATCTAAACCCCTATAATCTCTGTCTGTAAAGCTATTGAGAAGCTGATGAGAGATTTTATTTGAGAAGGACCAGTAAAGAATGGTGGATCTTATTACTCTACCAAAAGACAAGGGTCACTTTGGCATCGACTAACTCAAAATCACAAATGAGGCTCTTCTTCGTAAATGGATTTGGCGTCACTTCAAGGAGCCTGATAGTTTGTGGAAATTGCTAATTGATAGTAAATATGATACCCCTTCTCTTCAGATCATACCAGATGTTTGTAGGTTCGAAAGCTCGAGGGCCCCCTAGTTTCATATCTCTAAATTTGGTAGCAAGGTTATCAACAAAATACAAAGATTTGTTCGCAATGGTAACTCCACACTCTTCTGGTTACATCATTGGAATGTCGATGGACTCTTAAACATCCAACACTCTACATCTTTTGCTTTGGCTGAGGACAAACTAATTACCATTTGTGATCTATGGTTTGCAAAGAACAATATATGGAATCCCAAATTTCGTAGACCTTTGATAGCTGCTTGTCTGCGATGCATCTGGCTGCAATGAAACTGTAAAACATTTCGAAATGAAGAAAAAACCTCTAATCCCCTTTGGAAAGATATTATATATCTTGTATTCTATTTCTCTAAATTGAAAGGTTTTTCTTTAACCTCTCCTCCTTTTGTCTTGAACATTGAGCTTCCTCCAGCTCCCTCTGTATATATTTTTCGAGCAATGCATTACTTTTGGAATCAAGGGCATGATGATGAGGACGTTAAAGATATGTCAACCTAGTTGAGATATCTTGATGTATCTACTGATCCTTCAACCTCTAATATATTGTTAAAAAAAATAAATAAATAAAGCTAGATTGCAACATCACACTTATCAAAATATTAAATTGAAAGTTCTTTAAGAGAAAAAAAATGATACAAAATGTCAAGGGTTAGAGAAAAAGTTAATATCATCTTAGTAAATTAATTTTAGTGTTGTAAATAATTTCAACTCCACGAAGGGAATAACAACTTAATCCCATGTAGAAGCAATGGATCTTCTTTGATTTCATTAAGAATTAAACTAAAAAGTATGGTTTAAGCATTATACACCTTGAAATTCAATGGAGATTTTTTCTGAGGTTTGCTAGTGATATATAAATTTTGTCTTTACCCACTAACTTAATCTTTTGAGTCAATTAGTGATTTAAATAGTATCAGAGTAAGTGATCCAGGGAAATTGTGTATTCAAATCTTTTTAATGTTGTCTTCGGTGAATGTTAGTGATATATAATTAAATTTTTCAATAAAATCTTCTTTACTACAATTCAAACAAGAACCTAAGAGAGAATTTTTGTAAAAAAAAAAAAAAAAAAACCTTTTCTTTATAGTTAGGCATCATCGGCTTTAATCCATAAGATCTTATTTATAGCGACTTAGCTAGGACAACTCTAATTAAATTATACATAATATATCTTTTTGCTATATTTATAAATTTCAATAGACCGTTGCTAGATATGTATTTTTCTTTATTAATCTTTGTTGTCAATGAAATGATGTTTCATTTTGTTGGTCAAAGTTGTTACTGTATTTGATTGAATCTTTCTTCCTCATCCATTAGAGCATATAATTGGTCAAAAGATCATCCATTATTTTCCCTCACTAGTCATATATAACACTTCCTTTCTTTTCCAATGAGTTGTATTCAACGCATAGATTCAAGTTGAGTTCGACAAACATCTCTTTCTTTGGCCATAACTTGAAACAATCTTCATCTCACTTTGTTTAGTTGAGTGTCAATATTAGTAAAGCAAGCTTTTTAATCTCAGCTAAACTTTTTATTCTATACTTGGCTAATATAACAAGTTTAACTCATTTAACCTTAGAGTGCATTTTCAATTTATTTAGAATATCTTGCTTCACACTCAAAAGTAGGAAGTTTGACTCTTGAAATTCTTGAGAATAGGTTGGATGCATTTTATATAATTTTTTTGTTTTTCTTTACAATGCATTAATTTTTTAAAAAAAAATATACTGAAAGAATCCATATTGAGATGTAAGAAAATGTCTATCCATATTTTGAATCGTAATCCAAATCTTGAACTAGAGCGTTACGAAGTGAAAATTTGAATCTAAACATCCTTAGAACAAATAAAAATATCTTAAATAGATAAATTTGAACCTATAATAGTTGCTTCATTCTTGCTTAATTGAAGCATATGCATGTGCGTATGATCATGAACTTTATTTTTTTAAAGAGATAATGGTACTCACAATTAAAGGAAGGATAAATTGAATAAATATATTATCGTTCTTGATACAATATTCGTTTAAAATTAATGCACTAATTAGAATAATTGAAGTTTAAGATGAATATAATAGGGAAAAAAACATAAATATCATAGAAAACGAAAAGATCTAAGAAATTTATATATTTTAAATATTCACATCTATGAAACAAAACCCACTATTCAATCCTGCCATCAAATTCTAAAATTAGAAAATTTTCATTATCGAAAATAAAAAATAGGACTCGTTACATAAATAGAATTCAAGTCTCAACCACCATTTTACACATTGCTTTCAAGTTTTATCAAATTAAAAGCTATCACTAATAGCTGCTACCAACTATAGCTTCCAATTTGAGAAATGTGCTATCAGTGACTGGAGCTGCTATCGATAGCTATCACTAATAGCTGCTATCAGTGGTAGCTTTTCGATTTGAGAAGTGTGCTATCAGTTGCTATCACTAATAGCTGCTATTAGTGAATATCATTGATAGCTACTATCAATGATGACTTTTAATTTGAGAAGTATGTTATTAGTTGCTATCGTTGATAGCTACAATTAGTGACATTGCTACCAATGATAACTTTCAATTTAAGAAATGTTCTATCAATTGCTATTACTAATAGCTGCTAGTTGCTATTAGTGATTCTGCTATAGGTGAATATCACTAATAGCTGTTATTAGTGATAGCAACTGATAGCTGTTATCAATGATAGCTTTCAATTCGAGAAATGTGTTATCAGTTGCTATTATTGATAGCTGTTATTAGTGATACTGCTATTAGTTATAGCTTTTAATTTGAGAAATGGGTCATCAGTTGCTATCATTGATATATTTCTATCAATGATAGTCAAATAGTGGCTATTGCTGATAAGTTTCTATCAATGATAATGTTTTAATGCTTTTTGTTGTTTGAAATTGATATCATGTTATACTTGTTTGTAAATAGTTGGAGTCATTTGATTAATT
This sequence comes from Benincasa hispida, assembly GCF_027475165.1. Taxonomy (NCBI): domain Eukaryota; kingdom Viridiplantae; phylum Streptophyta; class Magnoliopsida; order Cucurbitales; family Cucurbitaceae; genus Benincasa; species Benincasa hispida. The sequence goes on from NC_143489.1 coordinate 73,531,887, forward strand.
TTTTGATACATGTAGTGTGTTTATATGTTGTTATTGTTGCATATAGGTATAGAATGACATCCTTCTACATTGTCAGTGATATCTTTCTATTGCTTTCAATGTAAAGGATATTATTAATAGTATTTATATATTATGTAATGTAGTATTTGAGATGAAATGACTCCTCAAGATTATTTAATTATGCATAAAAGTTTTCATTGATAGCATGATATCATAGTATCATCGATAACATGTTATCAGTGATACTACTGATAGACTTCATGTTGGGTTTTATGTCCTAAAACTTGTGGTTTGTAAACAATAGAACTAATTCTGAAAATTTAATAAGATGTTATTGAATAGATTTTTTGCTTATTAGAAATCCAATAAACCTAAAAGTCTCTTGACTATTACATGAATACTTGAACTTTATGCGGAGACATAAAGTGGATCAGGTTCAAGTAAATAGTCAAAATGATCTATAGTATATGAATGAAGTTGGGTGCCTTATTCTGGTAACACTATTGGATGCGGCCTACTCTGTAGTTGTTTCAAAGAGTTGTAAATTGCTACAAACGAAGTGATCCTAATTCGTACATTTTATGACATGAGAAGTGGGGATGTTCATGTGCAAAAGGGTTTGTACAAGATCGAACCACGAAATCAGTCACTCTTACTTTATAACGTAGTTTACTGTTTAGGACGAACTATTTCAAAGCGATGACCTAAGTAACTTAACCTTAATCCTGAGCTAACTATGAACTCCTCTTTATTCAGGATTATCCTCAGATTTTCATAGGTGAGGGTTGGCTCAACAGCGCCGGCTCAATAAACTCCTATTTTAGGTGTAAAACCGGATAGATAGCTGGGGACATAGGGTGCAAGATGGAATTCACTCCTACCCGTTGTTAGGGATAATAGAGAGGTTGTTTCTTTAAGTGCTGATTCTGGGTCTTAAATATGGGGCCCCACCCTCTCATTCGTTCGAGAGGGACTCGGTTTGTTGATTGGATCACAAATAAATTGTGCATTAGAGGATCAGTGAGACTTAAGAAACAAGAGGTAATCTCAGGGGTAAAACAGAGATTTGACCCAACCGTTATTACAAACAATCTGTGAAGGCTTAACTTACTAATCATGGTTATATCGAGTGGACAAAATAAATCTACAGGGGAGTTAACTATCGGCTTTAGTAGAGTGACCCATTAGTTAACGAATGGGGGTTAATTCGGTCTTATGAGTTTAGCCAATTAATCTCGGATCCTTGGAGCCCATGATTTGTAGGTCTGCGAGGTCCCCTACTAGTTCGTAAATGGATTAGCTCTAGAGTAGCGTGACAAGTTAATTTGAAACGTTCAAATTAGAATTAAAGGAATTAGTAATTATATGAGATATAATTATACGTTTAACTTTAAGAATTAAGCGGAATTGGAGAATTAATATTTAAATTTGATTTAAATATATGAAAATAGATTTGTGTCAAATTAATTTAATATTTGCTATTAAATTAATTAGAATTGTTTAAATTGTTTAAATAATTATTTATTGATTTTATTAGAAAAATTGATTTATGAAATTAATTTATAAAATTAATAACTTTTTATTTTTTAAGTCAAATTGTTTTTCTAAAATCAAATTTGGAATTTGAAAAATGAAAAATACACAAAACGGAAAAATGGTATTTTCCATTACATCTTCATAGTTGCTCACCCATAACCCACCATATTTAGACTTTAATTACTCCAAGAGTGAGCTGCATCTCATGCAACCATTTTCTTTGCATGATAATCTGCAATATATTAAGAAGATTGGAGTGAATTTGGAGCATGCAATCTGTAGAATTTTTGCTGAATAATTCGTGTGAGGAAGGTGTTCTTCAAGTGGATTGCTGCTGTGAGTACTTCTCCAACTTCCCTTAATTCAAGCTTATTTTGAGTCCCACAACTCAATCTAGAGCACCAAGAGAATAGTGTGGAAGATCTTGGGGTGGTCTACAACGAGATTTGGAGAGATTTGTCGCTGAAAATCGAGATTTTAAGAGTTCTACAAACGTATGACTTGAAACTCATTTATTTCCGCAATAGCATACTTTAGTTTCTGCCAAAATTAATGAATTAGAGTGCTTATTGATCCTTGCAGTTTGCTGATACAATCCAATAACACTTCATACTCTTAAAGTCCTATAAAAAGGAAAAAAAAAAAATCTTAGCCTCTTTGATAACATTATCATTTATCATTTTTTTAGAAATAAACTTGTTCATTAACTATTATCATTTCTTATTTCAAATTTTTAATAAATGAAAAAAAATGGTGCAAACTTGAGGACTTAAAAAAGGGATATTTGTAATAAATAGTAAAATAAGGGAAAATCTAAAAATATACCATATCTTTAAAATATTTGCAAATATAGAAGTATTGACGAGTCAACTTTTGAATTTGTTCTAATTTTCAATTTCTCCTTCCCTTGTCTTGTCTTGTTACACATCTTCTTTCTTTTTTATTTTTTTATTTTTTTATTTTCTTTCTTTTCTTCAATTTTTGCTTCTTTCCTTTATTTTTTTTATTTTTCTATTTTCTTTCTTTTCTCTGATTTTTGCTTCTTTGCTTTATTTTTATTTTTTAATTTTCTTTTCTTTCATCGGTTTTTGCTTCCAATTTTTGCTTCTCTCCCCCCCCCCCTTTTTAATTTTCTTTCCTTTATCTGGATTTTGCTTCTTCCCTTTCCTCTTTCATTTTGTTTCCTTTCTCCAATTTTTGCTTATTCTCTTTCCTTTTGTTTTTTTTTTAAATTTTCTTTCCTTTATCCGGTTTTTGCTTATTTTATTTTTTTCATAAGAATTATGAGATTGAGTTTTGTACCTAAGACTTTGAAAGTACCCAATTCATAAGTGACTTAATACCAACAAGTCAATCATCAAGTTTGATTATTATAATGAAACATTAAATATAAATAGCAAATAAAACGGATTTAAAAGAAACATTTTTTTAGTCCACAAATTTTTGCCATTTTTAGAAACATTTCTTAAAAGTTTGAAATAAGAAACGAGAATAGTTATCAAACAAGTTTATTTATCCAAAAATGAGAAATGCAAATGATATTAGATAGGCCAATAGTTTTTTTTTTTTCTTTTCATAAGACTTTAAAAGTATGATGTCTATCAGAAATAAACTTGAAAAAATTATATAGATGGCCAAAATGAAGAGCACAAATTGAAATATTTGTGTATTTGTATACCATAATATTTGTTTACAAAATCAAATGAAAAAGAAGGATTTGGTTTAGTTGTTCGTTGTTTTTACATAAGTGCCCTTGAGAGGTATTGAAAAGAAAAGGGGTCATATAAATGTTTGGAAATGACAAAGAAAAGGACAATAAGGTGGTCAGTAGCTATCATTAATAGAAGCTACCACTGATAGCATGTTATCGGTGATAGAAGCTAATACTAATAGCACATTATCAATGATAGAAGCTACCACTAATAGTACATTATTGGTGGTAGAAGCTACTACTGATAGCATGTTATCGGTGATAGGGAGCTATCACTGATAGCATGATATCAATGAGATCATTGATAGCATCTTATTGGTGATGTGATGAGTGAAATAAGATATCACTGATAATCACGATATGAGTGATATTAGTGATATCGGTGATAGAAATTAGGTGAAATCTATATACCGAGTTTCTTGGAAAGTTCATAATTAGTTATAGAAGTCTATCATTGTTAGCCTTATGTGTTAATATTTCAAGATTGATTATAATTGATGAAGTCTATCGGTGATAGCCATAATAGAAGATTATTAGTAATAGTTATCGTGTTAATTAAAAAGAATGGAGAAAGGAAAGACAATAAAAAAAAAACAGAAAGGGAAGAGAATAAAAATAAATTGAAGAAAGGAAAGACAATAAAAGAATAAAAATATGGAGAAAGGAAAGAAAATTTTAAAAAAATAATAAAAAATTAAAGAAAGAAAAAATAAAAAAAAATAAAAAATTGGAGAAAGGAAAGAAAATTAAAAAAAAATAAAAAAAAAAAAATCGGAGAGGAAATAAAATTTAAAAAAAATGAGAGAAAATGAAAGAAAAAAAATAGAAAGAGAAGAAAGGAAAGAAAGGAAAGAAAGAACGGGAGGAAAAGGAAAGAAAATAATAATTAAATAAAAAAAAGACATACAACAAGATAAGGGGAAGAAAAATTAGAAATTAAAAAAAATTTAAAAGTTAATCGGTAAACACTTTCATATTTTTAAATATTTTAAAGAAGTATTATATTTTTATATTTTGCTCTCTTTATCATTCAATCTATTATAAATATCCTAAAAATATATGGCTTAATCTATTATAAATATCCTAAAAATATAGACAAAGTTCAAAGAACACAATAATGCAGTGGCGTTTGTTAGTGTCAGAACAGGCCCATTTATTAATTACCATCAACTCTTCACAAGGTTGTGTACGTAAATGAGTCCGATTGAATAATGTCGTCCCAATTTTTTGGTTTTTAATTTGTAGTGTTCGAAATTTGTTGTTGTTTTTTCACATAATTTTTATAATTCCTATATAAGGATTTGAATGGTTAGCCAATTTCCTGAAATAAACATATATTTTTTTGAAAAATCACTTTTAATTTTTATTTTTGAAAATATAATTAAACCTATAAACATTTATTCGACCTCTAAATTTTATAATTAAACTTATAAATATTTATTCGATCTCTAAATTTTATATTTTCTTACCTTACTTTTTACCAATATTTTCAACAACCAATCCAAAATTTGAAAACTAATAAAAAAAACAGTTTTTAAAAAGTATTTTTTATTTTTTGAAATTTGGTTAAGAATTCAACTCTCATATCTAAGAAAAAATACAAATCATTAAAAGAAATTGAGAAAAATAGGCTTAATTTCCAAAAAACTAAAAACAAAAAATGAAATGATTACCAAACGAAACCTTAGTTTTCAACATTGGGCTTTGATTTTAAAAATAATCTTAAAATGTAGACATCAAATATAGAAAGAAATAGATAGAAGTGATGCTTATATAAGCTTAAGATATGTTTGGTTTAACTTTTCAAGTGTTTAATTTTGAAAATAAGTGTCTGTTTCGAATATATTTTCTAAGTGTTTAATTAAAAAAAAAAAAATCATTTTGGAAGAAATTGGTGTGTTAGACAACAACTCGAAATAACTTTTCAAATGTATTTTAATCAATTTTTATTAAGAGTGTTTAAATAAAAATGAGTTTTTTTAAAAGCACTTTTTTTCAAGTCACTCCAAACGGACGCAATCATTTAAAGAAAATTGAAGTGTTTGATTACTACTCCAAATAGCTCATTTATATCCTTACTTTTTAAAAATAAAATATTTATGAAAGGAGACATAATTATAATTGGGAGTAAAAGTAGAAAGACTGCCCACCTTGGGATATAATTTCCAAGGCTGTGAGAATCCATCCCCAAATCCACCACGAAATCTATAGTTGGAATTGAAGATTAGGTGAACAACCAAACCAATGACCCACAGTACCATCTTCTGTGGACATAAATTCTCAACAAAGTTTTGATAAAATCACTTTCCGCTGGCTGAGAGACGAATCCAAAGCCATTTGATAAGCTTTTAGGCGGCAGTGTAAGACCTAAATACCCTAAAAACACTTTCACTTTTTGAAACCTCTTCTTTACAAACTGACAAATTACAACAAGTCAAATTCATTGCCTCCATTCATTGCTACCTCCTATAATTACCTTTATTATACTTCCCTTTGCCCTTTCTCCTTTGGAACTTTCCCAACTAAATACACTCTTTTTCTTTAGAACATTCCGTGTGTGATTTGCCGTCCACCCCCTCTATACCCTACTCGTGTACGGTCGAGCTTAAATTATACATGTCGTTTTGCCTCTCCATCATGTATCTATTTAGTCTTTCAACTTTATTAATATTAGACACAATGTTTCTCTTGCTTTTAGGGTTTGTGTGTATACCTAGATGATGAATTTTACCTCAAACCTATAATTGTATAGCCCACCATCATGTGAGTGAATAATATTGTAAGGTTAAGTTATAAGTTTAGATTATTGAACTAATTATGTACTTCTATTTATTCCTTTTAATTTAAAATGTCTTTAATACATCTTGAATTTTCAATATTGCATCTATTTGTTCATATACTCGTTTATGCAATTGAGGATCATATATTGGGAATTTACAATCTTTATAAAATACATGAATTTTACTCTTCTCGTTTTCAATTTGGTTTTTGAGATGAAATCTCACATGGTTATTTAATATATGTTGAGGATCACACAATGAAAAATTCGAAAGGCCTCATAGTCTTTATAATATATATATATATATATGTTACTTTTCTAATTCCATTGAAAAATCGCATGTTTCTCTAATAATATATACTGGGGATCATAAATTTTTAAACTTGTGTCTAAATAGATTTTCTTGATAGCACCTAAAATGTGTATTTTAGTGTTTCTAATCTCCTTCATTTATGATGTTTATGTGTTTATATGTTCATGTTTTTAGGATTTCAAGCAATTCATGCATTCCAGAGTGTTACAGGCTATTCGAAATTAATTTGGAGCAATTAGGAGCTAAATAGAGCATCTGAGACTTCAACGAAGATAAAAAAAGACAAAAACACCCCTAGAGACTCAGTGCAGCGGTTTTATCTCCAATAGCTACACAAAGATGTAGCACCGCGACACTCCGAATTCGAATAGAAGCAGAGTGTGCGAAGACACTGCGACAAGGCACAGGCCATATAGGCCCCTTTAGGGCACGATGCCATGCGTTAAACAATTTCTATAAATATTTCTTTTCGATTTTAGGTCAAATAAGAGGAGAGTTTAGCTGATTTTGAGAGCATTAGGCTCGGTTTTGGCCATTCTTGGTCGAAACCTATGAGATTTCTTCGTATTTTACTTTGTAATTTATTTTAGCGTCGGGATTCATGTTGCGATGAATGATTAAAGGTCCAAACGTCGATTTTGAGGTTTGTTGGACATATTTCTATGGTCTAATGAGATTTTCATATATGTTATTGAGTTTTATGTTTATTCTTGTTTTCTATCATTTGTTTGAATATTTAGGATGAACATGCTAAGTAGATTAAATTGACAACTTAATTATTAATACTTGTATGTTCGTTTGCCCATGCTATGCATGTTATATTTATCTGTAATTGTAACCATAACATGTTTAATTTGAGTAGCAATAAGTTTTAGTTATAATTATGGATCAACTTCTAGCATCTCTAGGGTCATCCAGTAACTAAAGATAACGAAATCTAAGGAAAGAAAATACATCAAGTTAGATTTGACCAATTTAACTCAATGTTCTAATCTTCCATGGGCTTAATATGATTGGCTAAGTGAATAGGCTTAAGTGACAACACTTAATTAATTTAGGAATCGACATCCGCGTTGGTTTTCCCTAGGAAGTCTGTCTGGCTTTTTCTACATAGTCGATTAGGCTTGATAATTTGATAATCCATGAACTTCTGCATGATAAATCAATGAATTCATCCATAGATAGCCAAGGATCTCTTACTCGGCGAAGGTAATCGTGTGTGTATCGCTTTCTCTCCAAACTATCTTACTTTTCCTACAATTGACTTTTCTTCAATTTACTTTTCCTATCAACTCAAACTCAAAATTCCCGTTTTTACTGCTTTCCAAAGACTAATTTAGCTTAGAGTAATTTTATCTTAGACTTCCTGTGGTTCGATTGAATTTTGCTAATGATACTACTTATTAGTTGAAGTCCAGGATTGAGAATATACATATTATTTGATCGATAGAAGGCAACTACAACCTTCCGTCCATCACTCTTCTATTAATCAAAGTTTTTCTTACGAAATTAACATAATAACACGAAATGTATTAGAACACAAACTTGAAAAGTAAAAAACAGAGAGACGTTTTAACCATTAAAATTCAAATTTGGAAAATCAGCTAAAAGAAAAATAATCTTTACCTGTTGAATAAAAGTAAAGGGAGAGGAGAAGCCACATTAGCAGCTTAACCTCTTTCATTTGTTGTTCTATTTTGGATTCTGGCAAAATGAAAAGGAAGATGCAAATATGACTACTTTGTTATTGTTGAGATCGACAAAAAGCCATGAAAACCGCAGGTTCAATCGAACTGAAGTTCAAAAACATAGGCAATTATTAATCTAGAAAGAGTTTAGTCAATTCCTTTTCTTCTTTTTACTTGTGTGTGTGTGTGTTTTTTCTCTTTTTTTTTGTTATTAAGAAAAGTTGGGATTTTGCAGTAACAAATTAAATTCATGGTAATATATATATACACACTATTTGAGCGTTTCAACGTGATTTTGAAATGGTTAAAATCACTTTTTTAGTTCGAAACTCACTTTTAATCCTTCAAAATCAATTCAATAATTAATTTTACACTTTTTTTTAAACAAAATTTTCATAACTCTAATTGATTTTGGATGACTAAAAGTATTTTTCAAATGATTTTAAAAATGACAAAAATAATTGTAATTATTTCAAAATCATTCTCAAAGATGACATCAGTGTTGTAACTGTCAAACCAACAAGTATAAAAATTTTGTGAAAACAACTTTATTAACATGAAAAAGTGATGACAACTATGTAAAGTGAAATATTTGAAGCTATGTTAGGTTAGTAATACATTCTTAGAGGTGCAACCAAAGTTTCATATTAGTTTATGTATGAAAAGATCATTAATATATAAATGAGAGATTAATAGATGTTTAGGCAGCGACATTTTGCTATATTTAAAAATGTTTTTAATAGTTTTATCATTTAAAAAAATTATACGTAGATATATAGTTTGCCATTTTATTATTATTATTTGTTACATAAAGAAACAAAGATAAAGAAGTTGTAATTAGTTGATTGTTGTCGCCTCTTTCTGTTTTGTTTGTTGTAACCACCGGAGCTTCTTCCGAGAGCCTATATAAAAAGAAAATGAATGAGAGAATAACGAAAAAGAGAGTGAGCAAGGCATTCATTCTGTAAGAAGTTTAAAGAAAGAAGTAATAAAAGAGATCCTCCCTATTTGCATAGTGGACGTAGGTCTTTGGCTGTACCACTTAAATACTTGTGTTTTTTCTTTCTCTACTATCGTCTAGCTTTTTCTAAAATATCGTGTACACGATCGTTTAGTTCCTCTTACATCATTTACACGATCGTCTAGCTCAACTTTGCATTGTCTATACGATCGTCTAACTCCTCAGCTGTCGTCTATACGATCGTCTAATTCCATTCAACTATCGCCTACACGATGTCTAGTACTTTTTAATATCGTTTACATAATTGAACTATCGCCTAGTTCTTTAGAGTTTCATCTACACGATTGAGCTGGATTCAGGTAAACGATTGAGGAGTTTTGAAGCTTAAAGGATACAATCTTCTCTGAGTCTGGATGACCGTTGAGTAGTTTGGGCCTACAAACAAGAGAATCATAATTATCTGGGACAACATTACCCTTATTATTTATAAGGGTGCAAGTAACTTTTTCGAAGCATTGATCCCTATCCTCCATTTTACTCAATTGAGTAAAGTTTGAGTGGCGGTTATTATCCACTACATTTATTCTTAATGTGATATTGATTAGTTGGTCATTAAAAGAAAATAAAAACAATGTCACCTAATTGTTTATTACTGTTAAACTTTATGAAATGATCAAATAACGATTTGATTGAAACTTTAGGTTACATAAAAGCTTTTATTGTCTGATATATAAACATAAGGTGTGGGATTTATGATCAAAATTATAAACAATGATTTTAAAAGTACTGTCCAATTCAGAGGCGAAGAAAGCTTTTGGATGTGCTTGTATGGCTACTTGTCTATTAATTGCTTTTGTAACGTTTCTGTGGACTTTATTGTTCAAATAAATGCTTTTGGGAATAGACCAACGTAGAGAGTATAAACAAAGAGGGTTGAGCATTTTCTTCAACATCCCCACGTGCCATTGATTGATATCAATCATAAATTTACGAACAAAAAAAATCCATACCTTTTCCACTTGTATTTTTACTTATTTATCTACTTCAATTTAGTCACATTATTTCGTGATACAAGTACATTTTACTATGTTCCAAGGACTTTTGTTGTGTGTAAGTAAAGTAATTATAGAATTGGACACAATTTTTTTTTATTTATAATATAATGTTTAGCCATTTTAACGATTTAAAGCGAAAATGAGTGGGTTTAGAGAATTGAACTTTTGACTTCGAAATCGATAATATAAATACTATGCCAGTTAAACTACGCTCATGTTGGCATTAATTTTTAAAAATTAAATCTATAAACATTACTTCCACCTCTAAATTTCTTTCTTTGTTATCCACTTTTCATCAATGATCTAAAAAACCAATCCAAATTTTGAGAACTAAAAGAAGTAGCTTTCAAAAAGTTGTTTTTGTTTTTAGGATTTGGCTAAGAATTCAATCATTGTAATTAAGAAAGATGCAAATTATTGTAAGAAATATGGATGAAATAGACTTAATTTTAAAAAACAAAAACAAAAAACCAAATAGTTACCAAATGAAACCTTAATTTTTAGATTTTATTTTTTGAAATTTAAGTCTATAAACAGTTCCTTTCATTGCTAAATTTTTATGTTTTGTTATCCACCTACTACAAATATTTTCAAAAATCAAGAATAAAAAATCAAATTGGTATCAAACCACGTTTAAATCAATCAAGTTCTAAGCTGGTATATAATCATATGACTTATTACAAAACAGAGTCTTAATTTTTTTTTATTATTTTATTTATAGTTTTGTTTTTAATTAGTCATAATGCATGTATGGTTAATAATAATCAAATAGAAATAGATCATTTGATAGAATGTTTCGGAGTAATTTTAAAATAGTTAAGATCGATTTTGTCATGTCCAAAGTCACCTTCAAAATATGTTTTTAATCGTTCAAAATTAATTTAATGTGTGATGTTACATTTTTAAACATGATATTCATGAAATCAAAAATTGTTTTGAATGAATGCGAACATGTTTTGGAGTAATATTAAACATGTAAAAAAAATTATTTTAAACCTTTCAAAATCACTCACAAACATGTTTTTACTAATTGAGTGGTAGAGACTCCGTTCGGGAAGCTTTGTGCTCTAAAAACTAATCCTTTCAATGTCACTTGATATTATTCAATTTATCAATTGTTATCTGCTGATCTCGAAAGGAACAACCATAGTTTCAAGAACATCAACAAGAAGAAGTTACAAATTTGGGAATATGCTATCAACCTCACTAATCTTTTGATCATTCATAACAAAGTTCTTTTCAAAATATAACTCTTACTCTATAGCTCTGAATTTGTTTGCTTTCATGTAGTCTTGCTTTCGTCCAGCGTTTTCACATACTGATATTTGATAATGAAATATCCTCTTCAAGGGGAAAAAAGAAAAACTATTTACATGTCTATTTTCTCAAATTATTTCATTAACAATAAAATGAGATTTGTGAAGATAACAATGAGTGGGTAATATATACAATTGAGCTAACTTAATTGTGATTAAACATAAAGTCATACTTCAAAAGATCACTCCACACTAGTACTATAGTGTTTCTTTTCTTGATAGGTTGAATGGTAAAGATCCAAAATAGGAAGGTTGAGAGATTTCTATCATTTGTTAGAGATTGAAGATATTATTCATAATAGGCCAAAATGATAGTGTGATGATTTGTGAATGATTAGTCACAAAGGAAAGGCAAATATGATTGATTGTACATCGTAACTTTTCTAACCACTACTACAATATTTCTTGACCTTTTTTAAATATCAAGTGTCACTTTTTTTTGCCATTTTTAAGAAATCTAATGTCAAGAATGTCGATTTCTCATTACGAAAAAACGTCAAGAATAGTAACTGTGAAAATTTAACCGAACTCAAACAGAACACAAGGATATATAGTAGTTCGATGGTCTACATCTACTTTGAAAATCAGTTTGAATTAATTTTATTATGAGCAATTAGAAATTAAAAATTACAAATTATCGTAAATTTTTTCCACTGAGAACCGGCTGGAAAAACAACCCACGTCGAGTGCACTGCAGCCAACGCCTCTAACCGGCGCACCCCTGCAGATCCACGCCCTCTCTCTGCCGCTGACGACCGGCGAGCCCACGCCCGACGTTACACACGTCGGACACCTTGCCTACACGGCCAAGACGCCACCGCTAGAACACCCACGATGGCGAGAACAGAGCCCTGACCTGCGACGGCGACAACATCCACTGCCGGAAGTAGCCCGAACACAGCGCCGAATGCCGACCTGTCTGCCGCCAACCCTGTCTCTATCACACAGTTTGTCAAAAACGGCTGCCCCTCTCCCTATAGTTCACGATTTAACCCTAATGAGAAGGAAGATGAGTTTAATTTCAAAATTGCCATTGGCCCATAATTACAAGTTTGGCACCTCGCCTTTAATTGCACCCAAAACCCAATAAATTCCACCTAAATATCTTGTTATTTTACACGAATCTCCTTCATAACAAGAATATTTAATTTCCAAGGTATTTCTCCAAACTCCCTATCATCCAGATTCAATATTCAGCTTATGTATTTAAACCTATGGGCTGGAAGAACCTTGGTTAATATATCTGACAAATTCTAACTATATGAACCTTGACCAGTTAATTTTACATCGATATGCTTAGACAGTTGAAATATACTCTGACTCAGTAAAGCAACAATTGACTGTAGCAACTGACCACATTACCAAACAAACGAAAAATGTGACCTGATTGAGACATTCTTTTATCAAGATATGTAGCATAATCTGCATCTATGAAGCCTTCCAATAGTGCTGATTTATCACAATTCTTGCTAAAACACAACCTTTCAAATATCGAAGCACCCATTCACCGGCATTCCAATGCTCCTTCCCAGGATTTGACATAAACCTACTTATCATACTCATAGCATATCTCAAGTCAGGCCTAGTACAAATCATCAAATACATAATACTTCCAACAACATTACAATATGAGTATTAGATATCTCTAACCTTTCTTGCTCAGTGACAGGACACTGAGGCGAAGAAAGCCTCAAAGGAGATGTTAAGGGTGTTGAAACTGCCTTAGAACTAGACATATTGTCCTTCTCAAGCAGTTTATTGCAAATAACTCTCCTGCAAAATGGTTAACAAACCTTTCTCCCTATCTCTTTTCACATCCATGCCTAGGATCTTTTCAGTTCACCTAAAACTTTCATCTCAAATTCACTACTCAAATATTTCTTGAGATCACAGATTTCAGAATAATCTTTGGATACCAGGATCATATCATCTACATGAAGGAACTTTTAAACAAGAGAACCATTAAGCGGAAGCAAGATCGTTCCAAATCCATTGTAAAAGAATAAAGCATTTACAAACATACAACCACGGTTATGCATCACCGAGTAAATTACAGCATGCTTTCATTTAAAACCAAGGGGAATCGAGTGACATACCTTTGAAGAACTCTTCTTCAAGTATTCCCTCGATCAACACCAGTCACGCGTCCACGCAATCTCGATCCAATGCACGAACGCAACGAACAACCAATGAATTCTACGAACTGTTTGATCCTCGAACACAATCGAGTAAGACTCGATCCTCGACCTTCGAACAGAAAAACTTGACACCACCAAGAGGTTACCTTGGTATTCTCAGTGTGAGAATCCGGGAGGTGTGGGCTTTGTGTGGATTTGGTAGAGGGAAGACGGAAGTATACGATCGAGTTAAACGATCGAGTAAATGGGAGAAAGACTAAGTTTATCATATAGACTGGGTACTCGATCGTCTAGTAAACAAGAAGTCGTCGTCTAGTAAACTTGATGCCTCGTGTTCACTCTCTCAAAGGCCATCGTATAGCTTTTTCTTTCACTCGATCGTTATGTGATGCAATCATGAAAAAAATGAAATCTTTTCACTTTTATTCATCAGTTATTAAAACTGAGTAACTTCCCACTCAAACACGGTTAAAGGAGAAAATAATAACCAACCAAACAATTATCTCATAATTGTTTTATTATAAATAAATATAATAACTAATTTATCATATTATATTTATAACCTAAAATTTTAATATCACATCATATGTAATATTTAAATCATAGTTCTTTTTCTCTTTAATGACATTTAATATAAATCATATTTATATTAATTCCTCCAATCAATGTATCTAATACATCAAATCAATTATATCACATATAATTGAAATAATTTAACTATATCATATATAGTCAAATTCCATCTTGTTAATTTGAACACTTCAAACTAACCCAAAAACTAATTCTCAACTTGAATCTATTGAGCTACCAAGAGGACCTTATGAACCTGTAGCTTGAAGCTCCAATGGTACATGAATAATTGACTAAATTCTTTAATCACGATATCCACCATCCGTTAACTGTCGGGCAGTCCACTAAAGACCGACAACTATACTCTTCACACTACAGATATATTCTGTGTCCATTGGATATACCAATCAACAGTACGATGACCCTTCACAAATCGCTCCTAAGTACAGTTGGGCCAATCTACCATTTTACCCCTGTAGTTACATCTAACTCTTTAAGCACCACTGAATCCTCTAATGAACAATATATCATAGTTCTACTATGAGTGAACTCTTTTCGGGCCATGAGAATGTGTGGCGCACATTGTTCAAGCCTCGGATCAACCCTTAAGGGAGCAATCTATCTACTTACCCCTGCTTCAGGGAAGGAGTGAATTTCGTTTTGTGTAGCTGAGTTTCCAGCTCCCCAATCAAACGAATCCCCAAAGTGGTAGGTTTGAGCCGACGATTTAGCCACTCGCATCCATGCAAATCAAGGACCACCCTCATAGGCAAGAGTTCCCAAATCACTCAGGATTAAGGTCATGTTACCTATGGTCATCTTAGTGAAATGAAAGTCTCTATCATGAACGACATTATATAATGAGACTAAACATTTCGTGGTCCAGTCTTATACGAACTCCTTTGTATAGGATACTAATGCTTGGTTTTATGATGTGGAATTATGGGGGCGATGGTGAAAAATGCATTGAGCACTCAAGTTTTCTCAATGGGCTCCAAGTGTAAACCCCACTGAGTTCCTGTTAAGTCCAGGGTCAAACTCAGGGACTTGGGAAAAAATTTTGCGGTGGTAATTTTTAGGAGAACTTTGCGGTAACAAAATAAATAAATAGTTGTTGAGGTTGTTGTTTGCGGTAATAAAAAATAAACAAATGCGGCAAAGTTTGAAAAGAGTTGATAAAATAGAAGATGCGATGAGTATGTGGTGAATAGGTTGAGAAAAGTTTCGGCTAACACTTCCTAGGATGCGTTCATGCTATGCGATCATGTAACATGCATACAACAGTAAACCACCTCCTGGTGCGAATGTTACGGCTTCTAAGGCTAGAACGCGTGTGATATATGCGATAAGTCTATAGGACCTACACATAAGCCTCTATTCTTATTTATGCAATGACAAAATGACACACACACGAATAAGGCGACCACATAATATCATTCCTATCTTTACGATGCATGCGATGCAGGTTGGCAAATAGAGCTTATCTCTAAGTCCCTATCTCTTGTTTTTACAGTTCTAATCTTGCTCTCTTGAGTCTAGATTCTAACCTAGCTCTCTCAAGTCTTAGGTTTTTTCTTTAGACTCTCTCTCGAGTAGCTCTAAAGGGATGTTTGGTACAACATAACACAAGATAATTGATGCTTGGTTTTATGAAGTGGAAATTAGATGATATGCGTTGATGAAATTATGTTGTGCACTCAAGTTTCCCCACCGGAATCCAAGTGTAAATTCCTCTAAGTTTCTTGGTAAGTCCAGGGTCGAACACAGGGACTTGTGAAAAAAGATTGCATTGGTAATTTTTATGAAAGCATTTGCGGTAACCATATTAACAAATAAGTCATTGGGTTTGTTGTTTGCGTTGATGAAAATAAATAACAAATGCGGCGGAGTTTGAAAAGAGTTGGTAAACGGGAGATGCGATGAATATGCTGTGAACGGGTTGAAAAGGATTTCGGCTAACACTTCCTAGAATGCGTTCATGCTTTGCGATCATACAACATGCATATAATAGTAAACCATCTCTCGATACGAATGCTACGACTTCTAATACTAGAACGCATGTGATATATGCGATAAGTCTATAGGACCTACACATAAGCCTCTACTCTTATTTATGCGATGACAGGATAGCACTCACACAAATAAGGCCATTACAAAATATTATTCCTATCTCTAGGATGCCTGCGATACAAGTTGACAAACAAAGCTTATCTCTAAGTCCCTATCTCTTGTTTATGCAAGTCTAATCTTGCTCTTTCGAGTCCAGATTCTAACCTAGCTCTCTCGATTCATTAGGCTCTTTCTTTAGACTCTCTCTCAAGTAACTCTAAAGGGTATTTTGCACAGCATAAAACAAGATAATCACAAGCAATGAACTTCCTAGGTCATGTTAGCTTAGTTCTTCTCAACCCATTCGACTAGTTTAGCTACTCATGCATATTAAGAGAGTGAACAGATGTAGAGATAGAACTTCCATTGTATAAGTACAAAATAACAATGCAAGTATAGAATAAAGAGCCTGACAACAATCTCTTGCTGTTAGGCGTTTACACTGTTTTTCCTACTCGTGCTCAAAAGATAATCTCGCTCTCGCGAGAGTCGGCTCGCTCTCTGCTTCTATGCCCCAAGGTTCTCTCTCAAGTTGCCCTGAGCGATCTCTGGGGCCATCACTCTTTTCTTGCTTCGCCTTAAAATGAAAAAGAAAAGTATGGATAGAGACGTGAACTTGTGGAACAAAGGATTGTAAAATCGGTGAACCCCTTTTCTGAAGAATGCCCTTGGTATTTATAGAGCATCCATAGTGAAAGGCGGCTTCTCTCCCATGCTTATACAGATGGAATGGATTTAATTACTGACTGATGCACCGAATAATTGTTATCAAAAAGCTGAATGTACTTGTGATCGTTATCAGCTGTCAACTTAATTCAGATTCGACTGTCATAAGCTTTCTATCCCATCACGATTAATTAGCTTTTCACCTAGATGCACCCAGCATGTTACGCTGACCAAGTTGCGGCGATCCTTCTCGGGCGAATGTTTGCGAGCACGATCATCGCCAAGCCTTGTGGTGAAGTTGTGCGCGTTGAACGCATGCGATCGCAATATTATGAAATTGATGCTTAATGGACGCAAGTTAACATATTTCATCAATGCAATCCAACATTGTTTAAGAACTTAGCACTATGATAATGTGCATTTCTGCCCGTTATCATACCCCCAATTTTAAACAATGCTTGTCCTCAAGCATAAGCTAAAGATTCCTTTAGCAAGTCAACCGCAATGTTCTTTTCCTAGATTTCTCAAGAATACTTCGTTCAAATCCTATATACCAGAATTTTCTTAAGTCTTATTTAAGTCTCCTCTTAAAATATTTCTAAGACCTAGGGACTGCAAGATTACCCTTCAAAAGAACTTTTGGAACATCGCATGATTTATTTCAAAAAGAAAATTTTCTATCGGAGTGTCAAATGATTTTATCTTTGCATAAAAGTTTTCTTCATTGATATTTTTTTCTGACCTTGCGCTGATCTAAGTGCCTTGCTTTCATTTTGGCTTGCCCCCACGAGTGTCATGCGAACATCCAACTACAAGCAATGCACTCTTTCTCAGACTAAACTCATGCTTATTTGGCAGTGGAGTTGGGTCATTTATTTATGCATTGATCCTGGTGACTTAATTTCGTTTTGGCTTGCCCCCACGTGTGTCATGCGGACATCCAACTACGGGTAAGTTCCTTTCATAACTTAACTCTTATCAACATGGGTTTCTCATTGCGTTGACAGTGGAGTTGTTATTCTTAAATAATTTTTTTTTTCAGAAAATAGTAAGGTCGAAAATAAATACCTCACCCCCAAATTTAAAATGCGGCAATGTCCTCATTGCCAAAAGATTGAAATGAGTCAGACGATGTTCTTAGAATGCGTTGTAAAGAGAGTTTGAAAGAAAGTTAGCAAACCCCTAACTTATAGAAATATTTCATGAGGTGACTATCTTAAGACTAAGTTGACTCTAGTATATATGAAATAAATAAAAGCATATTTTTCATCATTAAAATCATACTTGACAAAGAGACAACATGCAGTAATCTACTAAATTTATCTATGTCAAATGATTGCGGTGATCAAAGAGGATGCGGTGCTAAAACTTTGAAACTAAAATGCAATGTGATAGCGGAAAATTTGAAATAAAGATAAGGAAGAATACACCCCCAAATTTGTGTTGTCGACCGCATTGGGTACTGACGCATCCATTTTTGCGGTGATCTATCTTCCTTGGATTGCGGTGATGGAGTAAGATAAGTGCTTCTTCATGTTACATCTCTGCAATCCAACGCCTTGATCATTGCAAGAAAAACAAAGAGAGGGTCAAATTATTTTAAATAAAATAAAACTCGTTATCACAATCTCCACTTTTTTTTTGTTTTTTTTTTTTTGTTGAAATAAATATAGTAGAACAAGGATAGATAAAGGAAAAGATATGGTGAAAATTCCAATTAGTAGAGAAGAGTTAAAGAATTGATGCTTCCCAAAACTTGTGTCCCTGATGGATTGCGATCGTTTGATAACGCAGGGACCACCTACTTCCTTCTTTATTTAAAGTTCTTTAGTTCCACGGAGTCGACTTGGCGATGCCATCCTTCTCCATGATATTCCTTTACTCGCTGCCCATTGACTTTGAATATATCGGTTCCGTCATCATTTGATAATTCAACCACGCCATGCGAAAATACTTATCTAATTATGAACGGTCTAGACCAACGTGACTTTATTTTCCCGGGAAGAGCCGCAGACGTGAGTTGAAGAGTAAGACCTTTTGCCCGACTTGGAGTTTCTTACCGCATATGCGTTTGTCATGCCAGCGCTTGGTGCACTCTTTATAAATCTTCACATTTTCATATGCGTTGTTCCTCCATTCTTCTAGCTCGACCAGTTGCATTTTTTGTGCTTCTCCTGCCTTCTTCAAATCAAAGTTCAGCTTCTTTACCGCCCACAATGCCTTATATTCTAGCTCCAAAGGCAAATGACACACCTTGCCAAATACCAACGCATACGGAGACATACCTATTGGTGTTTTGAATGCAGTCTAGTATGCCCACAATGCATCATCAAGCTTTGTTGCCCAATCTTTCCGTGAAGGCCTTACTACCTTCTCAAGTATCAGCTTAATTTCTCGATTGGACACTTCAGCCTGACCATTCATTTGCGGATGATATGCGGTGACCACTTTGTGGAGGATGTTGTATTTACGCAGTAGCTCCTTGATATTATGATTGACAAAGTGGGCTCCTTCATCACTTATGATGGCACGGGGAGTACCAAAACGATTGAAAATATGTTTCTTCAGGAATTGGGAGACGACCGTTGCATCGCTTACGGCGCATGCTATTGCTTCTACCCACTTGGAGACATAATTGACGACTAATAGAATGTAATGTTTCCCATTCGAAGGAGGGAATGGTCCCATGAAGTCAATCCCCCACATGTCAAACAATTCAAGCTCTAAGATAGTGTTCATTAGCATTGCGTTTTTCCATGAAATGTTACCTGTGCATTGGCACCGATCACATTTCATTGCGTAGTTAGCCGCATCCTTGAATAATGTAGGCCAAAAGAATCTACTCTGCAAAACCTTGGCTGCGGTGCATTGCCCTCCAAAGTGTCTACTATATGATGAGTCATGGCATTGTGACAATATGCATTGTTAAGCAACATTTGGTATGCATAATCAAAAAAATCTAGTCTGCACCTCTTTATAAAGATTTGGCTCATCCCAATAATAGTGTATGCATTCATTCTTGAGCTTCTTCTGTTGGTGGTAGGTGTAATCTTCAGGAAATTGCTCACAAACCAAATAACTGACTATGTCTGCATATCAAGACAATTCTTTTATATAGAATAGCTGCTCATCCGGGAATATGGCACTCACCTCAGACTCATTGCGGTCAACCTCAGGATTTTCCAATCTAGACAAGTGATCCGCGACTTGATTCTCTGTCCCCTTCCGGTCAATTATTTCTATATCAAATTCTTGAAGGAGGAGAACCCATCTGATCAGCCTCGGCTTTGCGTCCTTATTTGTCATTAAGTATTTGATCGTCGAGTGATCAGTGTGAATGAGTACCTTTGTTCTCAACAGATATGCCCAAAATTTTTCCAACGCAAAAATTACAGCCTGGAGTTCTTTCTCTGTGGTGGTATAATTTTTCTGAGCATGGTTTAATGTTTTGCTTGCATATGCGATGGGATGCAATATTATTTTTCTCTTTTGCGCTAAAGCTGCCCTCATTGCATACCCGCTTGCATCGCACATGATTTCAAATGGCAGTGTCCAGTCTAGCGCAATCAATACGGGTGCGAAAATCAGCGCATTCTTCAAAACTCGAAATACGTTGAGGCAATTGTTGTCAAACTCAAATTTTCTGTCTGCCTCTAACAACGCACTTAATGGTCATGCTATTTTAGAAAAGTCTTTGACAAATCATCTATAGAATCCAGCATGCCCTAAGAAACTTCGCACAGCCTTCACGCTGGTTGGAGGTGGAAGTTTTTTAATTGCTTCGATTTTTGCTTTGTCTACCTCCAACCCATCCCGAGAGACCTTATGTCCCAACATTATGCCCTCCTTCACCATGAAATGGCATTTTTCCCAACTGAGCACCAGATTCGTCTCCTCACATCTCTTCAAAATCTTCTCTAAGTTGGCTAGGCAGATTTCATAAGTGTTCCCATAAACGGAGAAGTCATCCATAAATATTTCCATAGAGTCCTCAAGATATTCTGAAAAGATAGCCATCATGCACCTTTGGAATGTGCTTGACACATTGCATAGGCCAAACGACATGCGGCGAAAAGCAAATATCCCATATGGGTAGGTGAATGTGGTCTTGTCTTGATCTTCTGAAGCTATCATAATTTGGTTGTATGCGGCATAACCATCTAGAAAGCAGTAAAAATCATTTCTAGCTAGATGGTCTAGCATTTGGTCGATGAATGGCTCTTTCTTTTTGGCCGCATTCAGCTTGCGGTAGTCCATGCATATGTGCCATCCAGTGATGGTTCTTTGCGGTATTAATTCATTGTTCTCATTAGAGACTACCGTCATGTCGCCCTTCTTCGGACATTGCACGGGGCTGACCCACGTGCTATCTGCTATAGGATAGATAATGCCCGCATCTAGCCATTTGATAATCTTCTTCTTGACGACCTCTTTCATCGCAGGGTTGAGTTTGCGTTGATGTTCAATTGTTACTTTGTGGCATCTTCAAGACGACTGCGGTGCATGCAATACGCAGGGCTAATTCCTCTGATTTCAGTGAGCATCCAGCCAATTGCTCGCACATGCTTTCGAGACAGCACATCAATGCATTCTTCTGATCTTCGTTGAGCACAGAGGAAATGATAACTGGCAGCTTTTCATTCTGCCCCAAAAATGCGTACTTTAGATGGGTTGCTAGGGTCTTCAATTCAAGTGTTGGTGGCTCCACTAGGGAAGGTTGTGTTGTTTTTCGTTCTTCTTTTTATGTTGGCTCTACTTCTTGCTTTGCGATCATTTTTTCTTCCTTATTTTTTTTTTGTTGTGATCGCATTACAGGCAGCAACGGATGTGCTGACATCCTCTTCTTCATTCTCTTCATCAAACTTTTCTTTTTCAATTGAATTTTGGTCATCATCAAAGTCATGTAGGACTTCTTCATTTGGAAACTTCATGGCACAAATTATATTAAACTTGAGCTTCTGTCCGTTGATACTCAAAGTGATTTCCTCTTTATGCACATCAATTTGAGCATGACCCATTGATAAAAAAGGTTGCCCCAGAATGATGGGCATATCTTTGTCGGCCTCATAGTCTAAAATGATGAAGTCAGCTGGCAAGATAAATTTGTCAATTGTTATCAGAACATCCTTCACCTTTCTTTCTGGATGAACCAGAGATCTGTCGACCAGTTGGAGAGTCACTGTTGTGGGCACAAGTTGCCTCACATTCAATTGTCTAAAGATTGACAGAGGCATCAAATTTATGCTGGCTCCCAGGTCACACAGGGCTTGCCCGATGTACAGTCCTTCTATGGAGTAAGTAATGGTAAAGCTCTCAGGATCACTCATCTTCGGTGGAATTATTAATTTGAAACTTTGTGTTAACACCACCGTGGAAAATTTCCCAGCTCCCCTCTTCTTAGTTACCATATCCTTCAGAAACATAGTGTAGGCAGGCATTTCCTCAATCGCTTCACTGAAAGGAATGTTAACATGTAATTACTTTAACATAGATAAGAAGCGTTGGTACTGTACCTCTTCGTTCTTTTTCTTCCTTAGTCTCTGTGGGAAATGGGGTAACTGAACTTTCACGGTTCTAGTTTCAGTTAGCTTTGAGGTTGACGCAACCTCCGGTTCTACTGCTTTTTCTTCTTTTTCTTCATCTTGCATCACCGCAATCATAGGTTCAGCCGCAATGGAAGTTGTTCTATTAAGCTTCTTCTTTTCTCCCTCCACAGTCTTCTCACTGCGCAATGTCACAACCTGACATTGCTTTTTACCTGTCCCCCTAGATTGCGTGGAAGTTCAGTTGAACTTGGTAAAGCCCCTTGCGGTCTACTCTTCAGCTCACTCTCAATCTGGCCCATCTGTAATTTGATATTGCGGATGGATGTAGCCTGATTTTGAAGCACGATTTCATTTTTCTCTATGTATTACTTCAATAGGCTCTCCAAAGAAGAGGATTGTGGTGGTTGTGAGCTACTTGCTTGATTGCTCGGTTGACCGTTGTTGCGAAGGAAGAATCCTGATGGCCCTTCTTTTTGCGCCACAGGTTGGAAATTTTGTTGTTGATTCTTCCAAGCAAAATTGGGGTGGTTCCTCCACCCGGGGTTATAGGTGTTCGAAAGAGGGTTATTCTTTACAAAGTATACAGATTGTGGATTTTTCGGGCAATCTTCCATCGCATGCCTATCACTGCAAGTCACAATATTTCATGAGGTGACTATCTTAAGACTAAGTTGACTGATTACGTTGATTTGCCCAGTTTGCGGTGTTAGGCTGCTGATTGTAATTCCTTGAATTAAATTCATCATTGCGGTCATCTGGTTTTGTAATGAAGCAATAACACCGTTATTTGTGTCAGTATCTTTGAGTCTCAATCTCTGGTCACTCTCTCTCTAATCTTCATGGTTCTTAGTGATGCGATCCAGGATATTCTTCGCCTCGTCATATGTTTTATCAAGCAGACCACCAGTAGCTGTCGCATTGGCAGCGGTCTGCGAAGCGAGATTCAAACCATGAAAGAAAATCTTCATTTGAAGGCAGTCTAGCAACCCATTATGCGGACAGTCCCGGAGCAACCTCTTAAACCTCGCCCAGGCATCACTGAACGATTCGTCCATGTCTTGTTCAAAATTTGTAATAAGTTTCCTTCGTCTGGCGTTTTCGATGGGTGGAAAATACTTCTTCATAAATTTCTCCACTACCTACTCCCAATAAGTGATCTCTCCCGGCTCGAGAGAATATTTCCATTTCCTATCCTGATCACAAAGAGAAAATGGGAACAATGTTAATCAAACTTCTTCGGCAGAGATGTTCGGGAATACAAAAGTACTGCAGATTTCAATAAAACTTCGGAGGTGGGCGTGCGGGTCCTCACCACGCCTTCTTCCAAATTGACCTGCAGTCTGGATCATCTGCAGCATCACCGATTTCATCACAAATCTGCTTCCGTCGAAGGTAGGCCTCATGATTCCTGGAGAGAAATCATAGAGGTTTGGCGATGCATAGTCCCTAGTGGGTCTATTGCGATTGTTTGCCAACAGAATAGGATTTTCCATGACATTGTTATCATTTGGTACTCCATTTTCAGGCTGCTCCGCCATCTATTCTTCATCTGATTGTGGGTGCTGTTGGCAGTCTCTCAATCTCCTTCTAAATATTCTCTCAATCATCATGTCATAATTTGCCAGAGATTGAGAGTCTGCAAAGAAATCAGAAAAATTACCGTTAGCAAACTATTTTGCCGAAGTCCCCGGTAACAGTGCCAAAAACTTGATGTTTGGTTTTATGAAGTGGAAATGTGATTGATATTCGTTGATGAAATTTCGTTGTGCACTCAAGTTTCCCCACCGGAATCTAAGTGTAAATTCCTCTGAGTTTCCTGGTAAGTCCAGGGTCGAACACAGGGACTTATGAAAACAGATTGCATTGGTAATTTTTATGAAAGCATTTGCGGTAAGCGTATCAATAAATAAGTCATTGGGTTTGTTGTTTGCGTTGATGAAAAATAAATAACAAATGCGGCGGAATTTGAAAAGAGTTGGTAAATGGGAGATGCGGTGAACAGGTTGAGAAGGTTTCGGCTAACACTTCCTAGAATGCGTTCATGCTTTGTGATCATACACATGCATATAATAGTAAACCATCTCTCGATGCGAATGCTACGACTTCTAATACTAGAACGCATGTGATATATACGATAAGTCTATAGGACCTACACATAAGCCTCTATTCTTATTTATGCGATGACAGGATAGCACTCATACAAATAAGACGACCACATAATATCATTCCTATCTCTAGGATGCCTGCGATGCAAGTTGACAAATAGAGCTTATCTCTAAGTCCCTATCTCTTGTTTATGCAATCTAATCTTGCTCTTTCAAGTCCAGATTCTAACCTAGCTCTCTCGAGTCATTAGGTTCTTTCTTTAGACTCTCTCTCGAGTAACTCTAAAGGGTATTTTGCACAACATAAAATAAGACAATCGCAAGCAATGAACTTCCTAGGTCATGTTAGCTTAGTTCTTCTCAACCCATTCGACTAGTTTAGCTACTCATGCATATTAAGAGAGTGAACAGATGTAGAAATAGATCTTTCATTATATAAATATGAAGATGAAGTACAAAATAATAATGCAAGTATAGAATAAAGAGCCTGGTAGTAATCTCTTGCTGCCAGGTGTTTACACTGTTTTTCTACTCGTGCTCAAAAGATAATCTCGCTCTCGCGAGAGTCGGCCCGCTCTCTGCTTCTATGCCCCAAGGTTCTCTCTCGAGTTTCCCTAAGTGATCTCTGACGCTACTACTCTTCTCTTGCTCCGCCTTAAAATGAAAAGGAAAAGTATGGACAGAGGCATGAACTTGTGGAATAAAGGATTGTAAAATCGGTGAACCCCTTTTCTGAAGAATGCCCTTGGTATTTATATAGCATCCATGGTGAAAGGCGGCTTCTCTCTCATGGTTGTACAGATGAGACGACTTTAATTATTGACTGATGCGCTGAATAATTGTCACCGAAAAGCTGAATGTACTTATGATCGTTATCAGCTGTCAACTTAATTCGGATTCGACTGTCATCAGCTTTCTGTCCCATCGCGATTAATTAGCCTTTCACCCAGATGCGCCCGCCATGTTGCACTGACCAAGTTGCGGCGATTCTTCTCGGGAGAATATTTGCAAGCACAATCATCGCAAAGCCTTGCGGCGAAGTTGCGCTCGATCAATGATTTCCTATGATCGCAATTCTTGCATTGTGTCAACGCATATTCTACACAAAAATACAAAAATCAACTATTCTAATGCGCTGAACGGATCGCAATATTATGAAATTGATGCTTAATGGACGCAAGTTAACATATTTCATCAATGCAATCCAACATTGTTTAAGAACTTAGCACTATAATAACATGCATTTCTGCCCGTTATCAATAATCTATAATGACTCGACCCCCTAGGACTTAAGTTAGGCCGTTACTAAATACATGCATACATGGAACTACAAACGACACTCTGTTATAGCGAAATAAATACTAATTAAATAAGGTAAGTTCAAAGATTTTCATTAATTTCAAATATTAAAACAATAGTAGGGTACCCATAAATTATAAAGGATAATAAATAAATCTGAAAAACAATTCTTAAAAATAAGTTTTAAACATCAAAACTAAAAGTTGAGAGAAATATGAAAAGAACTCTAAATCTCATGAGCGGAAGCGTAAAAAACTAGTCCTAGTGGCTCGATCACGAATTCCTCTTGTCCATCCCTAGTGCATCTCTACCCTTACCTGAAACATCAACATGAGAAAGAATGAGTATAAAATACTCAGTAAGTAATCCCATTACTGGGGTCAGGCTAAGCATCTATGTCCTCTAGATACCTACCTCTGATGAAACATATACACTGCTATAGTCCTCATGGGACACATATACAAATGAAACAAGAAGGAGACTGAGTTCTATCCTACTGTAGTTAAGTATGCCCACTACCTCTGGTGAATCCTGAAGGAGACATAAACTGGTGAATCCCGAAAGAAACACAAACTGGTGAATCTCGAAGGAAACACAAATTGGTGAATCTCGAAGGAAACACAAATTGGTGAATCCCGAAGGAAACACAAACTGATGAATCCCGAAGGAAACACAAACTGGTGAATCCCGAAGGAAACATAAAATCTAATGGGCATCTAACTAATCAGTAAGGACATTTGCACAGTCTCAACATCATAATCATCACTGTACGAATCTATGACATACATATAAACCTCAACATCATGGCTCTAGAACATACACATATACCTCAACATCATGGTTCTACAACATACATGTATACCTCAACATCATCAGGTCAAATACAACCATATGGAAACACATACCATCTCATACTAGCATTCAAGTGTCTATGTGCATAAATAAACAATTCGAATCTCGTAACATAACATACTTTAATCATGTTATACTATTAATCTTTCATGTTATCATTCTGCCATAACCTTCATTTAACATGCTAGCATACATCTAATGCTTGTCCTGTGGGCAGTTCCAGTAGTAAGATTACTTACTTTGATATTAGGTCGAACCAAAAAGCAATTGAATCTTTGTGAAATTCTTGAATCCTTAATCAAGCCTAAACATAAACCAAGCTTTAAAATTAATACTTAAGGCCAAATTCCAAACACCCAAATATTACAAAATATTTCCAAATAACCTTACCTAAGGTGTGGTCCAATTCGAATTCATCTTCCAAACCTCCAATTTTAAGCCCAAATAATTAGCAAACCAAACTCATCTTCATATTGCATGAAATTATTGAATCACCCCCCTAATCACAATTTTAAATTAGGCTTACATGATTAAAGCTTGAATCAAATACATACTTCACTACCAATGTCTCAAATAAATTATCCATATGTAGCTTCGTCAAAAAACCACTTCCAAATGACTTTACCAAAATTTCTCAACAACCAAAATTAATCCACAAGAGGGTCATCAAAGCATAAAACTTACCAAAACTCGCTAAAACAAACTCCAACTTCACTAAACAACACCTCAATACCTTCACAAACTTGAATCCAAAGTTGAAACACAATGCGTATCAACCAATTGATGTCAAAAGTAAATGAGTATTCAAGAATAAACCGAAAACAAACCCAAACGGTAGAAATATTACCCAAATTGATAGATCCAGTGACGGCAAAAGCGAACGACGCTTGAGCAGTGGTGGACGGAGGTCATGAAGAAGATACTGACGCAGCGGCTTTGGGTAGCATCGGACGAGCTCATGAACGTGAGAAAGAAAAGGGGATGGGGTTGTTTGACTTTTTATAAATAATAATAATAATAATAATAATAATAATAATAAAACAAAAAAGGAAATAAATATAATTACATTTAATTCCTTTCTGTTTTATTCTATTAAATTTCTTTCCATTTCAAAAGAAAATTAATTACTGCCATTAATTTCCAATTTGAATAATTTCACGCCAACAATTAAATTCTCGCACTTACACTTGAAGTCCAAAATTTCAAAATTGCCCTCCAACTAATAACAATTACTAAAATTCTAAATAATAAAGTTACTGAAATTACATTATTACTAAAAAAATGTGCGGGGTGTTACATAATCGCAAGCAATGAACTTCCTAGGTCATGTTAGCTTAGTTCTTCTCAAATCATTCGACTAGTTTAGCTACTCATGCGTATTAAGAGAGTGAACAGATGTAGAATAAGAACTTCCATTGTATAAATATAAAGATGAAGTACAAAACAACAATGCAAGAATAGAATAAAGAGCTTGGTAGCAATCTTTTGCTTCCTAGGCTTTTTACACCATCTTTATTATCTTTCAGGTATGGAATTGTCTTATCTAAGAAATAGTGTCCTAAGACTCCTCAGGAGGTTGAGGAAATGAGACGAATTCCGTATGCATCGGTTGTTGGCAGCCTTATGTATGCAATGTTATATACTAGACCTGACATTTGCTATGCAATTAAGATTGTTAATAGATATCAATCCAATCCAGGATTAGATCACCGAATAGTGGTCAAAACAATCCTCAAGTATCTACAGAGAATGAGGAAAAAAATGCTTGTGTATGGAGTTAAGGATTTGAACCTTACAAGATACAAAGACTCTAATTTTTAGATTGATAGGATTCTTAAAAGAGGCAAACACATTGAAAGGAAATATCACTTAATTCGAAGATTGTGTAACAAGGTGATGTGATAGTCATGAAGATAGCTTTGGAGTACAACGTTGCTGATCCGTTTATGAAGGCTCTCACAGTTAAAGTGTTCGAGGGTCATCTAGAAAGTCTAGATCTACAAGATATGCGACACATTATCTATGGTAAGTGGGAGATGTTACTAGGTGTAGTGTATGCCCTAGTTTATTGTATTATGTACTTTATTTATATTGTACACTCCAGTCCACTAGCTTTAGGACAAGTGGGAGATTTTTGGGATTGGTGTCATAAATCTCTTATATTCTCATAATTTGTAAACTTGTATAAACAAATTATTGTTAATAAAATAAACGTTATACTATATGTGCATTAACTCAATCCAATAAACTAAGATCCTAGGTTATTTTATGTAGCTTAAACATGTATGTAGTGACATATAGGTGGATCGTGTTTAAGTAATAGCCTAAATGGTATGTAGTATATGGATAAGATTAGGTGTCTTATCCTTGTGACACTACATACACGACCCACCTTGTAATTGTTACCATTGTTGTAAAGTGTTACAAATTATCTGATCCTGATCATTCATGTGGAGACATGTGAGTGGGGGTATCTTATACAAAGAGTTTGTATAAGATTGGACCACGAAATGATTAATCTCTCTTTTATAACATCATTACTTAAAGAGACTTATATTTCACTAGGATGACCATAGGTGACTTAACCTTAATCCTAAGTAAGTTGTGAACCTCTGTCTATGAGGGCAGTCCTTTGATCTGCATAGGTGAGAGTGGCCAGATTCGTCGATTCAATATGCCTACCATTTTGGGGATTCGTCTGAGTGGAGAGTTAGGAACTCAACTATATAATATGGAATTCACTCCTTTCCTTTGTTAGGATAAGTAGATGAATTGCTCCCTTAAGAGTTGATTTTGGGTCTTGGACAATGAGAGCTCTCACCCTCTCATTGGCAAGAGAGGAGTCTAGTCATAGTGGGACTATGACTAATTGTTCCTTAGAGGGACCAATGGTACTTAAGGAGTTACATATAACTACAAAGGTATACTAGTCATTTTGACCCAACTGTACTTACGAGCAATTTATCAAGGGTCAATGCACCATTGATTGGTTATATCCAATGGACATAGAAATATATCTACAGTACGAAGAGTGCAACTGTTGGTTTTTAGTGGAGTGACCGATAGTTAATGAATGTTGATTAATTTAATTAAAGAGTTTAATTAATTAATCTCATATTATTGGAATTTTTAATTTATAGGTCCATCAGGTCCCTTTGCTAGCTCAATAAGGGTTTAATAAGAATCAATTAATTTTGGATTAATTTGATTTTTTCTGATTAATTAAAGGCCATTAATTGTATGAGATACAATTAAGATAATGTTTGTTGATACATTATAATAAGAGAGATAAATATTTGAATATGATTCATTTATTTATTATATGAATGAGAATCAGATAAAATTGTGGGTACACTCCAATGTTCGTAACTCCAACTGGGTAAAATTACCATTCTACCCTTGGGTTACCTCTAACTCTTTAAGTACCAGTGCTCATCTAATGAACAACCTATTTATGGTCCAACCAATAAACAGAAACTCCTCCCAGACTAATGAGAGGGTAGGGCCCTTTCTTCAAGTCTCGGAGACACCACTTAAGGAAACATTCATCTACTTACCCTGAAGACAGAAAGAAGTGAATTACATCGTATTATTATGTTTCCAGCTCCCCACTCGGTCTTGTCCCGAAAATGGTAGGCATATTGAGTTGGCAAATTGGTCACCCTCACCCATACAAATCAAAGACAATCCCTCGTGAACAAGAGTTCATAATATACTCAAGATTAAGACTTGGTTGGCTAGGTCGTCCTATTGAAATAAGAACCTAACTAGTTAACGATGTTACATCTAGTGGTTATTATTATTGGGTTTTATGCCCTAAAACTCGTAGATAGTAAATGTTATTAATTGACCATCATCAATAAACTGTTGTGGATGTTAAATCAATAAATGTTATTGCTTGTATTGTTGTCTATTTTGTCTTAATAACCCTAAATCCAATAAACTAACATCCAACGATGTCTTATGAGTCTTGAACTGTATGTAGAGGCATACAGGGATTAATGTTCAAGATATAGTCTAAAGGGTCTATAGTATAGGGATAAGGTTGGGTATCTTATCTTGGAAACACTGTAGATACGACCCACTTTGTATTTGATATAAATGTAATGATCTAACGCATTTGTGTAAGTGACACGCGAGTGGAGGTATCCTATACAATGAGTTTGCATAAGACTGGACCAGGAAATAGTAACCATTAGATGTAACACCTATGTCTAAGTTCCTATTTCATTAGGATGACCTAGGTTTCTTAATGTTAATCCTTAGTATATTATGAATTCCTGTTCACAAGGGATTGTCCTTTGATTTCTATGGGTGAGGTTAGCCAAATCACCGACCCAATAATGAAGGGACACTACTGACGATTTCTATGCAGAAGTGGTGATCTATCCCATTTTTAATTTTCACATATTTCAGAAATTACAAATTAACAAGAAGAAGATTATGCATTAATAAATCTAAATTTACAACATTTATTTATATATGAAATCGCTTACCCTTGAAGCCAACTTCTTCACATTTCCCTCGATCTAGATCACGATCTCTTCTCTGATCAGGATACCTCCACAAACGAACCTTCTATATTCTCTAGGGCTGAGAATTGATAGGAGTTGTGGGCTGTGCCCTAAATTTGGAAGAGGGAGGAGAGATTGACAGGGAGGAGAAGAACCTTTCTTCTCTATCAAATTTTTGGGAGAGAAACTGAGACAGTTTTTTTAGTTCCTAGAAACTAAGAAAGTTTTTCAGTTCCTCAAAATGTTGGAAGAAGACGACTGAACTCTCAACCCATACACACACACACACACACACACACATATATATGTACATATATATGTACATACGTATGTACATACTATATGTTATATCAAATACAACATATAACCTATAGTTTTATTATCTCTCAACAATGCATGGTATTAAATATAAATCATATTTATATTAAATTTAATTATATGAATCTCATTCATATATTAGTATTTGAATCATATTCAAATTCCTCTCAAAATACTTTATATTATAATGTATCAAATACATTACATTAATTATATCACATATAATTAATTTAGTTAATTATATCATATATAGTTAATTCCCTCAATTAATTTGAACACTTTAAATTAATCCAAAAAATAATTCTCAATTAAATTTCTGTTGAGCTACAGAGGGGACCTTATGAACCTGTAGATTGAAGCTTTAATGGTGCTTGGATAATTAATTAAACTCTTTAATTAAATTTCCCAACTTTCATTATCTATCGTCACTCCATAAAGATCGACAACTGCACTCGTCGCACTACATACATATTTCTGTGTCCATGAAATATAACTAATCAACAGTGCGATGACCCTTCACAAATTGCTTGTAAGTACAGTTGGGCCAAAATTACCATTTGCTTCTATAGTTACATCTTGCTCCTTAAGTACCACCAATTTCTCTAATGAACAATAAGTCATAGTCCAACTATGACTAAGTCCCTCTCGGTCTAAGAGAGGGTATGGCAACATTGTTCAAGCCACGAACTTAGCCCTTAAGGGAGCAATTTATCTACTTACCCTAATATCAAGGAAATAGTGAATTTCGTCTTGTGTAGTTATATTCCTAACTCCCTAATCAGACGAATCCCCAAAATTGTTGAGTTGGCAATCTAGCCACTCTCACCCATATAAATTAAAGGATCGTCTTCATGAGTAGAAGTTCACAACTCACTTAGGATTCAGGTCATGTCACCCATGGTCATCCTGGTGAAATGTAAGTCTATACTATTAACGGCGTTATATAATGAGACTAACCATTTCATGGTTTGATCTTATACAAACTCTTTGTATAAGATACCCCCACTCACATGTCTCCAT